>NC_000076.6:109641749-109951749 GCF_000001635.26 Mus musculus | reverse complement strand
AGTGGTGCTTAAGCTGCCGTTATTGAACCCAGGTTCAGTTCCCACGTACTGACTCTCAGATGTCTGTAACTCCAGTTCCAGGAGGTTGGTCACCCTACAATGGCCTCCACGGCACCAGCCATGTACAGGTTTAATAAACTTTACATAATGTGAACTCCCATACACAAATAGTAAATATAAAAGTAAAGGAAGCAAAGTCCACAATATTCCAGTGCTTATATTAGAGATAAATAGCATCGCCCAAAGATCAATATTAAATCTACTAGAAAGAATCTAATTTGTTTATAAGAAAACTTATATTTTAAAAGTAAGATAGTCCAGTTTAAATAAGTGCATATTATTGTCCAAATTTTAAGTCAGCCCTAAAACATGTACATACAAAAAAAAAATTAAATGGAATTAGCAGGCTTTAGGTTGAATTTATATATTCATTCATGTGTGTGTGTGTGTATGTATGTATGTATGTATATATATCATTATAATGATATTATATTTCATTAAGAGAATTTGCTGGGGAGAATAACTTGTACATTAAGTAAAGCCCAGCTGGGGTTGGAGAGATATCATCCATGCCTTTAAAAGACGTGTTTCTAATTGTTGGTGTTAAAATGAAAAGTGCATCTGATGTCTTCTCTGCAGTTACATTAATGGAGTAAAGAGAAACAGACCAGGTGCTACCCATCTTGAGCAGAAAAAATTTAGATAGCCTCAGAGTCCTATCCTGCATACCCTTCTAAAATGCATGATCTGATTGACTTGTGGCCCAGAACTTCAGCATCCTCCATGACTTTCTTTTATTTATGTATTTATGCATGTATTTATTTATTTAGTATTTAATTGTTTACATTTCAAATGGTGCCCCCCTTCCTGGTTCCCCTCCACAAGCCCCCTGTCCTACCCTACTCCCCCTGCTTCTATGAGGGTGCTCCCCCACCCATCCACTCCTTCCTCAGCACCATAGCATCCCCCTACACTGGGGCATCAAGCTTTCCCAGAACCAAGGACCTCCCCTCCCATTGATGCCCAATAAGGGCATCCTCTGCTACATATGTATCTGGAGCCATGGGTCCCTCCATGTGTACTCTTTGGTTGGTGGTTTCATCCCTGGGAGCTCTGGGGGAGGGGAGTCCAGTTAGTTGATATTGTTGTTGTTCCTATGGGGTTGCAAGCCCCTTCAGCTCCTCCATACCTCTCAACTCGCAGACACTGCTTCAGTTAGCTTTTGGTTGTTGATGTTGGAAAATTTCCCAGTAAATCCCCAGATCTTTTTCCGCATGATTAACCAGATGATGTTGTCACTATTCTGTGAGCCTGGCAGTTATGAGCAGAACCTGGGAAGAAGATTTCTATCCCTAAAATGAGATTCAGAGTAAATTTCAAATGTCACCAAAAAGGTTAGGAAAACCCCAGCATCTGTTAAATTGCGTTAACTCTTACTTCAAATAATAAAGACCTCAGTCCTGTGGCACTGGAAAACAATCTTGTGATCGTAAAGCCATTGCATGATTAAAATAAGGAAAACAAACAAACAAACAACTTTGAGATGTCATCATTTTGACCAATCTACCATCTACAAAGAGTAACTCCAGGGAAAGATCCCCAGTGCCTGTGCAAAAGTTGCAAAATCAGGGAAGATTCCTGTCTTGAAGAGCAGTAAGGAACAGAAGAGAGCAGAGCTGACTGGCTGGGGTCGAGATCTCCAAGTCAGTTCTCACTCACAAAGTTTCAACCTAATATAGATTTTTGTGTTCTAAAGAAGTATCCACACTTTGGTCTTCCTACTTCTTGAGTTTCATGTGGTTTGTGAATTGTATCTTGGATATTCCGAGCTGCTGGGCTAATATCCACTTACCAGTGAGTGCATACCATGTGTGTTCTTTTGTGATTGGATTATCTCACTTAGGATGATATTTTCTAGTTCCATCCATTTGCCTATGAATTTCATGAATTCATTGTTTTTAGTAACTGAGTGGTACTCCATTGTGTAACTGTACCACACTTTCTGTATCCATTCCTTTGTTGAGGGACACCTGGGTTCTTTCCAGCTTCTGGTTATTATAAATAATAAATAAGGCTGCTATGAACATATTGGAGCATGTGTCCTTAGCACATATTGTAACAACATCTGGGTATATGCCCAGGAGTGGTATCGCTGGGTCCTCAAGCACAGGACCCCCAATGAAGGAGCTACAGAAAAAATCCCAAGGAGCTGAAGGGGTCTGCGACCCTATAGGAGAACAGCAATATGAACTAACCAGTATCCCCAGGGACTAAACCACCAAACAAAGAGTACACATGATGGGACTCATGGCTCCAGCTGCATATGTAGCCTTATCTATCATCAATGGGAAGAGAAACCCTAGGTCCTGTGAAGGTTCTATGCCCCAGTGTAGGGGAATGCCAGGGCCAGGAAGCAGGAGTGGGTGGGATGGTAAACAGGGGTAGGGAGCAGGGCATGGGGGGGGGGTTAGAAACCAGGAAAGGAGATAACACTTGAAATGAGAGTAAAGAAAATATCTAATAAAAAATTTTTTAATGTTAAAAAAATAAAAGAAGTATCCAAAATTCTGGAACTTTATATGAAATATTTTTATCCTCTATAACAGTGGTTCTCAACCTGTGGGTCATAAACACTGATAAACACACCTTTATGAGGATCATAGGAACTCTCATCCATAAATTTATTTATGTCTTTATTTATTTAATTTATTTATTTATTTGCTCCTTGATATCTGTAACATTGCTGAGCGGTGTCTTAGTTCCTAAGATCTCACTGAAAACATGTTTTCAAATGGCTGTGACCCACAGGTTGAGAAACACTGTTCTAAAATGTCTGGATATTTTAAAACATTGAGGCATGGTGAATAAAGCATGTTTGGAACAGTTGATCCAATTTTCTACTTTTATTGCCACAGCTCTTTCTCCCATGTTACCGTTTCAGGTCATCAAACGCTCCAGTTGTGGAGGGATAACCGACTAGTTAGTGTATTAGTAACCTGTCATGCACTGGAGGAGAGAGAGGCAGGGTGGAGCATTCTGACAAGAGAAGAGCTAAAGCAAGCAGTAAAATTCTCAGTAGAAACTGTCATCACAGTTCACCCATTAGAGTCATTTTAAATCTGGGAGGAAACAGAAACAGCAGATCTGAACAGAGGGACCAGGAACCACTGAGGGTAAAATGTCCATAGAATTGTAAGTTGTTGGCCAGTTCGCATTGTTAAATCAGGCTCAGAAGTCAACAACACTGAGTGGGAACTCTGTGGAAACAAAGAGCATAGAATACAGCGTTGTAGATAAAGTTTTAAATTTGCTGATGAACCATTACATGGAATTCACATAAGATATCAGGAAACCTTCTCTCTCTCTCTCTCTCTCTCTCTCTCTCTCTGAGTCCTGGGCATATAAAATGAAGTATTTTGGTTAGAAGTTTCTCCTATAAGGGTTTGTATTTTATTTTTTTTAATGTTCTCAAATATTCTCTTCTCAATATAAACCTTTACTCCTGTGCTATATAGAAGCTATATAGAAACACACTCTCTCCCTCCCCCCTCCCTCCCTCCTCCCTCTGTGTGTGTGTGTGTAGAAAGAAAGTTATATAGAGACAAGCATATATGTATATATACAGGAAGGTTTGTATTTCTATTACAAATTCATCTCTTTTAGTAGGCGTCATGATTTTGTTTGGCACATTCTGTTCTTCCATATCACTTTACCCTCTGTATTAGTCAGGGTTCTCTAGAGTCACAGAACTTATGGATAATTTCTAAATAGTAAAGGAATTTATTGATGACTTACAGTCGGCAGCCCAATTCCCAACAATGGTTCAGTCGCAGCTGTGAATGGAAGTCCAAGGATCTAGCAGTTACTCAGTCTCACGCAGCAAGCAGGCAAAGGAGCAAGAACTAGAGCAAGAGCTAGACTCCCTTCTTCCAATGTCCTTATATTGTCTCCAGCAGAAGGTGGAGCCCAGATTAAAGGTGTGTTCCACCACACCTTTAATCCCAGATGAAAGGTGTAGCCCAGATTAAAGGTGTGTTCCTTAAACTCGGAGATTCAATCTTCTGGAATCCATAGCCACTATGGCTCAAGATCTCCATACCAAGATCCAGATAAGGATCTCCAAGCCTCCAGATAAGGGTCACTGGTGAGCCTTCCAATTCCGGATTGTAGTTCATTCCAAATATTGTCAAGTTGACAACCAGGAATAGCCACTACAATCCACCCCTTGTCAACTTGACACAAATAATATCTCATGTTCACATGAAACAATAACAAGGTTGTAAATACGCCTAACATGATATAACTAGCCCTCATACAATCGCAAACGCATTAGTAAATTTACAATGGGCATTCATATTACTTTATAATCCTCGTTTCTGCAACTGGTTACGTGGCCTTAATTGGTATTTATAACTACCTTCCTCTACTACCCATTCTGTATTTCCTTCTCCTTCAGCCAGCACCTCAGCAGGTCTTGGCTCTTTTCCTGGAGGATTGACCCATACCTTCATTCCTGATGGGTCTGTGTCCTTTGTCATCCTGCTTGGATTAGGCTGTTGTAGTTTCCCATTGACTTTAATCACAGGACATGGTAGTACTAAGAGACGCCCTAAGGGATCTCCTACACTCCAGACATAATCTTGCTTACCACCATTGTGAAGAGGTAATCCAATTTCCCCATGGTAATCTGGATCTATCACCCCTCCTAACACTGTTATTCCTTTCTTAGCCTGTTGGTTTAAGGGCATTAGAAGCCCAAAATGACCAGGGGGAAGTCTGAGCTTCCAGTTCAATGGAATGTTTGTTGTAGCTCCTGGTAGGAGCACTCCCCTCTCTGGAGCCAAAACTTCTAAGCCAGCAGAACCTAGAGTTATGGGGACAGGAAGCAAAAATTTTCCTAGAGGGTCACTAGGAGTGATAGTAAGTGGAACTATTCCGTTTTCCACCCCTTGATTCCTGGACCCATGAATCCTGGCTATGGGTGAAACTGTACCATATATCGAGCGCTGATTCAAAGCATATACTGCCTTCTGAAGAACTCTGCCCCAGCCTTCCAAGCTGTTACCACCTAATTGGCGCTGTAACTGCATCTTCAAAAGGCCATTCCATCTTTCTATCAGCCCAGCTGCTTCAGGATGATGGGGAATGTGGTAAGACCAGTGTATTCCATGATCGTGGGCCCACTGTCGTACTTCTCTGGCTGTGAAATGAGTTCCTTGGTCAGAAGCAATACTGTGTGGAATACCATGACGATAGATGAGGCATTCTGTCAGTCCCTGAATGGTGGTTTTAGCAGAGGCTTTACGTGCAGGAAAGGCAAATCCATAACCAGAATAAGTATCTACTCCAGTAAGAACATAACGCTGTCCTTTCCATGAAGGAAGTGGTCCAATGTAGTCAACCTGCCACCAGGTTGCTGGCTGGTCACCTCGAGGAATGGTGCCATATCTGGGGCTCAGTGTTGGTTTCTGCTGTTGGCAGATCTGGCAATCAGCAGCAGCAGTAGCCAGGTCAGCTTTGGTGAGTGGAAGCCCGTGTTGCTGAGCCCAAGCATAACCTCCATCTCGACCACCATGACCACTTTGTTCATGTGCCCATTGAGCAATGACAGGGATGGCTGGGGAGAGAGGCTGACTGTCCACAGAACGGGTCATCTTATCCACTTGATTATTGAACTCCTCCTCGGCTGAAGTCACCTTTTGGTGAGCATTTACATGGGACACAAATATCTTCACATCCTTTGCCCATTTGGAGAGATCTATCCACATACTTCTTCCCCAGATGTCTTTCTCACCAATTTTCCAATTGTGATCTTTCCAAGTCCCTGACCATCCAGCCAATCCATTGGCTACAGCCCATGAGTCAGTGAATAATTGTACATCTGGCCACTTCTTCTTACAAACAAACTGTAATACCATGTGTACTGCCTGAAGTTCTGCCCACTGTGAAGATTTCCCTTCACCTGTGTCTTTCAAGGTTGTCCCAGAAAGGGGTTGTAATGCTGCAGCTGTCCACTTCTGGGTGGTGCCTGCATAACGTGCAGAGCCATCAGTAAACCAGGCTCTAGTCTTCTCCTCTTCAGTCAGTTGATCATAGGGAACACCCCATGAGGCTATAGGTGCATGCTTGGCAGCAGATGGCATTGTAACAGGAGTAGAAACCATAGGCATTTGAGCAACTTCTTCATGTAACTTGCTTGTGCCTTCAGGACCTGCTCTGGCCCGATCACGTATATACCACTTCCATTTGATAATAGACTGCTGCTGTGCGCGTCCCACTTTATGACTTGCAGGGTCTGATAGTACCCAGCTCATGATGGGTAGTTCAGGTCGCATAGTAACCTGGTGTCCTATTGTCAAACGTTCAGTTTCCACTAAGGCCCAATAGCAGGCCAAGAGCTGTTTTTCAAAGGGAGAATAGTTGTCTGCAGATGATGGTAGAGCTTTGCTCCAAAATCCCAAAGGTCTTTTCTGTGATTCACCTACAGGGGCCTGCCAGAGGCTCCAAACAGCATCTCTATCAGCCACAGACACCTCAAGTACCATCGGGTCTGCTGGGTCATATGGTCCAAGTGGTAGAGCAGCCTGCACAGCAGCCTGGACCTGTTGAAGGGCCTTCTCCTGTTCCAGGCCCCACACAAAGCTAGCAGCTTTCCGAGTCACTTGGTAAATAGGCCTAAGTAACACACCCAAGTGAGGGATGTGTTGTCTCCAGAATCCAAATAGACCCACTAAACGTTGTGCTTCTTTCTTGGTTGTAGGAGGGGCCAGGTGCAATAACTTATCTTTCACCTTAGAAGGAATATCTCTGCATGCCCCACACCACTGGACTCCTAAGAATTTCACTGAGGTAGATGGTCCTTGAATTTTGGTTGGATTTATTTCCCATCCTCTGATACGCATATGTGTTACCAATGAGTCCAAAGTGGTTGCTACTTCCTGCTCACTTGATCCAATCAGCATAATGTCATCAATATAGTGCACCAATGTGATATTTTGTGGAAGATCCAAACGATCAAGATCCCTTCTAACTAAATTATGACACAGGGCAGGAGAGTTAATATATCCTTGAGGCAAAACTGTGAAGGTATACTGTTGGCCTTGCCAACTGAAAGCAAATTGCTTCTGGTGGTCCTTATGGACAGGTACTGAGAAGAAGGCATTTGCCAGATCAATAGCCGCATACCAGGTGCCAGGAGATGTGTTAATTTGCTCAAGTAACGAAACTACATCTGGTACAGCAGCTGCAATTGGAGTTACCACCTGATTTAGTTTTCGATAATCAACTGTCATTCTCCATGATCCATCTGTTTTCTGCACTGGCCAGATAGGAGAGTTAAACGGAGATGTGGTGGGAACCACCACCCCTGCATCTTTCAAGTCCTTGATAGTGGCAGTAATTTCTGCAATTCCTCCAGGAATACGATACTGTTTTTGATTCACTATTTTCTTTGGCAGAGGCAACTCTAAAGGCTTCCATTTGGCCTTTCCAACCATAATAGCCCTCACTCTACAGTTCAGGGAACCAATATGAGAATTCTGCCAATTTCTGAGTATATCTATCCCAATTATACATTCTGGAACTGGGGAAATCACCACAGGATGTGTCCGGGGACCTATTGGACCTACTGTGAGTCGGACATCAGTCAAAACTCCATTAATCACCTGCCCTCCATAAGCCCCTACTTTAACTGGAGGGCCACAATGTTTCTTGGGATCCCCTGGGATCAGTGTCAACTCAGAACCAGTATCCAGCAGACCCCGAAAAGTCTGATTATTTCCTTTTCCCCAGTGTACAGTTACCCTTGTAAAAGGCCGTAGGTCCCTCTGGGGAAGAACTGGAGAAAGGGTAACAGCAAAACCTTTGAGTGTCTTATCAAGATCCTTCCTCAGCGGAACCTGGCCACCCCTTCATTCAAGGGGTTCTGGATCTGCAAACTGTCTCAAGTCTGGAAATTGATTCACTGGCCGAGATTGCTGTTTACCACGATCTAATGTAGCCTTTCTTTCATTTGGCTGTTTACCACGATCTAATGTAGCCTTTCTTTCATTTGTTTGAGAATTTTTCTGCTTATACAGATCAAACAAATATGCAGTAGGCTTCCTATGTATTTCATTCCTGGAAACACCATGATTGATTAGCCAGTACCAAAGGTCCAAGCGAGTCATGCCATTATAAATTTCACCTCTCCTGTGCTGACCATTACTGGGTATGTTATTATAAACATTCTTTTGTCTACGCTGTCCATTATAATAACTAGGATCACCTTGTCTCCGGCGATTCAATGCTGCCACCTGGCCCTTGTTACCTCAGGATCCAACTAAACCCAGTGAATTTAATTCATCTAATTGAGCAGAAGCATCTCCAATGCTAAGATCTGGCACAAGGAAAAGGGAAAGAACAAAACCCTTCAAATGTGCTGGTGCCCCTCTCACCAATTTGCGTCTTATAGAGCTGGTGAAAGGCATATCTTCTGGACCTTCCCATTGTGGACAATTATGCTTTACACAATATATCCACTCTAGCATTGCAATTTCCCTAAGTCTTAAAATCCCTTCATCAACACTAAGCCACGGAATATCAGGCATCTCCAAGTCATTTCCAGTAGGCCATCTTTTGATAAACACCTCAGCCAACCATTCAAACAAACTTTTGACACCTTTTTTAACTATGCGAGCTTCCGTATTAAACCTAGAATCTCTACTCAGAGGACCCATGTCAATAAACTCAGCCTGCTCTAGTTTTATGTTCCTTCCACCCTTATCCCACACCCTTAAAATCCATTCCCACACATATTCACCAGGTTTCTGCTTGAATGAATTAGCAAACTCATTAAGCTCCTTAGTAGTGTAGCGAATTTCCTCATGGACTATACTTTCTACCTCCCCTCTAGGAGCCTGTTTTGCTTTGAGTCTGGTTACAGGTCTAGAAGAAACTATTGGTGGGCCGTGAGCAGACTCTGCAAAATTAATTTCCTCATGTGGGGAAGGCATTATTTCAAGAGGTGGGGCTGAGGGTACTACTTCCTCAGGTGGGGCAAACCCTTGAGAATCTGAGGATTCAAAATTCTCAGCTTCAACATGGTCTTCCCACACATCCCCGTCCCATGTTGTAGGATCCCATTCTTTGCCAATTAGAGCCCTTACTTTAACTGTCGACACACTCTGAGGCTGAGACTTGAATTTTCTCTGTAGTTCAGCCAACCTTACAATGAGAGTTTCTGTTTGATTTTCTGCAACTTGAGCTCTATTGCTACAAGGGAGAAGATTCTCCTCAAGGACACACTTAGCAACTTTTAGATCGTTTACTTGTGTCTGGAGCCTTTCGATTTTATCACACAACTCCTTCCTTTCATTCATCATTTTTTCCACAGATACTAAGAGCAGCCAGCCAGTAAAATCATTTTTCGATTTTTTCCCCATCTTGTAGAAAGCTTTGTGCACTGAATCACCTAATTCATTAAGAAAATCAAGGGCATTAGCTTCTTTAAGTTCGGAATATAGTTTCAACCATGGGTCTTCAAAATTCTCTGAGCTCCCAGGAGGGAGAGAATCTGGAGAGGTTTCAATATTTGAAAGTGCTGGTGGATCAACAAGCCAATTCCAGTATTTTAAAAGATTCATCCTTGTACTTCTGTTACTCTAGAACCACTCCTGGTACCAACTTCTGTATTAGTCAGGGTTCTCTAGAGTCACAGAACTTATGGATAATTTCTAAATAGTAAAGGAATTTATTGATGACTTACAGTCGGCAGCCCAATTCCCAACAATGGTTCAGTCGCAGCTGTGAATGGAAGTCCAAGGATCTAGCAGTTACTCAGTCTCACGCAGCAAGCAGGCAAAGGAGCAAGAACTAGAGCAAGAGCTAGACTCCCTTCTTCCAATGTCCTTATATTGTCTCCAGCAGAAGGTGGAGCCCAGATTAAAGGTGTGTTCCACCACACCTTTAATCCCAGATGAAAGGTGTAGCCCAGATTAAAGGTGTGTTCCTTAAACTCGGAGATTCAATCTTCTGGAATCCATAGCCACTATGGCTCAAGATCTCCATACCAAGATCCAGATAAGGATCTCCAAGCCTCCAGATAAGGGTCACTGGTGAGCCTTCCAATTCCGGATTGTAGTTCATTCCAAATATTGTCAAGTTGACAACCAGGAATAGCCACTACACCCTCTAATACTACTACTGCTAGTACTTCTCCTCATCATCTTCTTCCTCCTCCTAGTCCACGTGTGCATGCGTGCACACACATACACACACATACACACACACACACACACACACATACACACACACACACACACACACATACACACACACACACATACACACACACATACACACACACACACATACACACATACACACACACATACACACACACATACACATACATACACACACACACACATACACACACACACACACACACATACACAGAGAGAGAGAGAGAGAGAGAGATTGATTCTCTGTCTTTTTCCTTCAGGTCTTGTCTGGAAACATTTATTGATGCTCCCTTTTAAACAAAACACATAACTCTGATAAAAAAAAAAGAGGAGTAACATTCCCTACTCCTTCCTACAAGAAGGCTCACATGAAAGCATCAGTTATGATGCATAGCCAGTGAACGTGGAATTTAATTAGATTGTGATCTTTTGTGGCCACTTGATTTGCCTTTTGATCTCAGTTTCAGGATAAAAGTGAAAGAAAAGACACCTTTTGCTATTTTTATATTAGTAGAATGCTTTTAAAAATGTAAAAATACCAATTTAAACAAGTCCGTGAATTAAGCAACATGGTTAGGCTATGTTCATATCTTAAATTTTATCAGAGTTTCTTGTATACAAAGCTAGGTCTCTTTCAAAAGGTGGATCACTACTGTCCCACTTTCTGGTTTGTCAACTTGAAAGTTCATAAAACATAGTCACTGCAAACCTAGGAGTTCATTGTCAGTGTATGTAGCTCAGACAAGACACTTGAACTACTTGTATAACTTAAAAGGGTATCAAATGAAGGCTTTGAACTAAGTTTCTGATAGGAATATATAAGGCGATTAACAGGAGTGCACTGAAATAAAATAAGCTCAGAGGATTTGCTTTGTTTATTTTGTCTTCTTTCTTCTTAATCCCTGATATCTAGATGAACGAACTGTCTCAGATGTAAGTAAAAAATTCCAATAAATGATAAATGTGCTTATTTATCCATTCATCAAACAGTTCCCTGCCTGCTTCCTTCTGTATCCCCTAACCTCTCCCTCCCTCCTACTCTCTTGTATATGCCTATGGGGTGGGGTGGGGTGGGACTATATTTAGATCCTTTTAGTATTGGTCCCCTGCCTTGCATTCAGAATGTAACAATGAATTTTACTGCCTGTCAGAAATAATTTGGATTTTTAAACCCCCCAATAATTATCTAAAACTGGGAGAACATAGAGAGGTTTATTATAGATGATAAATTATCCACTTTGCTGACTTTATATGACCAATATTCATGTACTTCTCTCCACTTCCACTACTATCATCTGCGTCCAAACCACCAAGATTTTCCCCTTAGATTATATTGATAGCTTCCTATTTCCCCGCTTCCACTCAGTTTACTTTCTGCTTAGCCAAAGTGAGCTTTCTACAAACATATTAAATATAAGCTGACACATGGATTCCATTTTCTCACAGTGCATATGGAGAGTACAGAAAGAAAGAAGTCAATGAGGGTACTAAGATAGTAGTTCAACTGGTTGGTAGGATAGAGATGCCAAGAAAGGAGATGAAGAAAGTGTAGGAGGACCTGACTTAGCAGCTATAAGCATCAGCACCTCAAAATTGGAAATTTGGGAATGTTTTTCAGAGATCAGGCAGGTATCTTGAGTGAATATTTGGATCTAGAATTGCAAAGACAAGAGTCAACACTATATTTACTAATGACAGAATCAGTGGTGTATAAAAACCATTTAAAATCATTTCAGTTGCTACATTCTCTAAGACAGTGCATCTCAACCTTCCTAATGCTGTGACCTAATATACTTCCTTATGTTGTGGCGACCCACAACCATAAATTAATTTTGTTGCTACTCCTTAACTGTCATTTTGTTACTATTATGAGTTGCAATATAAATATCTGATATGCAAGGCGTCTACTCTGCAACCCCTGTGATAGGGTTCTTTGCACCCTAAAGGTGCCATGATGCATAGATTGAGAAATGGTGATCTAAGGAAAAGTACAAACTGAAAACAATCTGAGCCCAGGGACCCCAGTGAAAGAGCTAGGGGAAGGGCTAAAGGAGCTGAAGGAGATTGCTACCCCATAGGAAGAACAATATCAACTAACCAGACCACCCAGAGCTCCCAGAGACTAAACCACCAACCAAGAAGTACACATGGAGGGAGCCATGGCTCCAGCCCCATATGTAGCAGAGGATGACCTTTTCTGACATCAGTGGGAGGGCAGGCCCTGGTCCTGTGGAGGCTTGGTGCCCTATTGTAGGGGAATGCAAGGGTGGGGAGGCAGGAGTGGGTGGGTGGAAGAACACCATCATAGAGGCAAAGGGAAGGGGGAATGGGAATGGGAGTTTGTGGAGGGGTAACCAGGAAGGGGGATATCAATTGAAATGTAAACAAAAATTACTAAAATAAATAAATAGACATTTAAACAGTTGCCCAGTAGATCAGAAGTATTTGAGGCAGCAGAAGTGTGGAGTAAGGACTGATATAGATTGGGGACAGCAGCCAGGAAATCAGGCAGAGCACACAGAGATTGTCCTTGAAACCACATGAAGGGAAGAGAATCCCCTAAGACAAATACATCTGGCAGTTCATGTGGAAAATAAAAACTGGCCAATGGTAAGTCACTATTATTTGGGGAGAAAAAAAGTTCCTGAAAGGTAGGCTCATAGAATGCAGTGGGTATATCTGTGTGGATATTAATGACCTGCATGGGAAGTCTGACATGATTGCTTATATGGGGAAGTGGAAGGGTGTAATGTTAATTTTGAAGAGCAAAGATTGCAAATATCGTAAAATGATATTTTTATGTTAAGAAATACAAGTTTAAAGAGACTTTTCTGAATATACAACTCATTCACTAGCTGGCAGGGACCCATCATGTAGCTGACTCAATTTTTATTCATAATAATATTTTTTCTTGTCTTTACCCTAATGTTTCTTCTGATGTATAATAATAGAACAGTTCCTTGGCTACTCTTTTGATATCTTGACCATCTTTTGATATCCTCACCTCTGAACCTAAAAGATAGACTTCAGTAGAAGAAAGTTTTCCTCTCATTCATTTTCTCCTAAATTAAAATCCCATTAAAGTTTCCACACAAATGGGGTTTGTGTCAGCTGCTCTGTTTATTTATGAAGAGGGCCCTTGGCATCTTTATCTTTGTCATTATTCTCTCTGTAACTCTACTTTCACAACTTCAGCATCACAAAGACAGAAGATGAGGCAATTTCAGGACACAGAGGATACTTAGCACAAAGAGTATCAGCAGGAAGAAAGTTCACTTAAGGCTGATGTGAAAAATGCAGCTCAGTGGGGGACTGCTCATTCTAACTGGTCATATGTGCACTAGCTTGGCTATATAGAAATTTCCTTATACTCTCTGAACTATTATTACTATTACTATTATTGTTGTTAATGTTATTTACATTAAACTCTACGGTATACCCTAAATTGATTCTGAGTTTTGATTTCTTTTCTAGATCAGTGTCAGTTGTGGTGCATAAACCCCGAGAGAATAGTTCCCCCCTCCCTTAGTTGAAAGTTAGAAATCTGAATTCACAGCAGGACCTGTTCCTTCATTCAGTCCGACTAGACTTTAGGCTTAGAATCAAAGTTATCTCATGGAGTACCTGTTATATTTGTGTCTTTCCCTATTTCCCCTATGTAGTTTTATCTTCATGAGAGCTGACACTCGTGCTCCACAATACTGTTTATGCTACCATGTTGCTTTACTCCAAGGAAGACCCTTTCTGGGTACAAAGAAAGAAATCTTTTTTTTTAATTAGGTATTTTCCTAGTTTACATTTCCATTGCTATCCCAAAAGTCCCCCATACCCACCCACCCCCACTCCCCTACCCACCCACTCCCACTTTTTGGCCCTGGAGTCCCCCTGTACTGGGGCATATAAAGTTTGCATGCCCAATGGGCCTCTCTTTCCAGTGATGGCCGACTAGGCCATCTTTTGATACATATGCAGCTAGAGTCAAGAGCTCATGGGTACTGGTTAGTTCATAATGTTGTTCCACCTATAGGGTTGCAGATCCCTTTAGCTCCTTGGGTACTTTCTCTAGCTCCTCCATTGGGGGCCCTGTGATCCATCCAATAACTGACTGTGAGCATCCATTTCTGTGTTTGCTAGGCCCCGGCATAGTCTCACAAGAGACAGCTATATCAGGGTCCTTTCAGCAAAATCTTGGTAGTGTATGCAATGGTGTCAGCGTTTGGAGGCTGATTATGGGATGGATCGCCGGATATGGCAGTCTCTAGATGGTCCATCCTTTTGTCTCAGCTCCAAACTTTGTCTCGGTAACTCCTTCCATGGGTGTTTTGTTCCCAATTCTAAGAAGGGGCAAAGTGTCCACACTTTGGTCTTTGTTCTTCTTGAGTTAAAGGAACCTCATACTCAGAGCACAAGTCAAGAATGAAAATTTTATTCTCATCCTTCCTGTCCACTATCAGCAAAGACAGTACACACTACCCGTAGTGTCCAAATATCTTTGAGTGCCTCTTAAAATGTTTCACAACATACCCCACAAAGCTATTCCTTTGTATTTAAAAAAAAATGTCATACAGATCTATAGTGACCTGGCGATTTTCCTTAAATACTAACTGAAATCTAAAATTTTAGATTTAAGATGAAGACATATTACAATTTATATCTGTTAATTTGGGAAGGAAGTAGAAAATACAACATTTTTATTTATTAATTTTTATTTATTAATTTTTTAATTTTTAGAATAGCAGTTAGCTTGAATTTTCAGAGACTCTATATTAAACACCAATGCCCATCCCACAAATATGTATGCAAAAAATGAGCATAGTAATACGGTTCTGGGTGTTCATCCCAGGGAAACCTTCTGAGTTAAGCTAGAACACAGCATCATCTTTAACTTCTGCACTAGACATCTTTGCCTGTGGGCTTCCTTCACTTCTGTGAGTGTTGTTTCCCAAAATGTGTTCTATTTATCAATTCAATTACCTTTCTAGTAACTTCTGACTAACTAAAGCATAGATTCCTGGTGGAAATTATACGAATTGCCTTCCCTCTCTGTGAAAATATTGTAACATGAGTTACAGATGATATAGCTCTGTAACATCAGACTTGGATTCAGGTGGGTCTACAGTAGAGAAAGCCTGTTCACCCATAAGAAAAGAATTAAGCATAATAAAAACAGGCGTGAAAGGCATTAGATGCAGCAAACAGAGCCAAGTAGGAAGTGAGAAGTGCAAAGATGGGGGTGCAGGTCACTTAGGGAGGAGATGGGGGTAGGGGTCAGTTAGGGAGGAGAGACCAAGCAAGCTTTTGTTTTGTAATTAGCTCCAAATCTATGGCTCTTCTGAATCCAGAACCCTCTCCTTAGAACAGGGAAACCATTGAATCACTATTACAAATTCTTCTGTGAGCTGAGTACCCTCAACAGAGTTTATAATCTGTGTGATCAATGTAAGGAGCCAAGCTTGGTTTTTCTGTCTGAATGACACACTAAGACAGTATCTAGAAAACACCTACAGTTTAAACTCCAAATAAACCTTGTAGCCTGAGTTCAAATCACCATCTCCATAACATGCTAGTTCTGAAAGTGGGACCAGTTTTATGATCTCTGTGTTGAAGGAGAATGGTACACAAACACTAACCCATGAGGACAGTCATGGAAGGATTCAAAGGAATGCTTGCCAGAGAGGAAATCGAATGTAGTACTAGAAATCTAACAACTGCTTTTACTCACTAGAATTGGAACATCCAAACTCCATAATCTTGAGGAAAACAAATGACCCCTAGAGCTTGGGTAAGCATAGTAGCGCCCTTCTCCTAAGTCTTAGTAATTGCATATTTTTAACATCTTCACCAATTCATGGCCTATCCCTGTCTTCCTTCACTTTCACGTAGGCTTCCAGACTCTGCTCTCTCTCTCTCTCCTCTTTAATGGAGTAGTCTTGACTGCCAATCACATACCAGCTCATTTGACATTTGAATGGAAATCTTTAAGTTCTCTGTCTTTCTAGATCACCGCCTGGTTATCAGTCCTCTCTCTGCCTGATTGACATATTTGTCCATACAGCTCTACAGAATAGCTCTGGTTGAAGAGACTTAGCTCTTTCCTAAGATCTCTAAGACACTTGTTTCTACCTCTTAGGACTGTGAGATATTTGGCAATGAGAAATTTATCAGTATGTTTGACATAAGTGTGATACTGGGAAATGAAACAGGACCAAAAAATATTAAATGAGATACATCTTCTTTCTCACATTACGTCTGTATCACAAACGTGGAGATATCTGTTCATGGCCTTTCTCAGTGCAAGTAGCTGAATATAGTTGGTGGTCTGTGTACATATAAAACACAAAGTAGTAGCTATATGTATCTTCCATAATATTTAGGAAAACCATGAATAAAATATTCTTAGGCAGAAGCCACAGACTTCAGGCTGACAGTAGGCTTTAGAATATTTTCTCATGTTTCATTACTTTGGAACATAGCAAACTATTGTATGTAAGTAGCAGTCGAAACTACATATTTGTCAGCAAGATGTTCCAAAACAATTTATATTCAAAGTCGCTTATTTCCACATAGACTTCTAATTACATATTGGATAATAAACATAAATATTAAAAAGACTGTATTGTAAGTGGAGTATGAAGCCAAGAGCATATGTCCCAAGAAAGTATTGGAACTGACATATGGTTTATGACTTCATGTGGGCTAAATACATTGTGATTCACTGAAGAGTTTGGAAGCTTTTTTACATGAAATGGTTTCCAAATGGGTATCACTTAACAAAATGGATCCAAATACATTTGTTAGATACAAAGAAGCAAAGGTACAAACCTTGAGGACTATATAATACAATTACAAAGAATATGAACCGGCTCCATTCTGACCGCGACTGTCTCAACAAATTTACTGATCGCTTACTTAATCCATTTAAAAGCAATAGTTGCATTTTCTGCTGATTTTATATGAATACTATTTGTCGTGAAAGCACATGCATTCTTTGATGATGTTCTTAGCAACCACAAAAATTTTTGGATTGATTAATGAGTATTTTCAACTATTTTCTGTTCATTGTATCTCAGAGAAAAATCCAGTATGTCCTTCTAAGACATATTCCCATTACATATGCTAGCCTCCCCTGTGAAACTATATGGCATAAGTTATATTTAAAAGTATTAAAAGTAAAAGCAGATCTCAGAGTCCACTGTTCAGTACAGAGAAAAATGAGTAGAAATAGAATTTAAGTTGAGACATTTATTTTGTTGATCTTGCTCAAGATACTTAATTTCACTCAGCCTCAGTTTCTTTATCTACAAAATAGGTACAATAACACTTTGCAGTCAGAGAGGAAAGTGAGACTAACCTGCTATTTCTCTTTTAAGTAATATCTCTTTGATGAAACCTTAGCAGATTCAATATATATTTGCCTTCTGGAGTCAACTACTGTAAGGAGCTCAGACAGTCACCATTTGCCCCATCACCTATGAGCTAATATAATCCTCTGAAAGGAGAGAAGTTGATGATTTTGAAATGATTTTTGTACATGAATTTTCATGACTACTGTATAGGCAAAATGTAATAATCTCTTCAGCTATTAGGAAAATTAAATATATTATCAAAATCATTGGAGTGGCATGAATCCCCAGCTGGAATGGACCTTTTTTTAATTTCTCAAAACATACTCAAGACTCCAAAAACTAAATGTGTAGATATGGACTGAATGTATAGTTTTCTGATCAGATAGAGTTATATAACTAAGACCACTGAGGTTAAATTGTTATGCAAACATATGTACAGTTATCATACTTGAACACTCTTTGTGACGTTGGTACTATTTTATATCTTTTTTTTTCCCTTACAGTTGCACTCTTGTACCATCAAGCCTTTCTTAGGCTCTTTCCTATAGGAACTTCAGTCATAGATGGAATTGGAGCACAGCGTATCTTCATGGCAGGACAAGGGTTTAGTGTGAATAAACTTTGAGTTCAGTCCAAGAAAGGGAAGTATGTTGTCAGAGTGGATGGGGGAATTGAGGCAAACAAAACATAAACAAAAATAAAAATCCAATCAACCAACCAACCAACCAAAAAACCCAACAACCTGAAAGTAGGGTATTTTCAAGATGGTTCAAATTTGTTTTTATCCAAAAACCATACCTTACCTTGGTATAAACTTTTGTCTGATTTTCACTTTAACAAAACGAGTCCAAGTCTGTATACCAGGTGTATTTCCCCCCTCTGGGAAACTATAGTATATAACCCAAGATCAATGACAAAAGTATCTGTCATCCAAACGCAGCGGTGACTTCTGTGGAAGAACAAAGACTGTATGTGATGCCCAGAAAAGATTCATGGAGCTGGGCAATAAGGCGGGTGTGGTCTGCCCCTGCCAAATCATGTGCTTGAAGTTGGAGCTATAGAAGAAATGACAGAGGGCAATAAATAAGAGAGAGAGAGAGAGGGAGAGAGAGAGAGAGAGAGAGAGAGAGAGAGAGAGAGAGAGAGAGAGAGAGAGAGAGAGAAATATATGCAGGGACAATAAAGACACCTGAGGGAGATATACAGGAGCATAGATACTGATACACGGAAATAATAATAATATTACATTGTTTCAAGCTCAGTTCTCAAGTAATATAATTTTCAAAATAGAACAGTAGTACTTAGTCAACTTTATTATCTACTTTGTTGCCTGCTTGTGACTGGAGATTATCCCATGGCTAGGTTGGAAAAGGTTATTAGCAATGATCCAATGATCCAACAGAATGCTTTTGTAAATCCAATGCCCCTGCAATCAACTGTTTTCATTTCTTCCTGTCCTTTATTGTGCTTCATATGTCCATAGGAATGAGGTGTACAACTTCTGTGGTTTAAACTCTAGATTATAGTTAAAACCAAAGTAACAGCATTTATTGTATAAAACAATTATTTTTAGAAATATAATATTTATAGAAATATTATATTTTATATTTTTGCTTTATATCCTTTATATACTTCCATGATTTCTTTTTAATTAGATATTTTCTTCATTTACATTTCAAATGCTATCCCCAAAGCCCCCTATACCCTCCCCCCGCCCTGCTCCCCAACCCACCCACTCCTGCTTCATGGCCCTGCCATTCCCCTGTACTGGAGCATATAATCTTTGCAATACCAAGGGCCTCTCCTCCCATTGATGACTAAGTAGGCCATCCTCTGCTACATATGCAACTAGAGACACAGCTCTGGTGGTGGTGTGTACTGGTTAGTTCATATTGTTGTTCCTCCTGTAGAGTTGCAGATCCCTTTAGCTCCTTGGGTACTTTCTCTAGCTCCTTCATTAGGGACCCTATTATTATAAAAACACAAATAACACAAAACCAAAGCAAAGACCATGTAAGCTATGCACTTGGGAAACGCAAAGGTGAAGAATGTTGTGTTTCATTCAAACTTATATATTATGCCACTTGTCAAATGGTTTGTGTACATGAAGGGACTGTGTGAACAAATGAATAGGGACCCTTAGAGCAATGTGTCACTCCATACCAGCTTAGGTTTAAAATACCTGGGAAGCAATATGTTTAGAAAATGAAAAAAAAAAAAAAACACCACTATTTAAAATGTGGTCAAAGGTCCTAGGGCTGTTTGGTTCTGTTGGTTTGTTTGATTTAAAAGTCAGATACAGGTGATCTGTTTAATTATGGAAGTCCTAGAATTTTCTTCCAGAAATGGAATGTGAATCTTGCACATAGACTAATCCAAATTGGAGACTAGTAAAAGCATGAAAATTTGACACTGGAGTCATTACAGAGTTGTTGAGCATCAAGCCAACATTATTTTTTATTTTTTTAATCTCAATTTTATATCCACCCTAATTCTAAAAATGAAATAAGGGCAGATTATGGAAGATTTTGCTTGCCAATTGAGAAAATTTCATTTTATATTGTAATTCATTCAGATAATCCTGGCAAATTACCATATAATATATATATATATATATACAAAATTAATCAGTGTTCCAACTGTATGACACAAAATAATTATAAATTAGTATTTAAAAACTAATTCAAATAACAACAACAAAAACCCAAATTAGTATGTAATGGGCTTAATTATATTCAGTTGTGATTTGATATTACATTTTCATGGGTTTTTGAGACAGTTCAATTATATAGCCTGGGCTCACTTCAAATTAATGATTCTCATACCTGGGCCACCTCTTAAGTCTTAACGCAGGCATGCACAACCATGCCCTCCTTTTGTTATTTATTTACAAGTGGTTCCAAATGTTAACAAGCCTACATTTGTGCAGTTTTTGGTACATTTTATAAAGACTATGTGTTTATGGTAATGAGTGAGCAAGCTAAACTAGCATACTTATTTTTATTCAATCATGACAAATAAGTTTTTTCTGAGTTTTTGGTAACATCAGAGTCAAAGCTGTTTGGTACATCTATGAGTATGTTTTTTTTTTTTTTTTTTGGTCAAAAATCTCCCAATGAAAAATATCTATTAAAGTAACTCAATCCATACAATTCAAGCCCATGATATTTGAGGCTAGACCATAATTCACATTAGGATTGTTTGAAAGTCAGCATAAGCTAGTCGACATTTTCCTCAGTTAGAAAATGGTCAATCCCTTTTATAAAAACTAAATTAATCAATAACTCTTAAACAAGATTATTGAGATTTGTTTCCGTTTTTATTTATGAGTATGTGATTATGGTCACAGAATTATGGCAGGAGGCTGGAAGAGGGAGCTGTATTCCGAGGTGTTGACATTCCAGACACTTGCGAATACAATGACATAGGAGTGGTCCTTAAAGAGCAGCGAGAAATCTTAATCCCTGAGCCATCTCTCTAGCCGCTTATACTTGAATTTTTGAGGTTACGTTTGCATTTGACCCTTTCCCTTCCTAACTCCAATTTTTCCCTGTTTTCCCTAAAATTCATGGTCTCTTTTTTCAATTAGTTATCATGGATGTGCATGTGTGCATGCGTGCGTGAGTGTGTGCATGCGTGCGTGTGTGCATGTGTGCGTGTCTGTGTGTGTGTGTGTGTGTGTGTGTGTATCTGTGTGTGCATGCATGCATGTGCATGTGTGTGTGTCTCTGTGTGTGTGTGTGTGTGCATGTGTGCGTGTTTGTGTGTGTGTGTGTGTGTGTGTGTGTGTGTCTGTGTGTGTGTGTGTTTCTGAATATACCTTGTTCAGTATGTACAATGTTACTTGCATGGAAGTTTTCATGAACATTTTGAAGAACTTTACGATATAAGTAAAGTGTAGTTGAAATTAAATTTCAGTACACACAAAGTATTTTGGTAACTTCTGTTGCCTTTTCTCTTCTCTCCTATTATTTCATTAAACGTAATAGCACATACTGGCCTGAAAGTACCAGTCGTTTTCTAACTTTCACCTCTCAGCACTGGGATTGAAGCTGTGTATAACCCAATCCCTGGAATTTCTAATGAAGTTTTCCAAGTTCATCTTTGACATAAATTTATATATAATACATATATATATATATATATATATATACATGTATATATATATGCATACACATATGTGTGTGTGTATATATATATACATATATATATATAAAACAATACCTTAAGATAGCAAAATTGACTTTAAAATTATATTTGTGTTGCATGCATACACATCTGTATGTATAGACATGTTGTCCATATATGTATCTTTGAACTCCCCGACTCATTTTATATACACAAAGATTTTCATTCTCCAAGGAGTACTACATAGTTTCGTTGTTTGTTGTTGTTGTTGTTATTTTAATGTGGGTTGCTGGCTCATTTGGTTTAGAGAGGTTCTGGTTCCTGGGGGATTTGACTCAGCTCTGGGGCTGTGAGTAGAGTAATAATAGAACTTGTGCTACCCCTGTCGATAGAAATAGGTTATCTGTAGCCCCTCCCTCATCTCTGCCCTCTCCATACTATGTTGACTTATCTCTTATTTTTGGCTGGGCTTCAGATATTTTTATACAGGACTGTGAGGTGTCTCTTAGTTGTGTGTTTCTTCTTTCTGTTCAGCAGGCCCCATTTTTCCAGTCTGAATGGAAGCAGATTTCTCATCTCGTTCCTTTTTGTTTCGCAGTGTCTGGTTGTGTACCATCCATTCATCGGATGCTGGCTTTATGCAGTGTCGTTCATTCTTAATTCTGTGTGGGTTTTAATGAAATCCAGAGCAGAAGCGCACTCCACCTCTGAGCCATGACATTTTGAGGGAGCCAAATTGAGGTTTTATGAGAAGCTCTGCTTTTAATTGAATTAAAACTTCAGCAGATGTTTAGCCGGTTAATACTTCCCGTAAATTTTACATTTTGTGTCTTTGCCAACTTTTAAAGCTACTTTCAGAGAGAATCATCTAACATTCTTCGGCAGGCTAATGCTGTCTTACTGTCATGTAAAGAGGATTGTTCCAGGAGCTTGATGCAGGCATTCCCTGGACAATCACCCGGTCACCCGAGAACATGAGAAACAGTCTCGGAGACACACACACAATAGATGCTGTTGATCCTTCATCTGGCACTTAACACACCAGTGACTTTGGCATTTCAGTCTGGGTTACTCCCTTCTGACTGTGCTGTAGATGTTTTCAATGTCATGAAAAATCTCAAGATAAATACTTTGTGTTTTTTTATTTAAAACTCGCATTTGAAAGGGGCAGTGTCTTAGTTTGGGGAAGTTCCATTAAAATAAATGATTATCATGGGCATCAATTCAGTCCTCTCAAAGATTAGCTGATACCCTGAGGAATAATCTGTTCTTGTTGTCCCTTCCCTTCTGCGAAGAGGGAGTAACAATCCATGGGCCATTTACCAAGTCTGTTGCAGAAGACAGTTCATTCTGAATAGATTCCACAGTGGTACTTAGATATGTGCCTTTGCTTAGAATATGACAATTTAAGCTTCTATCAATAAACTGAGATCTTTGTCAGGCCAAGAAATTCATACAACCCATATTTTCATACAACCCATATTTAATTTAGTAGTGTGCTATGCTCTACCTTATACCCAATACCTATTGCTCAACGTGCATATAATTTACAAAATAATCCATTTAAGTGGCTTTTTAAAACCCAAGCATGGTAAAGCACCACCTATTTCTAAAGATCATCCTGTTTAATGATACGGTGTTTAATTGACATGGACAACCATGCTAGGATTCTAGTTGTCAGACCCTCAAAAAAAAAAAAAAAGTACTCAAATATCTGAATTCTTCCCTGGTGTCTTCCACTTCCTCCCTTTCTTCTCTACAAACTGTTGCCCCACCCTGGGTGGACTTTTGAGCAGCAGCAATTTTTCTTTGGCTGTTGCCTTTTCCCAGAGCTGAGAAGGCCCGATTTCAATGTGTAAATAACTTTCCTTTTTGAACACAACATAGTGTCCACCTCAAATTTCATATGATATAATTATGCAGGGGACTGTGCTAGTGCCCTTCATGCTAATGATTAATTTAAACCTAACACTTATATTAAAGATAAAACTGCTTTCTGGCTTTCAGTGGAGCCTGTGAGTTTGTTTAGGGATTCTCTGAAATTTCCACTTCATGGCCCTCGGGAGAGCTGTCAAATAAATAGCAGATGTAGAGATTACCAGTTACTGTTGGGTGTTTTACAAAACCAGACACTCAGCCAGGGATTCCCCCCTGGGTCTCTTTCCTATTAGAAAGAAGAAAAGATCTACCAGCCACAAACAAGAAATTCATCCAAGGAGTATATTCCTTACACCTTTTGAATGTAACTCTGCCAATTTTTATCAGGAAAATTTGGTCAAGATGGGAGGAAAAACGTCTTCAGAGGGTAGTCCTTTTGTCCCTGTGAAATAACTGACTTGTGTTATTATCTTCCCTATTAGAGCTATAAAGAAAAGAAAGGTTTAGTTTGGCAGTAAACTTTGCTGTGTATTCTCAAGGCATTTGTCAGGCATTCCAAGACTCTTTAAGGCAAAGTGGCTAAAGACCACATCTGATTTTCCCTTGATAGCTCAGCTCCTCAGGAAAACAACGCAAAGGCGAACAGGAAAGAAGGATTCATCCCATTAGAGGAAAACTGATAGAGTGACTTATTAAAGGCAATTGAGTGTTCACTGGATAGATGAAATAGAAGGTTTCTATAGATTTTCAACAAAGCTTGAAGTTTAAAACCTACCTAAGGTGCTTCTCCACTTTAATAAAAGCATTTAAATCTGTGAGTGACACTTCACCTACAATACCCGAAGGCAAAGCACACACAGAGGTATCTTTGATTTAATGTATCATTCTATTGATTTTTGAGTTAAATAATAAATGGACGTTGCATATGATAAACATGATCAAATAATACATTTTGGAAAACACAATATAGATGTGGACAGAATCGCAAGAGCAAGAACACTGTTTCATTTTTGTAGTAAATACAGGAAAATAGAACATGGAAAGAGTGAGAAAGTATCCAATACTTAATATGAAAAAGTAAACTCCAAAGACACAGGAAGTAGATCTAATACAAAGTGAACAATGTCTTCCCTGACAGTATTTTATATTGACTCTAAACAGAGGGATGTAATAAAAATATAATAGCAAACAACATATATTTATAATTTTTGACATGTTAGAAAATTCTGATATCTTGTATTTCAGTATCTAATACCTAATCAATCACTCTACCTGCTATCTTTTGCTGATCTATTCCATGTCATATGCTTTGAAAAGAAATTGGCCTTCTTTAGCACCTTTGCCTCTGTGGATAAAAATACTGTGACTTAACTAGTTTTATTGCAATAATAAAGTCAGAAATTACCAAAGTGGTCATTGTAGTCCACGTGAGCTATCTCTCTAGCTACTCATTACTCTGGATATTAACTTTCAGTTTATACTGGTAACATTTGTAACTTAGCATATTTTTTAAAAACAGGATTTGAATGATCAAGAAATATACCTATCATGCCATCAGTCTTGGCTGATTGCTTAAATATGTTACTGGGATTGTTTGTCTTCTGCTGACAGCATGACTTCACATAACCAGGGCTCTGCCTGTTGAACAGCTTGGTTTTCTTCTATCGTCTTCATTGTGATGCCTGATTGTTGCCTGTTGACCTCAAGGTCCTCATGAAACTATAATTTAATGTATTTGCCAGTGTCTGCAGCTGTGGAAAGTACCAAGAGAACTCACTTGGCAGGATACATAAGGAAGGGCAAGATATGTTTGAACCTTGCCTCCTGCTCTCAGAGATAAGTAGATTTGCCCTTTGTGCATGGTCTCTCTGCCTAGTGTTACACCCTCTCATCTCTTAAGGCCAGTTTTAAGATTTGATGATAATCTTCCCTCTCTTCCCCTGTTGTAAATATGACAGTCGCTTCCTGTCCTGGATTATGTGAGCGTTCAATGTTCATCTTCATGGTCTTTCCATAATTTCTATCAAAGGCCCAAAGAAAATCCCTTGGCATTGAAAATATCTAGAGAGATTTTTATTCCACGATTAGATCTTGACCACGATTAGATCTTGACTCTTACAGTCACAGTTTTGCATACAAAGGTGCGACTAAATAGGTCTACATAATGGTCATTTCTGTTCTTGGAGTGGAAAACAATGAATGAAATGTAGAATGGGTAATTGACCTACATCCAGTCAGGAGAATTGTATGACAATAGGAGTGCTAACCAACTGTGCAGATCTAGTTTGTGTTAACCACAGTCAAGCAATATATGCTGAGCTCATAGCTGTCATCTTCCTTCCGTGTAGGATGAATGTAGCATTATTCCCTTTTGTGTAGACCACTGGGGCTCCATGGGCTGACCACAGTTTAGCTTATTAATGTTCTCCCTAAGTAAAATGCATATTAACATCACCCTGTGAGCTTTACTTTGGTCAGGATTCCATAGTCAAGGCTATTTTATTTTTAGAGAACTATTAGTTTATACATAGCATCTGCATTCTATTTGCCATTAATTCATAAAGTAAGACTATTTGATGATGCCGTGACTATTAATTATATGGACCTTTATGCCAGTTGTATGGCATACAACTACACCTGTTCTAGCTATTGGAAAAATGTAGAAGGTAGATTTTTTTCCTTTAATCAACAGCAGTAATAACAAAACAAATTACTCCATATCTTAAAAGATAGCCAATATTTATTTTGTTTGCAAATTGTTGATTTGTCACCTGCTCTGGACTCTATAAAGAAAGCACATGTACAATATATACTCAATATCCCATCCATCCATGGAAGTGACTACTTCTAGACACCATAAGGACCTTAGCAACTTAGACAATGAAGGCTTCATCCAGTCCATATGATGTTTGTCAGCCTTTATCATAGCCCAGATATTCACATGGCAGCTAAGTCTTCCATGAGTAAGCGAACAAAAAGCACCCATGCCATTATGTGTATTAAAGTCACACTGTCAAGTGTCCAACCCCAATTCAGTGCTGGAGAAACAAAGTTTGTAGAGTGAACATTGTGATCATCATTATGATATACAGCATAGATGATATACTACCAACCAAGTATTTTATTCAAACAAAGGCAAATAATAAACTAAAGAACTGTTTTGAGGGGTAAAGGATAGGAGAATGCTTCTAAAGACAATGCAATATTGGAAGAATTAGGAATTCTTGCCTTAGTTTTTTAAAAAGGCATGAATACCACAGTGGGGGAAGAAAGATAAATGAAACAGACATTCGGTGTCCTTTAACAAGAAATGAATGAATGGAGAGCCAGTTTCTAATCATCGATTGGTCTCAGATAAAGGTCGGGCTGTGGTCACAGATTGCATTTTCAGCTCTTGGTGGGGAGCTGGCTTGAGCTGTAGCATTGGTTTCACCACATCAAGTAAACCTATGATAATTATTGTATTTAGAGTGCATACTCAGAAGATACATATCAGACAGAAGCCCCCGGAGAATCCAAGGTGGCTGTCCTGCCTCACTCCTGGATGGACTCAGGAGATGCTGTCAGAATTCAGCATCCTTAGAAACGCGTACAGTAAGAAAAAAGTCATTAAAGCCAAGCAAGGGCTCATGTCTTTATCTACTTCTGTGTCTCCTATTCATCATGATATAGGTTAGGCAAGTGTTCCAAGATCTGCAATTTAGCTTATTTCTTAAACTCTAATATGTTTCCTTAGAAACTCCTGAAAGACATCATTTTTTTTTATTTTTCAGAAAAGGCAAAATAAATCACATTAACTTAGCACACATCTGCTTCCTGCCGAGAATGTGTGCTCTCATGGAGAGAGTCTGCTGTGTGCTGTGCTCAGGGGCAAGCACACCACCACACTTTCTGCTGGATCTCACCATCAGGATGTTAGCTTCAAAAAACCCACTGCTTATTATTTATTTACCATCATTAAAAAGCTAATTAAGATTTGATTATCTAATGGTCTTTTCTAATTGTGGGCTATCCCTGTTTGGAATTTGAGGCGAGCAACATATAATTTCTAAGAGAAGCAAGTGATTACTTTGTTTTGGAAATATTAGAAGTATTGTTATGGTAGGTTTTGAAATTAGCACCATTTTCAGTAATGTTTTTCAGATGCATTTAATGTGTTCAAAGGTTCAGGCTTGGGGCCGGAGAGATGGCTCAGTAGTTAAGAGCACTGACTACTCTTCCAGAGGATCTGAGTTCAATTCTAAGCAACCAACATGGTGGCTCACAACCATCTGTAATGAGATCCAATGCCCTCTTCTGGTGTGTCTGAAGACAGCTACAATGTACTCATATAAATAAAATAAATCTTAAAAAGAATGTTCAGGCTTTTCTATTTTTTCTACCTATTCTGGCTCCTTTAAAAGCCAGGGTTACTACCATCTTCCTCTAACCCTCATAAAAGCTACCCACAAAATCTCATTGTTCAGGAGATGTGTATATAGTTACAAGTTCCCAATACTTGTAAATAAAGGCTAGGAACTTGGACTAGTCAACAAACTGTAACTGTTATTCAACAAAAGTATATTAGAAAGTAATGCTTTTATTGAGTAGTGCAACTTAGGGTTGATTTAGGAAAAATGTTTTACATTTTAGATCTAAAGTCCTTTGCCTTGGAGATAACTCAGAACATCAAATATAAACAGGTGTAAGATCTTAGGAAATGGTGGGTTAAAATCATACATTGTTGAGAAGTTAATTTACAAAAAAAAAAGGCTATATCGCTTGACAAATGTAACACTGTATATGCAAATGTAATATTAATTGTACAAGCAAATAATGATGGACTGGTGTGAGTAAATATATATGGTGTGTGTGTGTGTGTGTGTGTGTGTGTGTGTGTGTGTGTGTGTGTGTATGGAGAAGGTAAGGACAGTTTCCATACTTGTTTGCTGCTAACTTCCCAAAAACTCCTCTTTGATTAGATAAAATCAGGCTCACAGGACTAAGTGGGATCTACACTGTGACTGACATGTGAGGATTAAATGGCTGGCTTTGGTGGCATGTCCTAGGACATAAGAGCAGCTGCAGCAGTGGGGTCCAAGCTCTCCCTGAGTCTCTTTGCCACTGAACTTGAAGTACAAGATTCTCCTCATTGGAACCTGAAGTGTCTTCCTTAGTTCAGCCTGGTGTTCCAATTACCTACTCTTCCAGAAGATGCAAGACCACGCACATGTCTTCGGATAATTTTATGACTCTGCAATTTCCCTTCATTGAAGGGAAAACAGATAGGCCCTTTCTGAGGCCATTTCTTAGAATAAAATTAATTGATATTATGAAGGTGCCTGAGAGCATCCAGGTTCATGTCTTTTATTAATACCTGATTTCAACTCCTCTACTTGGGGAATATTCTGCTTCATTGGTGGCTAGTGTATCTGAGTTTTGGGATCTGGGCATGCGTCTCTCTACCTACGTAAATTATTTCTGAACAGAATGCTATTTCTGCTCCCACCTCTGTTCATTACTGATGATAGCTATCCTGGCCAGCACCTCAACCTAAACTCCTGATAGCTATACTTCTCCGTGTGAGGATAATAGATGAGGGGTCTCCTGTTTTCACTTTGAATGCAGAATCATTCTGAGCTTCTGGAAATCCAAACACTGGTTTAAACTGGTTTTTGGTTGTTTTATTAATTTTACTAATTTTCTTTGACATCAGCGAGCTAGTATTTTTGAAGTCAGTTTCGAGTGCCTAAGAATGACACTACACTGAAGTGTGTATGGTGGCGTGTATGTGTTCTAGTTTGTCTGCACATGTACATATGTGCAGGGAAAAGCCACATGTTGATGCCACCTGTCTTCCTATGTCATTATTGATCTTATAACTTTGTTAAAGGGTACCTTCGATAAACCTAGAGCTCACTAGCATGGCTATACTGGCTGACCGATGAGCCACCCAGGATCCTTTTGTCTCTGTTCTTTGTCCCGGATTACAGAAATGTACTGTGTCGTGCCTTGCTTTAACGTATGGGCTGGCAATGCAAACGTAGTAAGTCCTCATCCTGGCAAAGCAAGCCTTCTTTACGCTGAGCTGTCTCTCCTGAACAACACAGTCAATTATAAAGACATATGAGAGGCCAATATCTGACTTTCTATCTGAATATATATTTTTTCCTTGGCACATATTAAGCAATACATCAAATATGAACAGAGATCAACTTCAGAATAAAGGCAGTGTGTGAAAATAAAACATTTTAGGTATCTCGAGAGTATCTTTCAACCCAAACAAGCCATTTTAGTATTTACATGAGCAATGGTTTAAAATATTTTTTTTAAAAAAATGGAATGCCTTGAAATAGCAATCTGAAAGTGTTCTGTGACTGTAGAATAGATATTAAAATGTAATTCGTAGATGCCACGTCCCATTGGTTACAATAGCGATGCTTCGCATTGCGTGATGGACTTTGCTTTTGCAGATGTTTCCCATTAAAGTTCATCCTCCCTGCGAGAGAGGCAGGGGAGATAAGCGTGTGATCCCCGCATTTGTGAGAAGGAAAATCCAGCCCTAGTAGTAAGTGGTGGGGCTGGGAGAGGAGCCGAGTGCTCCTGACTCCAGGCTCCAATCTTTCCACATCTGAAAACCTTCCGCAATTGAACTTCATTGTGGCGGGGGAGGGGCAGTGGGCAGACTGAGTGGGAGAAGCTAAGGGATTGGGGAAATGCACATGGGTTTAGGTCAGCTTCCCTGTCTCGGGAAAATATTTACCGCTTGTGTTTTCCATTTATGTTAAAATGTTTTAGCCTGTATTGCACATAGTTCTTGATAAGTTGTTTCACTCACTGGAAAAGAAAGTTCATAAAGCAAGATCGTTTTTAGAATAGTTTGGGGACTTGAACCTATACATGTCTAAAGGCAGTATGACACTTGATGAGGATAAGCCTGTCAGCTTTGTGCTTGTTTTTCATTTTTATTTTCCACTTCATGAAGTCGTTTGATTATCTCTTCACGATAATTTGTTAGGGGTTCATATGATTTCCTCAGCAGTCTGGCCATTGCGGTCCATTTAAAATGAAAGGATTTTAAGATGAAATTTGGAGGCTTTTCAGATGGCCATTAAGATGACGACTTTGAAGTCTGGGTGCTCTGTTGTGGTCCTGTGGTTCTCTCATTATGGGAGTTGAGTTCTGCCTGTTCAGGGTGACAAAGCCCTCAGCCACATCTACTATTATGATTGTCTTACTGGCACGTATACCTAGTGCCACCTCGTGGTTGGCTGCAGCTATAGCATGTAGCCAAAGAGAAAAGGGTAGCAGATACATTGTTTGACTTTAAAAAAATATTGTCAAGGTGACCTTAATAGAGACAAAGGCCAGAAGTCACCATGTGTAAGGTTTATATGTACGTATACATGTGTACACAGGTATGTATGTATGTATTTATGTGTATATATATGTATATTTGTGTGTGTTGTGTGTATATGCATAAATGTGTATATATGTATATATAATTATATATGTTTATGTATGTATATACATATATACATATGTACACGTATTCATATATACATATGCACATACATATTTGTATATATATGCATATTTTACATATATACATGTACACACATATGTATAGATATATCAATATATCTATATGGCTATACACACATACATAGATTATGTAAAACCTTCCAGATAATTTTTGGGTTCTGTTTGGCTGTTGTTTGTATAGAACTCATGGAGCAAGAAATAATTGAACATTTCAAGAAAGCCTGTACCTTAATGTCTCTTTTACCCCGAATTGTTTGTTCGCTGTTATTTGCTGTCAGGACAGGAATGGACAGAGCTGCTGAGTTCTGAGTTCTGATACTTTCGCTGTAGTTTATAACACAACAGGCAGGGCATTCTCAACTTCTAACTCCGGTGGTTCAAGACTAAGTGAATAAAAAGTATGATTCTTCCACATTCCAGTTGATAATAAACAAGTTAAGAACTTAATGAAGAAAAGAAGAGCTAGAAAGAAAAGGAAAGGATGTTATTTCTCTCTTGAGACAATCTACCAATTTTATCACCAATAATATGAAGGTCTTAAAACACAGGAATGAATGGTTTGCAAAGAACATCCCCATGCATCCTGTCGTGGGCTGGTGTTTTCTTGGACATACAAGAAGTAAGCTATGCTATTGTGAACTCCATGAACACAGAATAATGTGCCCTCTGTGTTGAGAGGTGCTTAACTCTTATAGTCTAATTGCTTTTAATTTGTGAAGTGTATTTATCCATGTAAGTATTTATAAACAGGAGCCCACTTTAGAACCCCGTGGAAGCCTCATGATTGTTTTCTGGCCCCACCATCCAGAGCCTGTGAGACAGTAGAACTGGGTATGTCTATAAAAGTTCATGCATGGAAGCTGGAAAGTTGGCTCAGCTGATAAGAGCACTGGCTACTCTTTCTGGAGGACCCAGGTTCAATTCCCAGCAGCCACAAGGTGGCACACTACTGCCTGCAACTCCAGTTCCAAAGGATCTGACACCCTCACACAGACATACAGACAGGAAAACATCAATCCACATAAAAATAAATAAATAGTTCCTTAAAAGTTCATACATGACTCAGGTGATGGTCTAGGGTCTAAATGTGACAAACACTGGCCTGTGCTAAAGAGTTCTGTCAATCAATTTATCACCAGAGTGAGGGATCACATACCCAAACCAGAGGTCGAAAATTCTCAATCAGCCAGCTTTACCCTCTTGAAACTTTGTGTTTCATCCAGAAGAACAACTTTTCCTTCTTTTGTTTATTTAATCGGTTTTTTTTTTACATTCCAGACTTTATTCGCCTCCCAGTCCACCTTCTGACTGTTCCACACCCATACCTTCTTCCCCCAGTCTCTGAAAGGATGTTTCACCGCTCCCCACCCCCCAATACCCCACCCCACCAGACCTCTCCACTCCCTGGGTTTCCAGTCTCTTGAGAGTTAGGTGCATATTCTCTGATTGAGACCAGACCCAGCAGTCCTCTACTGTATGTCTGTATGGGGGCCTCATATCAGCTGGTGTATACTGCCTGTTTGGTGGCTCAGTGTTGGAGAAATCTCAGGTCATGTCAGTTGAGACTACTGGTCCTCCTACAGGGTTGCCTTCCTCCTCAGCTTCTTCCAGCCGTCCCTAATTCCACCACAGGGGTCGCCAGTTTCTGTCCATTGGTTGGTTGCAAATAGCTGCATCTGACTCTTTCAGCTGCTTGTTGGGCCTTCCAGAGGGCAGTCCTGATAGGTCCCTGTTTATAAGCACACCACAACATCAGTAATAGTGTCAGGCCACAAGAACTTCTTACACATATTTTCTAGCATGTCATGTATTCTGTAGAGTGTTTTTCTTTTTAAACAACAACTTTAACTTTAATTTAGCTCTGTTATTAAATCCACTTATGAGCCAAGAACCAAAACAAGATTCATTTTATTTATTTTTAATTTTAATTTGTTTCTAGCCTTCTCTCCCACCTTGCATTCCAACCTCCATTCCCCCTACCCTCTGCTCCCCTCCTCCCTGTCTTCCCCCTACTTCTCTCCCCCAGATCCACTCCTGTTCTGTTTCCCTTCAATCATGAGAACAGGCCTTTTAGGAAAATCAACAGAACATGCGCAACAAGTTGCAATAAAATTAGGTACAAACCCTTATATCAAGACTGGACAGGGCAACAGAGGAAAAAAAGAAAAGGGTCCAATGTGTAGACAAAGGAGTCAGAGACACTACCCACACCCAATGTTCAGAATCCTAAGAACACCAAACTACATAACTGTGGTATGTATGAAGAAGAGCTACCTTAGGCCCATAAAAGGTGTGTTGTTGTTACTTCAGTCTCTGCCAGCCTCTATGAGCCTTGCTGAGTTGATTCTGTGGGTCTTGTTCTTGTGATGTCCTCCACACCTCTGTCTCCTACAATCCTTCCTCCTCCCCCTCCTCTTCTTCTAGGTTTCCCTGCCCCCTGACAGCTTCCCTCCAGTATTTTCCTGTAAATCTCTGTGTCTAGTCCCATCCATTGTTGTATGGTGCCTCTCTGATGACAATTGGACCAGCCTGTGAGTGTAGCAGAATATCATTAGGAATCACAGGAAATAAGATTTTAAAAACTCAAGTTTTTTTTCTTTCTTCGATTTGTTTCCCTACAAACAAAATGGAATCCAAAAGTGTCTTGTACTGCTATTTTTAAAAAAAATTATCCTTTTGTGAAGCATTTATAGATTGCCCTTGCCTTGTTAAACATTTGCAAACCATAAGTATGGATTACTCTCTGTGTTCTCTGTCAGTGCCAGACATGGTAACAGTCAAAGAACCTTTCCCCTATATTTTGAGATGGCTGTCTCACGTAGTGGGAACAGCTGCAGGAGATGAGAGTTCAGGGCAGATCATTAGTGACATATCCTTTCGTGTGCACCTAGAGCACAAACCATGAGCCAGAAGCCCCTCCCCGCCTTTTCTTCTGTATAGTGATTAACCAACCACCAACTTGGGAAAAGGTATTCCCTTGCCTTAGGGCTCTTTTATCTATAAGGGAAGTGTGACTCTCTCAGGGAACTTCCTCCTAGGATTGAATGAGTTACACTGTGTGAGGTACTGAGGGAAGTACCTCATTCATAACTCAGGGCAGTGAAGAAAGCCATGCAGATGCAGACCTGCTGGTAGCAGCGGGAGTGCAAGGGGGAGAGAAGGAAGTATTCAACTAAGTTACTGCCACATCCAACGCCTTTGCTAAAAATAATTGAAAAATATGATCACTGTAGGAATTAAGATCATCACTCAGAGTAGACAGTGCTTTGTTATGCATCTGAATTCTACATTTAGACTAGGGAGTGGAAAACAAGCCTTCAGATGAGTGTAAGAAAATCCTAAAAAGAGCTTGTGTGAGGTGAGCTGGGGAGAGGTCCTTGCTAAGACACCGTGGGCAAGCAGTGGGGGGGCGGGAACCAGGGCAAGCCACAGCTGTACAGACATCTACAAGGTTCACAGAATCTCCTTCCTTACCTTTCCCCCCTCTCTGACCCTCCTCAAGGACAAACTATGGACATCAGCATTTATGCAGCAGCCACAAAGGCAAACACAGCACTTCCCCATAAATGCTGGCCAATTTCATCCAGTTGTGGATGGTACAGTTTATGTCTGCCCTGTTATTTTCTCTGTAAGAAAACTACATACATATATATATATATATATATATATATATATATATATATATATATAGAGAGAGAGAGAGAGAGAGAGAGAGAGAGAGAGACTGTACTATAGTTAGTGTGTAAACCTCTCTCCTTCTCTTTGTATCAGTTTACATATATGGCTATTTCTGTTCATCTAAAAATTTCTAGTGTCCAGGATGAAAACAGACTTCATGAGATTCCAAAGTGACAAATCATGCTATAAATTTAAAAATGATAGACGCTATTGTGAGTGGAAATAGATACCTAGTTTCTGCTCCATATAACATCTAAAACTTGAGCTAACTATGTGTTGGACATCTTTCTATCATGAAAAGTTAGGGCATGACAGTCTCAGTTGCTGATGATTTATTTGTTTAATCTGAATTTATAATAAAAGTAGGCAGCCAAGGTGTAACTTTTAAGGGACGTGGTCACTCTAAAAAGTCTAAAGACCAGTATGGTGATATAAGAAATTGATATTTTTAAGTATGAATGGCATTATTTACTTTATTTAAAATTCATAATCCTTTTTTATTAGATATTTTCTTCATTTACATTTCAAATGCTATCCCAAAAGTCCCCTATACCACCACCACCACCACCACCCCCCCCCCCCCCACCGCGCGCCCTGCTCCCCAACCCACCCATTCCTGCTGTCTGGCCCTGGCATTCCCCTGTACTGTAGCAGATGATCTTCGTAAGACCAGGGCGTCTCCTCCCATTGATGGCCAACTAGGCCATCCTCTGCTACATATGCAACTAGATACATAGTTCTGGGTGTATGATTAGTTCATATTGTTCTTCCTCCTATAGGGTTGCAGACCCCTTTAGCTCCTTGGGTACTTTCTCTAGCTTCTTCATTAGGGGCCCTATGCTCATGAATGTAAAGAAATAAGCAATACTTGGGGGCATACAGCAGAGTTATATTAATAGGCAGTCAGATAATATATTTTTAAAACATTAAAATAAGTCAGTGTGTGTTTTGGATTATTTTTATTTCCTGTGGCTCATATTGGCCTTGAACTCAAGAAGTAGCCTGGGCTTTCTCTGAATTCCCGGCCCCCTTTTCTTGCCACTCATGTTACCAGAATTATAGATGTTCACTTGCAACCTTGTCTCTACTGGAATCTCTGCAGGATTTGTTTGTCTGTTTTGTGTGGAGCAGTACTAGGAATTGACCCTATATTCTCATGTATCCTAGGCAAACATTCTACTATTGAGATGTCTCCCAGGCCATTATACTTCATTAAGTTCTAAGAGAGGGGACACTTGTAATTGCTTTGTCTTAGCCTGTTATGAGCAGCTATAGGTGCATGTCTCTGGACTCCATGTTGATAACTATGAACTTTAAAGCAGTCTCCATTCAGCGTCTGGTAATTGGTTAATGATAAACTATCTAGCTTAGGTTTCAAATATGGAATTTTCCACTGACCAACTCTGTTTGACCATTGACTGAGCATGCCTCTTGTTTAAGGGCCATACCATCTCTTACTCAGAATCGTTCAATATGTTTATTTTCAAAAGAGTAACTTACATCACTATAAGACAATAAATGTGCAATAGCTTCCCAAGTCAGGTAACTGGGGCTAGAGAAATGACTGATCTTCCAGAGGATGTGGGCTCCATTCCCAGAGCCCACATGGATACCTAGGCACATCCTAACTCCAGTCCCCAGGCATCTTCTGGTCTCTACAGGTATTTCACTCACATGGTACACACAGAGATACAGAGATAAAGCACCCGTTTAATGAAATAAATATAAAAATCTCAAAAAGTCTCTTCTAGTTGAATTAAGTGCAAGCCACTCTCTGGCCTTCACTCCTTCCTTTCCACAACCGAGGAAACCAATTTGCACCACTTACCAGTTTTCTTTAACATTTATTTCAGTGTCTCCCAGTGATATGCTATAATACACCAATTATAGAGATTATCTGTTGAGTTTCTGAAAACACAAGATTTAGTTCCCTTCTTTCCGTCTGTTTTGTTCTATCCCCCAATATACTTACATTGTAATTTTCAGCTAAATCCATATATTTAAATTATTTCCATGTAAATGTCCTTTACTGCCAAGCCACATACAATATACCATGATTACAGTCCTTTTGAAAAGGAAAGTTTTTTTTATCCTTTTTTTTTAATCTTACAACTAATAATCATTGCATACTTTTTTATTTAGATTTCTAAAAACCCACATCCATGTTTTTCTCTAGTTTCCAACAGCTCTGTAAAGTCCATCCCAGGGAAATTTTCTCTATCTGAACTGTCAGAATTTATATTACTTGCAGTACTTCCCTGCTGTCAGCAATTCTAAATTTGTCTCTCCGTGTTCCGTCTAAAGGTTTGCACTTTAAGTTCTACCTAGCAGGTAGGAGAGATGTGGCCTTGCCCTGTTCCTGAAAGGGTCCTTTGTCAGCCCCCTTCATCGGGCACCTGCTTATTTAGTTTTCTTACTTTATCCATGCACTCCAAAGAAGGTGTGTGTAAGAAGTTATTTTTTTTCATAGCACATTATAGAATAAGTCATTTTTCTATCCTCCTTATCTGGAAGCTTACAGAGTATTTCAGGTTGCAAACCTTCTTCCTCCAGATTTATTATTATTATTATTATTATTATTATTATTATTATTATTGTTATTATTATTATTATTAATCTTTACATTTCAAATGATATCACCCTTACAGGTTTCCCCTTCATAAACACACCCATCCCATTCCCCCACCCCTTTACCTCTATGAGGGTTCTCCCCCACCCACCCACCCACTCTGGCCTCACCGCTCTAGCATCCTCCTTTGCTGGGGCATCAAGCCTCTACAGGACCAAGGGCCCCCCCTCCTATTGATAAGGCCATCCTCTGCCACATATGTAGAATATCATGTATACTCTTTGGCTGGTGGGTTAGTCCCTGGGAGCTCTGGGGGGTCCAGTTAGTTGATATTGTTCTTCCCCTGGGATTGCAATCCCCTTCAGCTCCTTCAGTCCTTCCTCTAACTCTTCAATTGGGGTTCCTGGGTTCAAGTCCTATGGTTGGCTATTAGTATCTGCATCTGCATCAGTCAGGTACTGGCAGAGCCTCTCGGGGAACAGCCATACCAGGCTCCTGTTAACAAGTACTTCTTGGCATCAGCAATAGTGTCTGGGTTTGGTGTCTGCGGATGGGATGGATCCCTAGGTGGGACAGACAGTCTCTGAATGACCTTTCCTTCGGTCTCTGCTCCATTTTTTGATCCTGTCTTTCCTTTAGACGGGAACAGTTCTGGGTTAAAATTTTTCAGATGGGTGGGTGGCCCCATCCCTCAACTGGGTGCTGTGCCTGTCCACTGGATTTAGTCTCTGCCGTTTCTATCTCTCCTTTGTTGAGTATTTAGGCTAACATCATTCTTGCTGGGTCCTCCTCTGTAACTGCTCATCCTGGGAGAGCTGTTGAGACCAGTGATGTCATTACCTTCTTTTTTCTTATTTGTGGTCCCATAGTTATTAAGATACTTTTTTTTTATTTTCCCTGGTTATTAGCATATATATCTACATATATACTGAAATTTAAATTAATAACCCTATCCTCTAATATGATGCTACATAATATTTTGCATTGCTCAATTTCTGCATTTTAATCCATTTTCTCTATAATTTCAGTCTAAACTTCTAGTCTTTTGCCTCAATTAGCCCTAATACTTTCAATTTCAAAATATCTTTTCCCATTTTTTTCCAAATATGTGTTTATGGTGTATAGACATGATGTGTTTTCTTCTGAGGGATATACTGTCTCATTCTTAATACAGTCTACTAGTTATAATCTCCTTGCCTTTTGTCCGTTCCTGATTTTAACCATTTTATTTGGAATCTTTTTGTAGCTGAGTATGTTAACATTGGTATTTTACTTAAAAAAGCATAGCACTAAATGTTTCGTTACCTTAAATTCTATTTTTTAAAAAATCTATTTTTATTTTGTCTTTTATTAAAGATAACACCTCACATATGTGCCATTTCCTCTACTCGCCCGCTTCATCCTTACCTCACCCCTTATCCAGGCCCTCATCCTTCCTCTCTCTTATCAGAAGACAAACAGGCATCGAAGGGATAGAAATAAAAGAAGATAAGAGAAATCTTCACACAGCCACCTTAATTTTATGCCCATTTTCTCTATGCCTGGTACTTTCTTGGTTTCTAACATCTTCCTCCTGACTTTCCCATGTACTCCTTCCCATGGTCAATCAAATCAAACCTCCATGATCTCTGAATTTGCTGCATCGCCACATTTCTCTGCCCCTTTGTAGGTTGTTGTTATCTTTGTATCCCACAAAAGGGTCTTTCTCCTTCTTTCTGTCAAAGCTTTCCCTTGTGTGTGGTACCCCTCAATTCCCTGTCCCTGTCTAGAGGCCTAATCGATATATTTTTTGTTGTCATTTCTTGCTCTTTTTCTTTAAAATAATTCATTCTTAAAAATGTGAGAAATTTGTCTCATAATGAAACACTTTTAATATGTGATTTTTAGAAGGAAAATAATTTGCTCTGATTTTTACTTTAACATTATAACTGGTTGTCTGTCATAATATAACAGACAACTCAATACCCGTCACCCCAGAATTCAAAGACTATTTCTGGACTATTACAGGAGCTTGGCTAAGGAGGGCTAAGACATTGAAACAGGGCCATGATGGTACTGATGAAGACACAGGGCGAAGAGGGATGAAGCAAACAGATTTTGGAAGATTGGCTCAGGGACAGGATTTCATAAGCGCAGAAACAATCGAAAGGAATTCATTAGACTACATCTTGGCTTACACACTCCCTTGCCTTCATAGGCCATCTCTAATTAATTTTCAGAAGTTATTAATTAATATACATTCATTGTAAGAGAAAATCTTCATCATGGATCACCATACCGGCTATGCTGAACTGATTGGCAGTCAGCTAGCTTATTCTGCGTAGCTTGTGAAGATGTCTGTTTCACCAAAAGCCTTCAAACTGATGCGACGCACACATTTTTCAAGTGACACTCAGTTACTGAGTCTTAGGCATTTGGTGATTTACGTCATTTTGTGTTACTGTCATGAAACATATGAGTCTGGGTCATACTTTTAGAGACTTTATGTCATTCACAGTTTGGATGGAGCCTTAGCTATGGAACAAACTCTAGAGGAGCTTCCTATGGCTGTATCACCTATGGTAGATAGATAGGGATATTTGTGGATACATGTGAGAAGAGGGAAACCAAGGAGACTAGGTAAGGGTCATGTTTGTCTTTTATGGCAACCATGTCATTAGTACTAACTCAGAAATCCCAGGAGAACCATTGCTAAGCCCCTATCCGTGGCACGCCTCCAGGGCCCTAAATATGTCAGTCCACTAGGCTCCATCTTTTAAATAACCAACCCCATGTCTACATAGCCACAAATAGGACCAGGGCTCAACAAGAGCCATTCAGGGAGAAATGACATCAAAACCATAGCCTTCTGCAAACGTCACCGAACTGAAATCCGTTGATCCCTTGGATCCATTAGTCCTTAGGCAACTTAAGATGCAGTTTGTGATCAACTATCTCAAACTAATCAAACGTACCTGGTCTCCTGCTATAAAACCAAAGTGATTTTCCAACTTTCTTTGTCTGTCCGTTCTTAACATTCATTTTCCCCATAGAATGAAACTCTACAAAGTTATAGAAAATTATAGAAAATTAAATTGAATATACAGTTGGGTCATAAGGGAGTGGCACTATTAGGAGGTGTGGCCTTGTTGGAGTAGGTGTGGCCTTGTTGGAGTAGGTGTGTCACTGTGGGCATAGGCTTTAATACCCTAGTCCTGGCTGCCTGGAAGCCAGCACTCTGCTATCAGCCTTCAGATGAAGATGTAGAACTCTCAGCTTCTCCAGCATGACCATGCCTGTCTGGAAGCTGCCAATGCTCCTGCCTTGATGATAATGGACTGAACCTCTGAACCTGTAAGCCAGCCTCAGTTAAATATTATCCTGATAAGAGTTGCCTTGGTCACGGTATCTGTTCACAGCAGTAAAACCCTTACTAAGGCACCTTCTAACATTTAATTCCAAGCAATACTTACCTCATCTGTCAGGCCCCCTTACAGTGATGTTTATGATCTCAGCGGACATATTCATTTGTTGTTTTCTGAGATTTGGAAGCCTAGTTATTTCGTAACCAAAATTCCAGGATTTCCCAAAGAATCAAGGACTTAACATTTGTTAGAATAGCTATTTTAAGGACAAGGGTAAATCCTTCTTTGTGAAGTATATTGTATATCACTGCAGAAATGTAAAAGGACACTATAGAAAATAGTAAGAAGGCCCTCACAATAGGAAAAGTAAAATTATTCATGATTTAGCAAGTCCACCAGTGGAAATGTTGCTCATGTCAGACTTCATATCATAGTGCCAAAGTTATGTCTGCATGTCATATTTACAGCCTCCCTATTCACAATGATCAAGTAATGAATTTAACTGAAAAGTTTATGAACAAATATGTGTTGTGTATATACACACACACACAGATACATGTAAGTATTATACTTACAGTTAATATCAGTGCACAGTAATATGGAAAATTGTGTAGAAAGTATATTTTAAATGTCATTACTAAAAAATGGTACATGTTCAAGCTAGTATACATATAAACTAGCAATGTTAATTTCACATTGCATTAATAGATCTTAATACCCTTTACTACACAATATCTATTTTTAATTGTTTATTTTTTATTTTATTTTTATTCTTCAAACTTTTTTTTACAGTCCAGACTTTATCCCCATCCCTGTCCACCCTTTGACTGTTCCACATCCCACATTTCCTCCTCCCCTCATCTCCAAGAGGATGTCCCAACCCCACCAGACCTCCCACCTTCCTGGTGCCCCAAGTCTCTTGAGGGTTAGGTGCATCTTCTCTGACTGAGTCTAGACCTGGCAGTCCTCTGCTGTATATGTATTGGGGGCCTCATATCAACTGGTTTATTCTGTCTGGTTGGTGGCTCAGTGTCTGAGAGATCCCAGGGGTCCAGGTTAGTAGAGACCGCTGGTCTTCCCATGGGGTCACCTTCCTCCCCTGCTTCTTCCAGATTTTCCCTAATTTAACCGTAGGGGTTATCAACTTCTCTCCATTGGTTGGGTGTAAATATCTGCATCTGACTCTTTCGGCTGCTTATTGGGCCTTTGGAGGGCAGACATGATAGGTCCCTGTCTGTCAGCACATCATAGCATCAGTAATAGTGTCAGATCTTGGGATCTCCCCTTGAGCTGGATCCCACATTGGGTCTGTCACTGATCTTCTTTTCCTCAGGCTCTTCTCCATTTTTGTCCCTGTAGTTTTTTCATACAGGAACAATTATGGGTCAGAATTTTTGACTGTGGGATGGCAACCTCATCCATCCATTTGATGCCCTGTATTCCTGCCGGAGGTGGACTCTACAAGTTCCCTCTCCCCACTATAGGGCATTTCATGTAAGGTCCCTCCTTTTGAATCCTGAGAGCTTCTCACCTCCCAGGTCTCTGGTACATTCTAAAGGGTCCTCCTACCTCCTATCTCCCAAGGTTTCCTGTTTCCATTCTTTCTGCTGGCCCTCAAAACTTCAGTCCTGTTTCCACCACCCAATACCTGATCATGTTCCCCTCTTCCCCTTCCTGTCCCCTTTCCTATCCAAGTCCCTCCCTCTCTTCTCCCTCCTGTGATTACTTTCTTCTCCCTCCCAAGTGGGACTGAGGAATCCTCACTTGGGCCCTTCAGCTTGTTGACCTATTTTTGTTTGGTGGACTATATCTTAGTATCTTAGGTATTCTGTACTTTTATTTTTGGCTAATATCCACTTATTAGTGAGTACATAATTTCCTTTTGGGTCTGGATTACCTCACTCAGGATGATATTTTCTAGTTCCATCCTTTTGCCTGCAAAACACATGATGTGCTCATTCTTAATAGCTGAATGGTATTCCATTGTGTAAATGAGACACATTTTCTGTATACGTTCTTCTCTTGGGGGATATCTGGATAGTTTCCAGCTTCTGGCTATCACAAACAAGGCTGCTATGGACATATTGGTACACATGCCCCTGTGGCATGGTGGGGCATCTTTTGGGTATATTTCCAAGAGTGGTATAGCTAGGTCTTCAGGTAGATCTATTTCCAATTTTCTGAGGAACCTCCAGGCTGATTTCCAAAGTGATTGTACTAGTTTGTAATCCCAATAACAATGGAGGAGTGTTCCTCTTTCTCCACATCCTCGCCAGTATCTGCTGACACCTGAATTTTTGATCTTAGTCATTCTGATTGGTATAAGGTAGAATCTCAGAGTTGTTTTGATTTGCATTTCCCTGATAACTAAGGACTTTGAACATTTCTTTAAATGCTTCTCATCCATTTGAGAGTCCTCTGTTGTGAATTCTGATTAGTTCTCTACTTCGGTTTTTGATTGGGTTGTTTGGTTTCTTGGTGGTTAGCTTCTTGAGTTCTTTATATGTTTTAGATATTAGCCATCTATCAGATATGGAGTTAGTGCAGATTTTCCCAATCTGTGGATTTCCTCAATAATTTCATTTCATTCCAATTAGATGGATAACTTGGGTTAAAGGAGTTGACAGTAATAAACGTTCCTTTAAAATTATTACAATTTGTATTATAATTAATATATATATCCATATTAAAAGTGAACTACTTCTAATATTGTTAACATATAATAAGTATATTAAGTGAAAGTACATGCCTGAGTTCATTCAATCTTCATAGTGATTTTATTCAGGGATAATAGTCATTTCTTCTTTAAGAATGAGAATCCCTGCTCCCTGGCCCTGGTATTCCCCTGAAAAGTAAATGAAGAAAATATCTAATTTAAAAAAAAAGAGAGAGAGAGAAAGAGGGGTTCAGAAATTTAACCAAAGCAAAGAAAAAAAATGAGAATCCCTGGTATTGAGAAAATAAATATTTAATCAGTGGACATCACATGGATTGGAAGTGGCAGAATTTAAACTTAGTGCTATAGAATGTCACCCAAATAGTACATGTTTTATAATAGGTCCTAAAATTCATTTTCATACATTATACCTTTGATTTTATCATTTTAATTACTATCAATGAATATATATACGCATAAACACACAATAATATATAAATATATAATTAGAACTTCATATATATGTATGTATGTGTGTATATATATATATATATATACACACACACACACATATATATATATACACACACACACATATATACACACACATATACTCTTTTTGGTTTGGAATAAATTTAGTCTTATTATATCTTCTTTATTTTCTAAAGTATAATTCATAGAGATTTATATAACATTTGTTAATCAAAATACTTGAAGAATATTGGCTTTGGAAGTAGGAATTCTCTATATTTGACTCATTGGCCTGAAGCTTGATGATTGAAATATTCAGTGAGTTCATACAGAAGTTGCCAAATATTTTAATTTGTGTTCATTTTATATTATTCACATTTACACCAACTTCTTCCCTCAAAACCTACAATTAATTCATAGACCAATCCTGGAAAACGTAACACACTTTGTAACTCAATCATAGCTGGCGCTATGAAGTTGAATACAATGACGCCCTTGTGTGCTGATGAACCAGAGGAAAGTTTTCAGGCCAAGCCCAGTGTCAGGACACAATTTGTCTTCCCTTTGCATCAGCTCAAATAACAGAACTGAACGAAAGTTGACAGCTTTGTTTGCATTCTCCTTCATCAGAGCATAACATAGAGTGCACTGGTGAGCTTGTGAGTTCTTACCACATCTTCTATTCATGCCCACTGTCTCCTTGAAGACATGCCCCATTTCTCACTGCTTTCTTCCACTCATGCAGTTTTGATTTGAGAATTTTAAGGAAAAAAATATGGGTGTGCTGGCATATGCCTGCAATCCCAGAGCTTGAGAAACGGAGGCAGGAGGATGGCTGCATTTTCAAAGCTATCCTGGTTAGCGAAATAAATTTGACCTTAGCCTGAGATATATAATGGGATCTTATATTACAAAGCAAATAAATAAATAAATAAATAAATAATCTATGTAAATGTGTTTTATTTATTACAACAGGTAATTATATTTTGCATCTTAATTGTTTTATGTCTTGCCAGCTGTATTATAGCATTTCTTTGGGATATAGTATTTCACCCTCTCTTGTGATTTTTCTTGTAGTCTATCATTTCTTTTACTTATAGGAAATATACACATTCATGAAAAATAATGCCTTACCAAAAGTTTGTGCGTGTGATTTTTTAGGCAGAAATGTGGTTTCATTTTATTGGGTTAGCAACTGATTTTGCTGACTATGATAAAAACCAGGCCTATGGTCTAAGCAAACTTTTAGGCAACGGCCTCAAGTTTGCAATCCATCCCCTTGAGAAAAGACTGGAGCAAGCCAGCAGGGTCTGCCCATTTGTTTGCTCTGAGGCTTTCTACCCAGTGCTAAAAGCCAGCGCGGTAGCTTCTGTTTGTTTGCCTAAGATCCCTGAAAGATGTGCGCCCACATTAAGGCTCTTTCGATACGAACCAGGAGAATACAATCAAAATGCAGTATTGCTACTTATCTACTTCATTCAGTTTGCTATCTACTATGAGGATGTTTCCCTGTAATCTGCTGTCCTCCTAAAATAAAACCCATGCATTGTGGACGGTGACACAGGCGACCTCTCCTAGAGTCACCGAGGAGAACGTGACCACTCTGATTCAGTAGTGTCTCTTAGTCGAGGAAGCAGAGAAACCAGAAATCCCAGCTAATTAGAAGATAAGAATCTGGCAGATGGAGGGAGCCAGAAGGAAGCTGTGCAGTTTCTCAGCCTCTGCCCCAGTTACTCCAATTGCTTCATCCCTGTGAAGCAATTAACCTTAACAAGTATTTCTTCTTATGCTAGCAGAGCAAAACACAACAGTGCTGATCGTGGTCTCAGGGACATCTTCAGGAGTGACTATAGATCTTGTTCTTTACGGAGGGACCAGTTGTTAGTCTTGTGTCTTGGTACAATTCTCAATGCAAGGATTACTGTTCACCCGTGTTTATAAGTTAGGAAGCTTAGGTGACATTCCTAAGTTTGCAGTGGTCGTAAACTCCTCTGGGCCTCTGACCAGATTTGTCTAACTCCAGAAACCCAGTCTCCTCCTCTCTGTGGGTCCTTTAAAGTCAGGTGATGGTCCTGTGGCCCCTGCCTGTGGAGGGACTGGTACAATTCAAGTCTAACTCAGACTCTGCTAGCAAGGTGAACTTGGAACTCTGTAACACAAGTAAAGTACAGATAAAAGAAGGGAACTTAATGCTTTAAATTTATGTCTTTACAAAAAGGAAAAGGAAAATTTCCAGTCCTATAAATAAAATAAATCCTTAAGATTCACTGTATAAATGAGTATTAGGGAATCACCAAATAAGATCATTTAGAAATTGTTTATGTTGTGATCTAGAGGGAGCCATGAATCATTTTCTTATATGCAAACGTTGGCAAAATAAAGATTATAGATACGGAAATTTAAGTGGCACTTTACCAACATAGTCTCTTTTATGTGCCAATATACCTTCAGGTTTTCACATGGTGAGAAAAATAGTATCACTAGATATGCCTTAGAGATTCCTTGATATCTTCTGAAAAATCTATCTTCTATGTTTTAATATTTGGAACTTTTCTACCCAGTAATACTCTGAAAAATTGATCAGTCTGTCTTAGATGTTTAGCTATATAAAGTATTATCATACTAATTTTCAAAGATATCTGTGTGCATGTATATGTGTGTGTGTGCTCACACACATGCATCATTTAAAATAATTAACATAATAAGAAATATTAATTATCCTATATGGGAGGGACTATACATTTGTACAACATTATCAAGCATGTACATTACCTATATAACCATGTACATGTGTGTGTGTATATGTGTGTGTGTGTGTGTGTGTGTGTGTGTGTGTTTGTGTATGTGTGTGTACCAGAGCCTTATCTGTTTCCTGAAGTGGCCAGAAGAGGGCATCAGGTCACTCAGAACTGCAGTTATAGACAGTTGTGAGCTGCCATGTTGGTGCTGAGAAGGTAATCTGGGTCTATGCAAGAGTAGTAGTAAATGCTCTTGACGCTGGGGTGGTCTCTCCAGCACAGAAGTATTTTAAATAGTATATTTGCACTGTCTTGGCATTTAGTGCTCATGACTCTGAGATAAAATTCAGAGCTCTTCAGCTTAAGCTGGGCTAATTTTAGGCACCGTACATTGGCCACAGTTTCTCCTTAGATTCAACATTTCTAGGCTGCTTCTCTAGTTTCATTTCAATTTTAATATTATGTCCTACTTCCATCTACCTTGTGACAAAGTTACAAATGAACCACCCATGATACCTTAACATCTTTAAGCCGATTTCTGACTTTTATGGTTACTAGACTGAAGGATTTTTAAAAATAGTAACATTTCTTTTTGTGTGTGCGATATTCTTGAAATTTCAGCTTTTCTTTATATCGTGACCAGTTCCTAGAGTCACCCTCTTCTGTAAGTCAGATGCCAACCCTGTGGCTGGCAATACACTTCCCGATTCTGCATTTCAATTGCTCCATTATAACTCCACATGCTGCCTCTTTGTCCTAATGCACACACATTTCAAGAGGCTTAAATGAGAGATGACAGTCCAAACAATATATCTTAGACAGGAAGGAATTTGCAATTATTTCAGAAAACCACGCCAAAACATTGTCACATTAGAGTATCTAGGGTGACAAATTCAATAAAGCCCCTTCGGAGAAACACATTTTGTTAGAAAGTTCCTCTATAAGTCGGTCCAGGTGACTTCCTTTTACACAGACAGGATTATTTTCAAAATAATGGAGGAAAGGGAGAAAAAAATAAAAGAGAGAAACTCAAACTCTTTCCCGGTAGCGATCTCCTCTGGAGCCATCTGGGAAGGGAGTTTTGCTTGGTCACAAGTGACTAGTCCATGATTTTGAAAGGAGTGATTCATCCTCCTTTGAAACAGGAGATAAGTGGGGGAAAGAGCCGTTTAAAAATGACTTTACAACTGTTTCCTTCGGAGCTATGACTTCTTTAGCTGGAATGCGATCCAGAACAGTTTCCCTTTGAGCCTCACATTTGCCTCGCGGGGTTTTCTTGTCTCTCCTTCCCCCACGCCCTTCTCACTTCTTCTCTCCCTGTCTCCCAACAGATTTACACTGACTGGGCCAACCACTACCTGGCAAAATCCGGCCACAAGCGGCTGATCAAGGACTTGCAGCAGGACATTGCGGACGGGGTCCTTCTGGCAGACATCATCCAGATCATTGGTGAGACCTGCTCTCTTAAACTCGGAGAGGCTCTGCTCACAGCTCTTAGGCTACATTGTAGTTTAGGAAGAACGGACACAGAACTGTTCCATGTGTCCTGGAGTGCTGTGAGTGTAGCTATCTCCATTGTAATGAAATGCGTTTATGAGAGACTGAAAGGGATATTCTGGCCGTACTTTGAAATAGTTGGAACAGTGTTCTTTACACATATAGCATTGTCAGAAATGAAAGGTTCGTTAAACCATGTGCCTCCCATGTGTGTGCATTTTGTTAACCAGAGTAACTCATTCACTGAGACTCCTTGAAACTGGGTCTTGGTCCAGCAGGGATAATTGTGAAAGGTCTCATGTCAGGAGTCATTTGGCACAGACTGGAAGGAAAACCAGCAACGACTTCCTTTTTTTTTTTTTTTTTTTTTTTCCTTTGCTTGAATTGTCCACATAGAATTGTTGGCTGAGAGCAAGTGTGTTCTCCTCTCCTGTCCATGTGCTTAGGAGACTGAATAGGGGGGTATTTCTGTTTGGTTATTTATTTATTTATTTATTTTAAGATCTCCCTTCTCTGTGTTTCACTTCATTGCTTAAGCATGTTGTCCTTTTCTCTCTCTTTTTATTTTATTTCTTGATCTTAGCAAATGAGAAAGTCGAAGATATCAATGGATGTCCGAGAAGTCAGTCTCAGATGGTAAGAGTCCGATTTATTCGGAATCTCAGCGCTGGGCGCCATTTTCAAAGTTAACTGCCTTTGCATGATGGCTTTCACATTTGTCTGTCTGCTGTCCTGCTTGCATGAGAAATCATCTGCTCCCAGGATTTCTGTGTGTCCACTGTCCGTGCAACAACCTCAGACTCTGAGGAACGCTGACTACCGCGTACCATGCCTGTAGGTGTGTTTTCTGACCTCTGACCTAGTTTTTCTCTTCTTCTCCTGTTTGTTCTGCTGTTCCTATAGTATGTAATTCTGTACACTGGGCTTTCTGTCAGTAAACTTAATTGCAAGTTTTAAGCAATAGAGTTTGCTGGGGCAACTATTTTTGGAATAGCACTTACCTTGTGCATTTTTCAAATATAAGCATAGTGTTTTGGGTGTTCTTCAGGACGGTCAGTGTACGCATATGAGATTGTGCCTCTGTTGGAAACAGCTCCGAAGGCTTGCTTGCTGTAGTCTATATGCTGAACAATATATGACACTGAGATAAGAGTCATAGTGTCTTTCAGAAACTCCTCAGTGAGTCTGGAGGCCCTTTACCTCAGCAGCATCTGCCCTTTCCCATCTAGCAAAGGTTAACATCTATAAATAAAATCATAGAGTGATGAACAGCTGAGAGAACAAACAAACAAACAAAAACAAAACAGCTAGTCACAAAGCCACAACTTAATTTTCTGGGATGAACCTAAGATGGACTTCCTGTAGTGAGGATAAAAGTCTCCAAGAAAGACTGCTTCAGAGAATTCTCATGTTCACATAGCATAGGTGCTTTGATTATGTTAAGGGATCCTTGTCATAGATTTAGTCACGTGAAAAACTCATGAACTTCTTCAACCTGCTGACTTGCTTTAATTAATGTCAGAAACCTGAAATCCAATGTAATAAGAGGGATTTATTCTTCAAGAGTGATTAATTAGCTTGCTTAAAACAAGAGCACTCCAAAGAAACACAACATCAAAAAAAAATTAAAATGCTATCAAAATGCCATGATCTACAGCTGTTGTGAAAAAAAAGTCGCCATAAAGATACCGTCTCTATAAAAGACTTCAGCTTTGAGGGTATTTCCTGACCAAATTACTCTCAATGTAAATGGTTCTCTGTGGAAATTAATTACATCTGCTTTGTAAAGTTTTACTGCTGGTGTGCTAAATAGGAAAGATGGAGATGCTGCTGTGCTTAGTGGTTCTGTGATGTTGGAAAAACATGTAAACTCTCTGGGCTTTCTCAGTTGAAAAATAAACCCTAATTGAATGATTGAATGGTGATCTCTCTCTCTCTCGCTCACTCTCTCTCTCTCTCTCTCTCTCACACACACATACACACATAATTATACATATATATTTCATTACATATAATTCATTATATATAATGAATATTACATATATATTAAAAATGGTGTGCATAAAATACTAATTTAATATAATTGTATATACAATTATATAAATATAGTATAAAATTTATTGTGAACTTTGTAAGTAACATATGGACAGATTAACACCTGTTAAAATACTAGGAGAGCTTTTTCTTGAGTTTCTTTTTAGTGCCTGAGGTGCACGTATCATAGTTGTGATTCTAGGACTTGGTGGTTGTTTCCATCATTCTTACCATAAGGGAATGGCATACAATAAAGTGTTTTAAGTTATAGCCTGCTACCCTGATGTTACATTGCTTCCCGAGGATCTGATATGCAAACAAGCTCATACGTGATGACAGGGAACAAAACCTCTCCAAAGCTCAAAATTATGGAGGGGCAATCCTCTCATACAGATCTGAAGTATCTGGGACCTAGAATTTCTACAAATCTGCAGAAGTATCTTAATAGCTGTCTCTGTACGTTTTCTGGTTTCTTGTTTGTTAGACCTGCTGTGCAACCTCTGGTGTGCATGCTATCTTAATACCTCTGCTTCTGACAACAGAAAGTGACGGTGTTATGAAAACTGTGACTTTCTCCCTCTAGAAAGCGTTAGTTGGGGTCATATTACATTTTGAGTAGGGACAACTTGGACCGAGGCTTTCTGATTGGTTGAATTTCAGTTCTGACTTTGGCATGAGCCCCCTCTGTTGATTGAGAAGAAAAGCTGTGTGACAAATGTAATTTCTGACTGGTCTATTTTTGTCATTGTTCTTTAGAATTTTTATTGGCACTGCGTGATTAATGAGTACAGAGCCCAGATGAGAGCATCGACCAGACAGGAAAAGACAGACTTAGGCATATGGATCAGACATGATACTGCAGATTGTTATTGTACAACTCAAAGCTGTGCATCAATCATAGAATGCCATCCTTAAACACAGAAGAACTTTCTTTGTTATCTGTCTCAACTTTTGTGACCTTTGGTTGCTGTTTTTGCTTAGTATCATCATCATCATCAACAACAACAACCCATTAAAAATATCTTCTAGTACTAGATGGTCTGCGCTGACATGTTAGATTCTAGGGCCAGTGTAGAATCATTTTAAGCACTTAATACTAGAATTTCTGGAGACAGGAAGCTGCAGTATACTGATCCATTTTTAACAGTCCGGTAATTCCACATTTAGCCTGTGTTTACTTGGAGCTGTAAGGTAGATGGTAGCAGGGCATTTGTTTGAAGTCCATATGAACATCAGAGTTGCAATATAAGTGCCTAAGAGCCACAGAGTTGCATAGGGAAGAACAAAAGGTCCCCAGAAGCAGGGGTCTTGATGTGTTCCAGGAAAATCTTTGTAGATGGAGCCTAACTAGGGATGTTTGACGGGGAAGGCAGAACCTAATGATGTAAGAGCCTTGGGAAGAATTTAGGTGGTGCTTTGAACCAGTGGAGGAACTGGATGACAGTTGATGTTTGGCTATGTCAAGATATGATACGTTTATTTTAAAAATCACTGGAGATGCTCCTGATATACATAGAATGTATGTTAGACTTCAGCTTGATGGGGAAGATAGCCAGTTAGTTTTTGATTTTTGGCCAAGCTTGGAATTTCCATTGAAGAAACTAGGCTGGAAGGTGGAATGAAAAATGATGCATTTATATTCCCTATCTATAGAGGTCGATGCCTGTTGGGCCATCAGGCAGGGAGGGAGTAGCTTAGGTTGTTACCTTGAGCATCTGAGGAAGCTAGTGATTGGACCATGCTCATACACCGGTGATGGATGGCAAGGAGGAAATCTTGGTGGAGGTCTGTGTAAATTCAACAGGGAGAAGGTTTATGATAGAGAATATTAATATTTATGAAGTAGAAGTCAGGAAAGGAAGAGCGGTAAGTGAGTGTGAGCTCTTTGAGAACAGCAGATCACAGGTGTATCTTGTTAAAACTCAGGATAGATTTCACAGTTTAAGTTATAGTGTTTCCTTTAGCACAAATACTGAATAAACGGAGTCGATTATTTCAGTGTAGCATATGCTGTGAAATCCCACCTAGTCTGGTTAATATGCTAGGTTGTGGGAGTCAGCTTCGGTGACCTGATAGGTGTTCATAACCAGTGGGATATCTACTGAGCGACAATTCATATGCTTGGGTATCTTATTGAAAAGAACAGAAAAGCTGCTGGAGAAACAGCTGGGCTGGGGGTAGTTTTCTCTGTGGTGAAAAAAAAAAGAAGAAGAGGAGATGGTAGATTGGGGACAGGAGAGATGGATATAGTTATGAGAACTTGCTGCTCTTAAATAGGACCCCACTGGCAGCTTGAAACGCTCTGTAATCCAGTTCCTGGAACTTGACACCCTTTCTGACCTCCACAGGCTTCCGGCACACATGGTGTATGGATATACATGCAGACAAAGCACTCATACACATAAAATAAAAATAAATACATCTTTAAGAATGTAGCAGCAGAGAGAGAGAACAGATCCATGGTAACAGGGACATGAGTGGCAATGTGGACTCCTAAAGGAAGTAGTACAGAAAGTTATTGTAGAGTCCGTCTAGAAGATTGGCCATTAAAGAAAAGTATTAAGAAAACAAACAAAAAAAATCATTTTCCTCTGTCATGTCATATAGGATATGAATATATGAAAATGTGGTATTGAAGTAGCTTAAACCAATATTGAAGGAATCCAAGTCAATATAGTAATGATCAGAATTTTAGGTCATGCTAATATAATCTTTTCTGCTGTTTTCCTTTTGTTTATAATAAAAACATATATACATATATATGTATATATAATTATAACATGTCTTATACAATAAAAGCTAAATCATGTATGTATGGATATACAAAGGAATGTAACAATGTTATTTTATATAACATGGTTTCGAGGGCACATATTTAAAAATTGACTCTGTCCCCTTTGAAATATATAGCTATAACACTCAGAGTTTCAAAGACATGCTTTATCAGTGAATTTCAGGCTATGATCACTTTGAAACATAGACATCATTCTGTGGGAGCGCACCAAACACTGTATTTAAGATGAAATTAATAATATGGGTGACAGCTGTCGAGTGATTTCTAGGTAGGTAATAACTCAGATCCAAAATATATGCTCTGGGTGGCATAACATTGGTAGGCTGACATGAGGAAATAAATTAATAAACTATAAATACCAGGAATGTCCTGAATGCTCAGTAGATTAAAAATAGCAAAAGAAAAAGAATGCCCATCATTTACTTGAAAGGCAGAGGCACAAGTGTAAGCTTCTCAAACAAGAATGTTAGACATGAACGAAAACTGTTTTGAAAACAAGTTCTTTTATTTCATCTTAAGATAGACTGTTATATTTCAGGATCCTCAGCAATGCCCGGATGATTTAGGAATTTGATGGGTGAAATTCTTGTTGGGCAAGAACTAGTTTCTATGACAGAGCTGAGGGTTAAAAATGGGTGGCTCACAGCTTGTCTGTTCTTGATGGTGCATTCCTGTATGTGACCCTGCGTCTAACACAACATTCATTGAACCACAACTCTTTGCATCGCTTTCTATCATGTCCTATATGTTGATGTGTAAAAATTGCTGACAAAGTGTATTTTAGGAGGTCTGTTTCTCGCATTATTTTTAAATGCCCCCCCCCACTTTTTTATTAGGTATTTACTTCATTTACATTTCAAATGCTATCCTGAAAGTCCCCTATACCCTCTCACCCCCCCCCCAACTCACCCACTCCCACTTCTTGGCCCTGGTGTTTCCCCTGTACTGGGGCATATATAGTTTGCAAGACCTAGGGGCCTCTCTTCCCAATGATGGCTGACTAGGCCATCTTCTGCTACATATGCAGCTAGAGATACAAGCTCTGGGGGATACTGGTTAGTTCATATTGTTGTTCCACCTATAGGATTGCAGACCCCTTCAGCTCCTTGGGTACTTTCTCTAGCTCCTCCATTGGGGGCCCTGTTGTTCTATCCAATAGCTGATTGTGAGCATCCACTTCTGTGTTTGCCAGGCACTGGCAAAGCCTCACAGGAGACAACTATATCAGGGTCCATTCAGCAAAATCTTGCTGGCGTATGCAATAATGTCTGAGTTTCGTGGCTGATTATGGGATGGACCCCCAGGTGGGGCAGTCTCTGGATGGTCCATTCGTCTCAACTCCAAACTTTGTCTCTGTAACTTCTTCCATGGGTGTTTTGTTTCCAATTCTAAGAAGGGGAGAAGTGTCCACACTTTGGTCTTCGTTCTTCTTGAGTTTCCTGTGTTTTGCAAATTGTATCTTGGATATTCTAAGTTTCTGGGCTAGTATCCACTTATCAGTGAGTACATATTGTGTGAGTTCCTTTGTGAATGTGTTACCTCACTCAGGATGATACCTCCAGATCCATCCATTTGCTTAGGAATTTCATAAATTCATTCTTTTTAATAGCTGAGTAGTACTCCTTTGTGTAAATGTACCACATTTTCTGTATTCATTCTTCTGTTGAGGGGCATCTGGGTTCTCATCAGCTTCTGGCTAGTATAAATAAGGCTGCTATGAACATAGTGGAGCATGTGTCCTTATAACCAGTTAGAACATCTTCTGGGTATATGCCCAGGAGAGGTATTGCTGGCTCCTCCGGTATGTTAAATGTTCTTAGAAGACCTAAAAATACTACTCAGTGTCCCCTTCTCTGTGATTCCGTGGCCCACAAGGATATATCTTCTAAAGAAAATTTCTTCTGGATATTGAAGACATTTTAACCCACTGTTAGAGTTAGGCTTGTCTTGGAAGTGACCCATTCTTGATTAAGAAAGTATCCTATGCCTTCTGATTTGGTGCTTTTTAAAGTTTTAATTCTTTTTGTTTTTCCCTCTTTGAAGATGCAGTTATTTTCGATAAGATGTTATTTAACATTATGTACCCCCAGGCAGATATTTCACTTTATGGATCATATGAATTATTTTTTTTCATTTTGATTGGTTATTTTATTTATTTACATTTTAAATATTATCCCCCTTCCCAGTTTCCCCTCCACCTGCTCACCCACTCCCACCTCACCACCCTGGCATCCCATTCCCTGGGTCATCAAGTCTCCACAGGATGAAGGGTCTCCCCTTCCAATGATGCCAGATAAGGCAATCCTCTGCTGCATAACCAGTTGGAGCCATGCTGGTGGCTGATGTTATCCAGAGGGTACTTAAGGTTAGGACAAGAAGAGAGACTTGACAAAATAGAGAAGGGATAAAGTGCCAGGCTATTCTTAAATTTTAGTACAATTTTATGAGTCACACTGTAGGACTCTAGCCTATAACTCACTAGAAAGCTCAGTTCCTAACTTGCTCCATTCACACGATCCCCCACCATTTTGAAAGTTACTAACTTTGGAACGGCAAGATGAGGAGGATAATGAAATCAAATGTTTATTACCCATATTTCTCTGATATAGTATGAAATACTTAGGAAAATTTACACTTTACAGTCCCCTCACTGATTTCATTCTTTGCATATAAACTGCTCTTTTAGATAACTTATGTTTCAGTTTTGAGACTTTCCATCCTGGTGGTTTTTAAAATTAAATGTCTATAGAATCACTTTGCTTATTAGTGAACTTTTGAGATGTGTTATATGGGATGGAAATGGTCAAGTTAATTCTCCTTGAGGCTGTGCCTCAGAGGAAGGAATTGTCTCTGGACTGCCCATGGCAACGAGGAACGGGGACAGTGGATATCACAGACTGTTCGCATACTGATTTTTTTTAATCTATGTTTTATCTTAGAGAATTATTTCATTTTCCATCATCTTTATAGCTATTTTAATTTGCTTTGATTATCAAGTAAGAAAGATGTTTACTAAACTATATTTGATATAGTAAGAGGAAGCAATTCTGAAATAAGAGAGATCTTCTCTACCTGGCTTCAGGATAGCCATTTAAAAAGATGACCTTTGAACATCATTTTAAATATAGTAAAGTCTGAGCTAGCTGCTTCACAAAGTTATAATTAAAGGATTCCAGTATGAATTCAATCTAAGCTTATGTGAACAGCCATGAAGAAAAATTCTTAACTATTCTTGTTACACCTTGAAAAATCATATTGTCTACATATTTTGTTGATTGCTTTGTATACTGAAGAAATATTTAAAAATAATTGCATGGAATCCAAAATTTAATGGTAGTTCTGAGAATTTGGCATGACTTATTAATTGGGTTTCAAACACATACACACACAGACACACGCACAAGCACGTATACCTGGAACTAGATGTTTTTCCAGCTCTTATTATTTTTTAATCAGAACAGCTCTGCATAGTGGTTTGGACTCACAGCTTGATCCAAACCTGACATCCTTTAGATGTGTTTATAAATAAGCTTGACAGAATGCAGTCTGGAATTTAGACCACTGGATTTTGGCTGTTCTTCTTCCCTCTCTGCATTTTCAAATACATAATTTTTAATAGAAGTTATAGCCATGCAGAAAAATTCAAAGTTATCAAGTTTTCCCCTAGGTTCTCTGTTCACATATTCACAGTAAAAACTGGTATTGGATGTGGAAGCTGTGTCAGCTCACATTCAGTTTTATACTTTAATTATTGAATATTCTTTACTTATTCATCCACCCTCAAAAAACCCTCAAAAAAAAAAAAAAACCCAACAACGACAATAATAAATCTGTGACAGAATCAGAGCTAGAAAAACAATTAGCTTTATAACCTCTCTTATAACCTGTGTCTACTTTATAAAGAATGCTTATCTGAAATATATATGAATGAGGTATGTGTCTAGCGAATGCATTTTACCTAAAATATATACCTCGAGTATATATTTTAGATAGCAGGCATTCTTTGGAAATAGTGCTTCTGACTGTATTGTTTTACATCATTATTTTGCCTTTCCTTCAGACAAAAGGTTGAAACCTAGCTTGCTATTTCTTTCATAGATTATACATTTCATATTGTATCAAGAAAGGCAATGCTGCATCCAAGATGGTCTAGATTTTTTTTTTTACTGTATTCTCACATTTTTAATTTTGGTGACTTATCTTTAAATATATTGCTCACTTTAAATTAATTTTATGGGAAGAATGCAAAGCCTCTGTCTAGAGATGATGTTCTATGTGTGATATCCATTTGCTTTAACATCTTTTTTTTTTTTTAAATATCATCTTTCCTTCATCATGTTGCCCTTGCTTCTTTGTTGATTTTCAGTTGTCTCTACTTATGTACCTTCTTCAATTGGCTTTCTGTTCTGTCCACTAATGATTTGTTTGTTCTTTCTCAGTGCTAGGCTGCCTTAATCCTACAGTTCTGTGGCAAGTGTTGACATCTGGTACTATTAGTGTTCTGATCCATTTTATTTTATGATTTTTGCTCCATGGAGTTCTATCAGCTATTCTGTGACTTTTGCTTCTACGTACAACATTGTAATCATTTCTTCATTGTTTCCAAAATCACACTCTGAGGTTTGATTTGAGATTGTACTTATTCTCTCTCTCTCATTTTAATGCCTCTTCTTTTTCCTCTCCTACTCCCAAACATGTGATAAAAATAAGCAATCTTTTCTGAGACCACATGTGTTTCTTCCACTTGTGGAAAGAATATAAATGTCCATGTATTTGAAGAAGGGTGTGGTCATAAGATAGGTGTGGTCATAAGATAGAAATAATATTTATAGATATTTTTATGGTGAAGTTGCTCATTAGTGACTCATGAAGCAATTTTGTGACTTTGTGATAAAACACCAAGTTCCTGTTTTGTTGTGTCTGTTGGGTCACACTGAAAGGGAAGAACTTATTAAAAATCCTGTTATCTTCAGGTCAATAAAATCTGATGCTGCTTTTTGAAAACATTATGAGATATACTTCATTCTGCCTGATGTAGTTCATGATAATGACTCAACGTCATTAATATTTGAAAACAAAGGTTAACATTTGATACTTTTTATTCTCTACCAAGTCAGTTGAAGTAAAGGTGATTTTGACCAAAAAGAAACTTATCTAATAAAATCTTTGTATACTTTCCATATCTATGTCTATATTTATCAATATATAGACACATACACATAGAAATATATACACATACTTATGAGAAGCTGATTTTCACATATGAACAATATATATTATAATATTAATCCTTCTCTATACTAGTATGGGTCTATGTGTATATATGTATATTCATATAGATAAACATATAGCTATGCACATATGCCTAATTCCTACCATACAGCTAAACTCTTCATTTTCAATCCTCACATAATATTTTGAGGAAGGAAATAAAAATGCTTTAATTCGAATTCTACACATTAGGAATCAAAAACTTCAAGAATAAACATTTTTTGTTTTCTAGTAACATGTACATTGCAATGCCCAAATGAAAATTAGATTAATTTAACAGTAAAGTATCTATATATTAAGGGACATATTAAGTAAATACATTTCTTATATCAAACTGCAAAGTAGCTACCAACTAAATCTTGAAAAAATAAAGGAAAGAAATACCAAAGAGATGAATTGAGTTTCCGTGCAGTTTTCCCTATCTTGCTCTACAAAGTTGGGAGCAAGAAGCATAGTTGTCTCACATCTCAGTGGGGTTAGCACATATTCAAGGTTTTATTCTCTCTCTGAAGAATTGTCCTAAAATAGAAGGGGTGACTGAGAGGGGCAGTGAGCAGGATGTAGAGTAAATAAGTAAAAAAAAATTTTTTTTTTGAAAAGAATTAAGTATAGTAGGAAGTTGATTTCTGCATGTCATGAAGATTTTCAAAATATCACAATGATTTTCAACATGTACCTAAATTTCCTGAAAATAAAAATAAAATAAATTGCATGTGTTACTTGGGAGGAAAAAAATCACAGCTTCAAACAGAGAGATTTGAAAAGGAGCTGCCCACAGAATCCCCAATGTCATGTAGTTTGAAAAGGTGAAATTTCCACTGATTTACCTTGTAGATAACTGAATTGTCTTCAGGGGCTACTATACTGAACCATTACCAATTTGATAAATTAAAAGTATGAAAATTTGGTCCCAGACCTTGAGGCCATAACGGAAGTACTTATCATCAGGACAGAATCAAGACATAATTCTATCTGAGTTCCTTTTAAAGGTCAGATCAGAATTCCATTCTGTGCCTTTTCCAGCCTTTGGTGTTGGCTAGAATTCCAGGGATTGTGGTCCCATCACTAATCCCCTGTTTTGGCCTCTGAACAGACACAAGAACATTGGGCACTTGAACAGTTTGGAGGCATTTAAACATGTAAACTTTCAAAACATGTAGGGCAAGTGGATTTTGCATACTATACTATCTTTACCTACTTCATTCACCAGACATCTTAGAACAACACTTGTGCTTGACACTTTGTCTATATCATGGGCAAATTGCGTAGACAATTTTAGCCAAAAGAAGAAATAGCTCAGTTATAATATCTGCATTTCATTTGCCAGAATAATGTGAGAAAAAGAACAACTTCACTGCAGGCTCCAGGATTGCACTGAATTCTAGCTGTATAATTTATTAATTGTTCACACACAAATGCAAGGCAATCTCTCTAGCTTCTAGTAAATGGAGAAAACAAAGTCAAATTTATCAAGCTTTGTAGGGAATAGTGAAAGGGTTTTTATTTAGAATACACAGCTAGGTTCTTAAAAATGTTTTTTCAGCTTGCTCCATGTCCTAGCTCTGACAAGTCAGGGTAGGGGGAAATTGAGAAGTAACATCTAGACTGTTCCTCTTCCTTCCATTCTTAGCATGTAATATAGAACACACAGACTGTCTCTTTTTCATGCAACATATGGAGCTAGAACATTTTGGCTAAGGTATGAAAGTTAGGATTTCTGAGTTTGAGCCAGCCTGGTCTACAAAGTGAGTTCCAGGACAGCCAGGGCTATACAGAGAAACCCTGTCTCAATAAAAACAAAACCAACCCCGCCCCCCAAGAAAACACATTAAAATCATTGTTAAAAGATGGCAATGGCAGAAAGCATGGGTAAAATTGACTTGTGAGCTAATATCCACTTATCAGTGAGTGCATATCAAGTGAGTTCTTTTGTGATTGGGTTACCTCACTCAGGATGATATCTTTCAGATCCATCCATTTGCCTAGGAATTTCATAATTTCGTTGTTTTTAATAGCTTATTAGTACTCCATTGAGTATATGTACCACATTTTCTGTATCCATTCCTCTGTTGAGAGACATCTGGGTTCTTTTGAGCTTATAAATGAGGCTGCTATGAACATAGTGAATCATGTGTCCTTATTACCGGTTGGAACATCTTCTGGGTATATGCCCAGGAGAGGTATTGCTGGATCTTCCGGTAGTACTATGTCCAATTTTCTGAGGAACCGCCAGACTGATTTGTGGAGTGGTTGTACAAGCTTGCAATCCCACCAGCAATGGAGGAGTGTTCCTCTTTCTCCACATCCTTGCCAGCGTCTGCTGTCATCTGAATTTTTGATCTTAGCCATTCTGACTGGTGTGAGGTAGAATCTCAGGGTTGTTTTGATTTGCATTTCCCTGATGATTAAGGATGTTGAACATTTTTTCAGGTGCTTCTCAGCCCTTCGGTATTTCTCAGTTGAGAATTCTTTGTTTAGCTCTGTACCCGATTTTTAATGAGGTTATTTGAATTTCTGGAACTAAAAAAAAAAAAAAAAAAAAAAAAAAAGACTTGTGAAGATTCTCTTAACAATTCATCAGTAAAACTATATAAAAGAGATACTTCATTCCTTTTAACTAAAAAGCACTGTTAGACCAAGCTATATAGTCAGCCTTGACCCTTGTCCGATCATGGAGGGCGTTCCTCTTTAACCCATACTTGTCACTGTGTCCTGTCACCTGCCTCCAGATTGCTCTGGACTTCAAGATTCTTGACCCCCTGGGCCCCCCTTGCGCAATCTCTCCTGTTCAGGGCATTATTCAAATAGGTCCAGTGTCTCTTGACCTTCTTAGGAATTTCACAGTTGTGGACATATAGGAGCTATGAGGAAAGACATGGGTGAGGCTCAGTTCTCTGTATCCCTGGCTATTCTGAACTTGGGTGCCTCAGGTTTGGATTTTCCTGTGACCAGCTGACATTCAGCTTTATTCATGGGTTCATCTCATACCACAGGCCTTCGGTTAGCTCACCTTCCGTGGCCTGTCTCGGGAAGAGCAGGCTTCTTTTTAAGCAGCAAAATGGAGATGTGTAAACAGTAGGACATTTCGATAACTATGTCAGGTCAGTTCTTAGTTCAGTACTTTTCATTAAAATTTGATATACGAATTTCCTCTAGAAGAAGATCCCTGTGTAGGTTTCAGACTTTATTGTCCTTTGAGGACAGTGTCCTCATTGTCCTTTTTGATTGAAAACAATCAACTTTTCTGCCTTCATTTTAAGTGCCCATGTCTCTCATAGAATAACAAGCATTATATTATATTGGAATTTATTTCTCATTTATAGAAATACAATTTCTTACAACTCCTGAATCAGGAAGGGTTTGAAGGGAGAAGAGAACACAGTAGAGGGAGGCTGTAACAATCCAAATGCATACTATATAGTTATGAAGTTGGATGGGGTCACAGCCAGGAGGCTTCAGAAGTTGGTCTAATTCTCTGAAGTACTCAAAAAAAAAAAAAAAGACAAAAAAGAAAAAAGAAAAGAAAAAGAAAAAACCCAAAACACTCAGTTTTCATTTTATTCTTTCTGTATGTGTTGTAAGAAATGTTTTATAATATCTGGGGCTTTCTCACTGTTTCTCTAAAGACCCTCCCAATATATGGCTCCTCATTTGCCCTTCATGTAGCTGCTTCCCTGCCATGTCCAATCTCTAAGGACATGATTGTCCCTTCCTTCAGCCATTCATCTTCTCAGGGCATCTTCTAACACTTACAGTTTGCCTGCCCTGTTGTGGTTTTTCTTTTGAACTCAAAAATAAATAGATAAATAAATAATCCAATTACTAAAGTAATAAATGAAAGGAGCCATCATATAACTTTTAACTAAAGCAGAGTAATTACTCTATTTTACTTTCTTTCTCCAGACAAGTTTATGTTTGGTTAGATTGTTTGACTAAAATCTAATTATTTAAACCCATTAGAGTACACTTTTGATCAAAGTGGGCCTTCCTGTTTTGATTTTCTTAGCAATAATATCTATTATTCAGTTAAGTGATTTAACAATTTAACTAATTTATAATATTGCGAGTTCATTGTGGGAAACAGAAGCATAAATGATGTCAGGCATGGCAGCACAGGGCTGTAATCCCAGCGCTTGGGTAGCTGAGGCAGAAGGAGTAGGAGTTCAAGGCCAGTCTGAGATATATGTCATGATCCAATCTCAAGGTAAAGTTATTAAGAATACATTTAAATCCAAGCAAATAATGTAATGTCCCTTCAGAGAGGGCTAAGGTAGGACTGACTTGAGTTCTTCACATCTGTAGGTATCTAGCCCTTCACACATCTTCTAACCGGAGTGTGCATCTTGCGGACAAATGAGCCTTCAGCCATGTCATCCCTGCAGCTTACCCTGTGATTCTTTGTCTCTTTCTGTTTCACTTGTATTTGTATCAAAGGGCAGAGTGACCCTTTCGGTGCTGGGAGAAATCTCCTTTATGTGTGTCTCTGTATACAATGAGGCGTTGTTCAGTTGTCCTTAACAACCCCTGAACAGTTTTCCTTGTAGTAGCTCTGCCTGATAGGCCTTCTCCCTCTCTCTGCGGCTAGTCTAGCTTTATCAAAATCTGAATTATCGCTCAACTCTAAATGGCATGCTGTGAAGGCGTCTGCAGATCTATAGTGAAAATGGATGACTCCATTCTCTCCAGTACCATGCAAGGCTGTTTATATATCTCTCTTGGAATTTATCATACAGTGTCATGTATTATCGTGATGTATGACCCTTTACCGTCTCAGCAGCTATTTTATAGGCTCACAAAGCTGAAGACCTTGTAATTCATTTTTATAATCCTTCACCATCCCACAGAGCCCTTTGCTCATAATAAACAGACAATAGTTGCTGGATGAATTAATCACTCAGTGTTAATCCCCGTATCATGAATAAGATTTAAACATGGCTTCCAAGGCTAATATTAATCATATTATATTAGGGTGCAAAAGTCGTTTTCATTAAATATCCTTAAGCAAGTATGAAAAAATGGTGGGGATTCAAGCTCTAAATCTGTTGATGTTGTGAAAGACTCCTCTCGGTCCATTACTCAGAACAGGTTACACCAGTTTTGCTGTAAAATAGGTCAGTAATCATGTTGCCTAGTATATGAGTTCAGTAAAAAGATGGTTTTGTTTGGAATCAATTATTCAGCACCGAAAAAAATAGACACAATTGTTTGTAATGCAACCAATACTCACATCTAGAATACATTAGCCCTCAGTTAAAATAATCAAAAGTGTAAATATATTTTTGATTGCTTTGACTGTTCTGTAATTGAAAAAAAAAAAAGACAGTATCTTCCCCCATCCCCTTTTCCTCATTTGAAACCCAGTTTGATTTGGCAGTCACACATTTACATAACAAGGATGTAAGGATCAACATAAATGTATAGCTATGAACTATGGACTAATTGTTTTACAAACTGGGTCTCTATTATTTATGGGAGTTTATGAAATTATTGGAATTTAGTCAGTGCTCTTTAAATTATTTCACAACAGTGTCTCTTCCTTAAGTACAATAATAAGTACTGAATGAATGAATAAATGTCTCAGTTTTGTATAATATGGACCCAAAAGGTAAAATTATATTTGTAGTAACTATATTCATTTTAAACTGTAAACTTTCAGACTAGAGAAATGATCAGTGGATAATAGAGATTGATGTTCTTATGCAGGCTGTGAGTTTCATTTCTGGTGTCCAAATTGTGACTCACAACCATTTATAAACCCAGCTTCAGAGGATCCAATGTTCTTTTCTAGTTTCTGTGGAAACACCTGGCTCCACATACACAGACACCTGCATGCAAATGTAAATATTTTTGACCGCATGCTGAAAGGTTTTAGTTTAGGTGTTTGTAACACCATTAAATGTTTAGATAGACTCAAAAAGCTTCAGAGCTCAGCTTACCTGTATGGCGTGATACTTCTGAAAATATTTATTGTATATAGGAAATTTACATTTTATTTTTATTATCCTGTTAGTACTTTTATAGTTGTTAATCATGATGACATTTCACACATGAAAGAGGGAAAGTGGGCGTTCCACACCACAAACATGCAAATCACTGAAAGTAGAAAGGACTAAAGTTTGCTAAGACAATGGTAGGAGACTAGAAGCCTTTGCAGTGATTATCAGTTGAAATGTGGACTGCTAACACATCAGATAAGGGATGTCATCATGGAACTCGGAATGCTTGTTTTTGTAATAATACCACAAAGGTGTACAGGTGTGACTATAACTGTGTTTCAACACAAAATGCATGAGTTACATAATACTATAGTTGACATGAGTTCCATAATACTACATGTAGTTCACGTAAGTAAGAGGTAGTAACTTCCTATAGGCTGTGTGTGAAGTTTCCACAACAAATGAATGTAAACTGAAGTTGCTTGAGGGTTTTTCCACTGAGGAGAGCAGATTCCAGGATTTGAAATAACCTAAATTTTTTGATTAAACTGGCCCCATCTACTGACATTTTCATTTTATTCATTATGAGATAAAAACAACAACTCTGCCTTTGAAAGTGCCTATTGTTTCCTATATAGCATAAACTTTGCAAGCTACTTGGTTGTTATTATTATTATTATTATTATTATTATTGTAAAACAATATTAAGACAAAGCTGATATAGGGTCTAAATCCAAAGAAGCTATAGATATATTTGGTTTATTTTTTACCATTGTCCCCTTTATTAACATCAAAGAGTTTTATAATGGCCACCAGTCTTTTTTGTGGGTTATGAATTCTGGCTCTGTGTGGGGTATAGAGCTAAATGCTTCACGCATATAACTCCTTTGAGCATTCTCTGTCATGACATTGTATCTAAGTCTCATTTCATTTGTCTTTAATTGAAAGGGTCACGGGAGGATTTCCCCCCATGGGTATGCAAGCAGTGGAGACTCTCGGGATTTCTTTCTGTTATTTCACAAATATAATGTTGGCAACTTCTGCCCACACATCAGCCTTGAGAAGATATCAACTAAGGATCGCTCCTGAGTGACAGGCTGGCCTTTCTGTTTCCCAATGCTGTGCTTGTTGCTGATCACCACCATCCTTTCGATTCCAGACGACAAATACTTTTCTTCAATAACTCAAATGGCAAAAGACCCAAGTAGCACATTTTAAATTGATTTCATCTGATACTGCACCTTGTATATGATACTATGTTTTGTTTTATTGATTCATTGTGGAAGTCCACAAAGATTCACCGATCATATGATCTGTTCCCATCAGCATATGCGGTTGTGGGTAACAGCAGATATGAGAGTGAGATGCCTCTTGTCACCTGTAGAGATGGGCACGATGAGGATAGAGGCTAGAATCTCAGGACACCAGGACATGATGAGAATAGAAACTATATTCTTAGGACACCATGGGACTACTCAGCACAAGAGATTCCACAGTCAGAACACACACTGATTTTGATTATTAATAATCTTGTGATTTATGGCTTCTAATTTATGGTTTGATTATTTTTCTATTCTTTCTGGAATGGTTTGATGCCTCTGCCTTCTGTGGGCCCTGTGCTCACATACACATATCCTCACACTAATACACTTCTTCTCTGGAGTATGGTACATGGAATAACAGTGCTTTTTAATAGCATGTAGACTTTGGATTAAAAGATAACTATTGCTAATTTTTCTATTTATCTACTATACTATATATTATATGCTATATAGCATATGCTTTATGTCATATATTATATATCATATATTACATAATATGGTATATATTATATTATATAATCTATTATATATAAAATATATAAATAGCTACCATTTATATAAGATAATATAATTATATATTTTTATATGACCATCAACCATGAGCCATCCTTGGTTGATATCTGAAGGTTGGTATGTGGAGAGAAGTTGCCACGTTTGGATATATATACATATATTTATATATCTAGTACATGTATATATGTACAGTATATATAATATATTATAATGTAATATTATATATATCACCATGTAATATATTATTATATTATATATAATATAATATAAACACATATATACGTATAAAACCATACTAACAACACACAAGTAAATGAGTGTACATACTTATAAAACATCAGCAAGTATATCTTGATGCCTGCAACCAAACTAAAGGCAGGAAGATATCTGTCACTCACCTCCTTATTGCCCTGAGTTGCTCCCTCTGGGCCTGGAGTTCGGCCAACAGAAGGAAAGTCCCTGTGATATTCCCATTTGCACCTTGGCCTGAACTCAGCACTGGGATTGCAGTTGGCATGATCACAATCAATCTTTTACTTTCCTGAAGATTGAACCTTAGTCTTGAACATGTTCTCACCCATGGATCCATCCATCTGAGGCTTTTCCCTCTATTCTTTTTTAAAAATTATCAATCATTTTATTTGTTTACATTTCAAATGATACCTCCCTTCCCAGTTATCCCTCTACAAGCCTCCATCCCATCTCTCCTTCCCCTCCCCTTTGCCTCTGTGAAGGTGCTCTACCCACCACACCCCCACTCCTGCCTCACCACTCTAGCATCCCCTACACTGGGGCATCAAGTCTCTGCAGGACTGAGGTCCTCCCCTCCCATTGAAGCCAGATAAGGCCATCCTCTACTTCATATCTATCTGGAGCCATGGGTCCCTCCATGTGTATTCTTTGGTTGGTAGTTTAGTCCCTGGGAGCTTTGGGTGGGCCGGATAGTTGATATTGTTCTTCCTATGGGGTTCCTATCCCTTTCAACTCCTTCAGTCCTTCCCCTAGCTCTTCCATTGTGGTGCCCATGCTCAGTCCGATGATTGACTGTGAGTATCTGCATCTATATTGGTCAGGTGTTGGCAGAGCCTCTCAGGAACAGCCATACCAGGCTCCTGTCAGCAAACTCTAACATCAGCAATAGTGTCTGGGTTAGGTGACTGCAAATGGGATGCATCCCTCTTTTTTGTTGTTGTTTTTCTAATAGCAAAGCAGCCTGAGATAGAATCTGACATACATTTCAACACAATACCCTCACTGAAGACTCAGATGCTGCTGGTGGAATGAAATCTGTTAGGTCACACTCTGGTCAAAATTTTCAGCTCCATTTTTACAACAAAGTACTTTCAATAATACTTTCTTATCAATATATTTCTTTCTCAATGTAAATGTGTTTGCCTTGGCTTTATTTCTGAGCTTTAAACATTTTTCTAGGTGACTAACTTTAATTTCTTGACATTGAGAATACTCTCTTGCCTGGTAGATTGAGACTTCCTTCCTTGCTCACTTTAAATGTTTATGAGCTGGCTGTCATACTACTCTGAGTACTTAACATCCATGCACATTGACCTTTTAAGATAGGAAACATAGTGTTTGCATTTAACCACAGGCTCACTCAACTGTGAAGATGCAAATACAACTTTTGAAAGAATGCTTTTTTTTCCTGTGGCTTAGAATAAAAAGTATGCCTCATTTACTTCGGAGAACAGCTCTCATTTTTATATATCTTCTGATGGAATTCAGTATCCCACATCCTAATATTCTTAGTAATTGCAATGCTTCCGTCTCATTGTGGATGGAGGTTTTCATTGAGACTTGTTTGTAAAACACAGATCTAGTTTTATGATACGTAGGTGGGTTGCTATGATTCAAGAATGTCATTCTAGATTGTGCCTTTATCAATTGTTTGCAAGTTCCCAAGTGGACAATGGAAGCTTTATGGTCACTCTGTATTCAGCCAAGATAATTCTAGTAAAACTTTGGCAAGTCTCTCTAGAATGACATGAATGTAAAGTATTACTTCTTCTCCCCCCCTCTGCCCTGCCCTCCCCGCTTGTTTAGTTGTTTCGTTGTTTCAGTAAGCTCCAATGCTTACTGAAGAGTCGTTCTCTAAATGGGATTTTTTACTGCTTTTCATGTTACAGATTGAAAATGTCGATGTCTGCCTTAGCTTTCTGGCAGCCCGAGGAGTAAACGTTCAAGGCCTATCTGCTGAAGGTAAGAAACTGTACTGTGGTCACAAGTGGCTTTAGTTATTTTCTGAAAGAATTTTCATGTTAGAAATGGAGTGTTGCAGATCCCCTTAGTTAATGGCGGAAATGTATAGGTGCATAAAGCAAACACGATGTCTTGTAGTGCTGGCATGTGCTTTAATTATTTAAATGTTTTGCAATTTTCTAAAACTGCTTTTTATGGCAATATATGGGTTGGAGAAGAATCAAAATAGCACTTATATCTTATTGCTAATACAGAGACTTTTAACTTCTTAAATAGATGGGTAGGTGATCATGTCAGTCCTGGTAATACATGGATAGGAATGTGGTTAAACAGTACAATTCTTGTACAAATATTTTACCAATAATTCTTCTATGATATGACCAAGCTAATTACAGACAAATAAGTATTTGTAAGTGGCACAATGAGTTATTAAATGCTTAGACTGACAGTACTAGTAAGCACTATTTGTGAATATTTTTGCAAGTCATTACAGGTCAGATTGACATTTAATTTTAGTGAAAATTTAATTACAATAAATTATAATGTAACAACATGAAAAAATAAGATTGAGATGACTTCCTCATTTATTTCTGGTTCAGAGACTTTCTTGCACATAGAAAGGTAACATTTTCAAAACTTGACCTCATGTATAGCCCAGTCTTTGCCTGAGTTAAAATGAAACAATGTTTCTCTTCCTGTGTCCTCCCTGCCATCATTTGTAAATATGCTACACATTTCTTTCCTTCATTCCATCTGTTTACTTATTAATTCTAACATTAATATTTAATAAATGTATGTATTATATTTATTTATTGGTTCATTATATTTATTAATAAATCAAAATAAAATTAATAATATTAGTTATCATAGTTATTAACAGGTGATAAAGGTTTTATCTAAATGAACTGTTGGTGAGATAGCTAGTCCTAAGTAAGTAGTGATTTTAAAGTATTAGTAAGGAACATTTACAAAATTTCCAAAACTACAAAAATTTGAAATAGTAAGTCCTTTGTGACCTGCAGTTGTGACAGTAGTTAGGAAGCTAATATCTTTAAATTTCTAGGAATACTTGATACTGCTTTAGTATTTTAAACTTTCCTGCAAGTAATTTGCCTTGGAAACCTTTCCTGTCATCAAAATTACAAATATTGAATAATTTAAAGTTTTTAAATGTTGTCATCACTGGAATAAAATAATTGTGACTTTCTTTAATACGATTGACATTTAATAGAATTATTTTACTTTTCTCAGTTTCTCCATATTTTAATTGTCTACTATGCTTTTATATTTACGTGAAATAAACACTATGATGTAGAATTCAGTTACATTTTCAGTGGCTAACAAGCTGAGATTAAAATCTAACTGCTGGTTCTATTTCTTCTGATAGAATTGGAATAAAATTCATCCCTGACTAGACTTTGCTGTATAAGAAGCCAAAAGCCAGCCAGAAATATTTCCATTGCTCATTTTATATCTCTTACATATCACACGCTAATTTTGATCATTTAAATCTACTGATTTTGGTTCATTCTTTAAAAATATATTCATTGTCAAGAAACACATTCTAAATTAGGTATATATATAATAAGACTGCAATGGAAGAACCTTTTGAATAAGGTTGCACAAGTTTGCAGGAATTGAAAACAATCACAGTTTTCTCACGGTGGCCTCATTGATCAAAATGGCTCTCCTAGTTTATGGAGATTATAAGGAATGTCTAAGGTAGGAAAGCACACAAATCCTAACGAGAGTTTGATGGACTCAACTGAACCGAATAGTCAGGGTTAGCTTATAAGTCATCAATGAGTAAAACCCACAGAGCTCGTTGGTGCACCTAAACTCTAGAAGGGGACCTGACACTTCAGGGGAACCTCTTTAGTGACAAACAAGTTTTATTTAAAATATAACCATACACAGAGCTTCATTTCAGGCTTAACTTACATTACTCTTCCTAGTAATAGGGTTATAACTTCAGAAGAAAGAGGGACCTGGCCATGGAGACACAGTGGAGATGTTGTGTGAGAAGACTTAGAAGAGGAGAGTGGGTGTGGATTATGTTCAAAATACCTGGTGTACTTGTATAAAAATGTCAAGCTTATACATATATGTGTTAAAAATTAACTTGGTGTTGTAGCTGAATTTGGGCATCTAGTTTTTGTTACATAGCATGGGAAAATCTCCCACAGCAGCCCTATCTGTTTCAATTGGTATTTATGAATAAATGCTTTACAGTTATGTAAGCTAATCATTAGTATCTAGTAGCATGTAGCATAAAGCACAAGGAACACTAATGTATACAAAATAAGCATTTCAACTAAAATAACGATATGATATATGCTCTTGAGGACCTGTGCATATTTTAAAAATGTACATCCAAATATGTGACCAGACTGGCTCACGGTGATTTGGAAAGAATGTTCATTTCTGTAAACCCAATTTGATCTTATGAGATGTGCCCACAACACCATTATTTGTAACTGCAAAATGATAGATATTTAAGTGGTAGCATTTCTCCCTAGCCACGTCTATGTGGGCAACAGCTATGTACACTGGGGAGGGAAGCAGTGTGCAAAATCAAATGGTTACCCCAAGGCAGTGAACACATCCTTTTCCAAGAGTAAGGAAAACCACAACCCACAGAGCATCTTTGTTTAGTGGTATTTCTTCCTTCTGCTCCTCGCTCCCCTTCTCTCAGTGTCATCTCAAGCCACTTTGTAACGGTGGCAGAGTTGAGAAATTCAGATTCAACTGTAACTGTGAATAAGAGGACCCACTTGTATTTTCATCCTCATAGATCTGCTTTAAGAGGATTACGTCTAGACTTTTATTCATACGGGAAAATAAAATCAACTTAAATGTATGTGACCGTGTTTTACATCTTTTCATTTGCTACAGAGATAAGAAATGGAAACCTAAAAGCCATCCTAGGGCTCTTTTTTAGCTTGTCTCGCTACAAGCAACAGCAGCATCATCAACAGCAGTATTACCAGTCCTTGGTGGAGCTTCAGCAGCGAGTGACTCATACCGCCCCTCAGTCCGAAGCCAGCCAGGCCAAAACCCAGCAAGATATGCAGTCCAGGTAAGGAAAGGAGGCAGGGAATGCATTTAAAATGAGCTTGTTTAGGCATGGTTTGACTTTTCCAAATTATTATGAGTTCATAGCTGTGCTTATGTGCTTTTATCTTCATATGATCCAGATCTATGACTTGTGGACGTCAGGCTCAAAAATGCTTCTCCTTGGATCTGACAGGAACGACCTATTGTTTTCTTAGGGCACACAATTTTATTTTCTAATGGTGACTTTTACATATCTAATCATATATGGTGTCCTTGGTGGAGGCAATGGCATATTTCTTTCTCCAGCCAATTAGTTTAGTACATATAACATGCCTTTTGAGTCCTGGTATCCTGAGGTCTAGTTATCTTTTATTGATAATTTGAGTTGATTAAATCCATCAAAAGTCAAAGGATATCATTTGCGGTATCTTTGACTATTTGAGAACATATTGATTTTAAAGATTATGTATTGTTTGTATATATTTGTATGTATGTGCATGCATACATTTATATAGCCTGGATTTTGGACTGCGTAGGTACAGTCTATTTGAATAGTAGGGTTGGCTAGGAAGTGAAATCTGAAAGGTGGCCTAGTAGGAGAGACAGGAAATACCCTCTTGCCGGGAAAGACTCAAAGTTTTCAAACTGTTCAACTGGCTGAAATTTATATCAAGAGTATGTAGGACAGATCTGGAAAAACAACTCAGTGGTTGTTTATATGTCACTGAGTATAAGAGGTCCTTTTCCAACACCCATATCAGGCAGCTCCAACCTGCTCAGTTCCAGGGATCCAAAGGCCTTTGCCCTTTACCTGCACCTGCATGCATGGGGTTCTCATAAAATCACACAGACACGCACATACACACATGAATAAATAAGGCATAAATTTCGTGGGAATAAAAGGATCAGCTAGAGTGGTTTCTCACTTGTGGTTATCAGATCATGGACTTCAACCACACCTCCAAGTATCTTCATGTAGATGCAGTCAGTGTTGGATTGGCTACCTAGTACTACAAAGGGTTACCTCTTTGGAAACATCAGAAAATGATCAACAGATCTGATTTGAGCTAACAACTTCCATGTTCAACTGATAGATGTATTCCTGAAGAAAGATAGGATATGTGGATCAATTCGTTCTGGTGCCTAAATGGGAATACTATTTCCTTAAAGTTGGAAAATATAAAAAAAATGTTCTTTATGTTAGAAATATAAGATCAAACATATATAAGTATTTAATTTGTTTCTTTCATTGAAATCATGCTTAAAATAGTCTTGATTGTGAACATTCAGTGTTTGAGAGAAAACAATTTAGAATTTCAAATCAGTTTTCAAACACTGTTCCCTACATACTGTTGCTTGTTCGACTCTAGAAATGTCAGCCAGCTTTGCAGTGGAACCCCCGCCCAACTTTATGTTTTGATTCCCGTGTGTCATGCGTGGGAAATTCTATCTTCTTTATCAGATATGCTTAGCAATTGATTTGTAAATGATGGAAAAGCTTAATTTTACCAAAATGCCATGGATTTCATCCTTCATGGAATGATAAGGATAGTTTTTTTTTTATTCTGAATTCAGTAATATGGATACTCTTCTGACTGTTAGGCAGATCTTGGCTTTCTGTGATGTCTAGTGAAATTGCACCAGAGTGAATGGGAAAACAAACAAATCAAAATCAAACAAGACATGGTCATGAAAATTCCTGGGCTTTCTTAATTGTAAAGAAGAAACAGGAAATCTCATTTATTATTATTTGTGTTTACATGGTTGGCACAGAGACCAACTGACAACAGAGATACCTCCTTGAGATGGGATTTAAGTGATTTGAATGGGCAGAAGGCAAGAACAGTAGCAGAAGGGTAATAAAAATACCATGATTTTTCTACAAAGCATACAGACTCTGAAAGAGACCAAGCACCATTTGTCCTATTTTTCCCTCACTCTGTTCTTAAGTCGGCTATGTGGAATTTCTTGTCTACAATTTCTTGATGCTTTTGAACTTTGTGGGATAAATATATTTTTGATTCTTTGTGGATATGCATGGGTTCTTTGAAATTATATGTTATTTGCAAATGTAAATTGGCTATACTCATATCATTCTGGGAGAGAAAAAGTATTTTTTGGTTGTAGGAGTTTAATAAAAGTACTCTTTCGATTTTCATTTACGACAAAATGAACTTTTGATGTTTATTATGCTAAATTGGATTTAATTAGCTTTTATTAAAACTTTATTGTAAGGTATTGAGGTAAAAAATATCATATTAATCAGATCCAAGTCTATACAGTTCAGTGAACTATGAAGTTATAATGGGCATTCTGAAGCTATGGAGTATCATAGTTTTTTTTTAATTGATACTTAATTTAATAAATATTTAGTGTACCTGCTTTTGTATGTGTAGTGTTCATGACCCTGGTGTAACGGTGTTAAATGTCAATTTGCAAATAGTTTGTTAACACATTTTGAAAAACACATTATTATGCTTCAGTCATCAACATTTATTTCTATTCATATGGATCTAATGTCCATAAGCTATAATTTATATGAACTTATTATAATAATGCTCCTTAAACATCTTTTATAGCCAATAGATGTAACATAGATAAGAAAGCAATATAGTATATTTCTGTTAAAATCAAGATAATCAGTACAGAAAAATCTACAATCACATTTGCCTTTGTTGCTGAAGGCATGAGCCTTAAATATGATTTATGACACCTTTGTATTAATTTCAAAGTTCTTTCTAACCGCACGGTTTGAATGAAAATTTAATGTACTCTGAATAGTTAGCAAAAGTTATTTTTCTTTTCAGATTAATTTAAAAAGCCACATGGCACATCCATTCATGACGCCCCATGGTTTTTGTGTTATTCTCTTTATTTAAAATCATCATTATTATATCCACAATATACATTAAGGATTTTGTTTTCTTCGCCCTCTTGAAAATAATTCAAGGTTTTCTCATGGCTTCAACAGCTTTTACTTAAGCAGACACCTGAAGATTTAGTCATTAAAAGCTCACCTATAGAGTTAGGGATGAGATTGGGTCCCAAGCCCACTCATTCCCAACTGTGGAAACTAAGTAGCCTCTGTTTTAGTTGTTCTTCTCTTGTAATAATAAGTCCCGATTAAAAACAGCTCAAAGGAGGAAGAACCTATTTTGGATCACTGCCTGAACTTGATTCCATCATAGCAAGGAAGTCCAAGATATCCTCAAGCAACTGCTCACACAGTACTTACAGTCAGGAGTTAAGAGAGTGCCGCATATCAGTGCTTACTTAGTACACTATCTCCATTTGACACCGTCCAGCAGCCCTACCCAGAGATTTGCCCCAACCACAGTTAAAATTGGTCTTCCTACATATATTAACCCAAACAAGGTCATCCCTTGCAGACATGTTCTCGCACTAAAGAATCCTTGAGAGATTTACTGGGAGACCCCTGTGAGTCCCGTTGCTTTTGACAGATAGCACTTGACAGCCTTACATAACCTCCTTTCTTTTAGTCTCCTTACTAGCTAAAACAAAATAAAATGTACTGTCAGAAAATTGTGTAGGAAGTCATATGGATGTGTATATATAGCCTGGCATTTGCTTCTCCCCTGGTGTGAATCTTATGGACCTCAGAATTGGAGGCTTAGTCCACATTAGTAAGTCACTCCTGCTAAGGCTAATGTTTCTCTGTGGTATAGCTTGGCTATGATCCTTGGGCTCTCCTTTAAATATTACAGACTCCCCATCCCCACAGAGCCTTGATCTTCACATTACTCTTTCCTTTGTCCAAATGCTAATCACCTTTTAACTTATGATTTATTTGTCTACAATTCATTGTTCATCATCTCACATGTCACACTTGGAAAGTAAATACAACAAAATATTTTTCTATTTTTTGTTTCTAACATTATGTTTCGTGGATTCTCCGTATCAAAGTTTTAATGAACTATAACAAATCTGCATAACTTCTATCTCCAAATTAGGTAGGAAAATGTTATATTTATACTTGCCAAGGCACAGAGAGATAATTATCAGGGGTTCTAGATAATACACGAGGCTGTGAAAGTTGATGTCAAAGAAATTGAGGGAAGAGTAGTCATTGACAACTCTTGGGGAAGTGTGAGTGAGTCAGAAGGAAGTAGAGAGAGAACGGTTAATGACAAGGCACAGATAGGCAGGAGTAATAATTTCCAATGTTTTATAGCCTACGGGATAACTGATTGGCAACAACTGATTGAATATTTCAAAATAGCTAGTAGAGAGGATTTTGCATGCTCATAGCACACAAAAATGATTAATGTTTAATGTGGTAAATATACCATGTGTCCTAATGCAATCATTACGAAAAGTTTGCAAGTACTAAAACCTCATACTGATCCCACAAATGTACAAATTTCTATGTGTCTAATTTAAATTGCAAATTAAGAGGGAGCATTGAAAAAGATTGATAGTTATAATTTCGACACCTTTAAAATTAAAATTTTATAAATTCATCAATTTAGTATAACATGTTAATTAAAATACATTTTGAGTTACTCATAACATTCAGAAATAGTCTCGATGTGGCAATTAGAATGATCAGAGACTATTGAGATGCATGGATATCGTTGTTTCAACTGCAGTAGACCTTGCATCCTGCCTTCTTTACCTAGTCACTATAGATTATGAACTAATCTTTTCTTATGTTATTTATGATAATCAGCTCTACTAGTATCGCTGCCTATCTCCATAGTCCATTTTCTGATTCTGGATGTGATTTCTGCAGTCAAAATATAAGGAATTCCAAGATAGTTTCCATCTGGGGCTTTTTAAAACTAAATAGCATGAATGAAGTTCATTTGCTTTGTAATGTCACTGACAGCTGAAGGCCATTCATGACTATCACTTCTTTCCTCTGGGATATGTTTTGCTTAGAAGAGCCAAACAAGATAACAGATCTAGTGGTATTTAGAAAGGACACAGCTAATTTACAGTTAATAGCACAATGTATTTATTCAGTTTAAACTAGAGTCTAGTAAATATATTGATAGTATGACTCACAAAAGATAAAGAAAACACCACCCTTGGAGCTGGATACATAGCTATGCAGTAAAGAGCTCTGTTTACTCTTCTAGGGGACCTACATACATTTCCCAGAATGTGAATGCAACCAGTAATACCAAGATAATGAATGGGTTAGATTTCTGGAGAATGTCTTGTAAGATATAATAATCAAGAAGATAATAAAATATGTTTATTTTGTTGGTATGAGTTGATTTAGCATACAGGGAAGAAAATCTTTTGTTTACTAGAAAGTTACAAAATTATTGTTTTTCATAAAAATGGGTTTTTTTCACTTAATTTCTGTTGAAATGATCAAATGACTTCCAGCACTATTATTAGACAAGTGTTGGCATTCACCACCTAACACATTCAATCATATGGGGAAATAAATTATGCCTTATAGAACTGACATGTAAAAGCACTGGACATGAAGTACATAATGTGTCAAGATTAAGAAGTTAATATGGACGGGATGACAGATGTAATAAAGATGTGATCATCATACGTCTTTTAAGTAGGAAAAAAATTACTATTTTAGAACATGAGGGATTATCCCCTGGTGGTCAATTGCTATTCTTAACTTTATTTTTGGAGAGCAAATAACAAAGCCATCAACTTCCCATGTGGATGGAGCTGCTCCTGTAGAACACACAGGCTGATAGACACAATCGTGGGTGAGCACTCTGAGTTCTCCAGGAGGCCTCCCGGGCCCCATGACCCGAGCCACACATACTGCTCTGAGTGTCCTCTCCCATCAGGAGATTTGCCTCTCAGGGTTTCTCTTCCAGGAATCATTATTTCCTTCAGAGAGATGCACTCCCAAACTGGGATGCTTTTCAGCTTTTTGGCCTGGGGTTATAAATCCTGAAATGTCTCTAAGGAGCTTTAATTTAGGATGACAGAAAAGCTTTGGTGATGGAAGCCCTCGGGAACCTGGCTTCAATTAGTTAATTTATTCAGCTCTGTGTTGTGGTCTGTGGTGTGTTCTTTCTTAAGCTCAGGACTCAAAGCTTTAAGAAAAGGGAAATGAGGAGGAACATTTATGAATCTTAAGAAAACAAACAAAAAAAAAAGCATGATCTTTTCATCCCTAGGTACACATAAATGAAGAGAAAATTTTCTCTTATGGAACTGGGAAACCAAGGAGATGGATGGTGTTAATATTAAAAGCAAACCTGCATATGTGTGTATGCGTGCACACACTTTCATATGTGCACATGCACAGCTGTTTATGCAAATATCTATTATGCATATATTTTGTTTGTGTTTATATACCAATTCTATTTTTTTAAAGACCAAACAACCATTGACACTTCTGTTGCTTTGAAGACATGTCTCTGTGGTTTTGGTTTTAATGACTGTGCCCACGTGAGTGTTGGATTTGCCTGGCAGTTGCTGGTGTGGTGACATGGACGAGAGTTTAAGCTTCTCAATGACTCGTGTTCTCACCTCTGAAGTTAAAGTTGTACAAGAGACTATATGAATTATGTAATGAACATCCAGAAGTTTGAATGCCTTACTTATGTATTTTATAGAAACAGTTTCCAAGTATAAGGACTTTTGTTCCGATTATACTTTATTTTTGTTCTCAAATCATAAACACATAGACTTGATTATCATACTTGCAATGTTATGTTTTGTAAACTTGTTACATGGTTATCACTCTCCTCATGGACAGTGATTCCCCCAAATTGCAACTTATTGACTTAAAATGGAAAATGCAACTGACTTCAACACTATAATAATCCTACCTACGTGACTGTTGCCTCATGCTCATATCATTAACTGATATGGAAAAATCAATCTGTAATCAGAGGCCTAGTTGGTACATATAGAATCCAGTCTAGAGAGACAGACTTTAGCAACCGAAGCCATCTCAGCCATGAGGATTTAATCATCCATGTCTTTACAAAGCCAGATTTCAGTAGTTTCTTCTTCATTCTCTCCTCTCCACAGCTCCCTGTTACCTTGCCCACTGTTTGTCTCCAAACCCTCTTTGATTAACCTTTGTATTATACGTTGCATTTTATACTAGCCTTCCCTTCCTCTAACACTGAGAGGTAGAACTGACCCAAGATGTTTTGAAACCCAGACATGATCTAATCACATCAATTCACATGGGTTGATGATCATATATACTTCACAATAAGTTGGAAATAGCCCAAGGATTAAAAACTCAAAATGTAGTTTATGAAAATTGATGTATACTTTAGAGATGTGGACTTAAGCAGTTATTTTGTTTGATAATGAAGGATAATTTACATGAACAAATAGATTAATGTATAGTTTATAAACGTACTCTGTACTGAACTACTGTGTTTTCAGTCTGTAGAAATATTAACCACTTTTTCACTTCCCAGGTGGTCTTTGTCGAGGTTGCCTTAATTTTTGAATTAGAAAAGTAGCTTAGTCCATTTCTAGAGTTTAATTTTTTTAAAGATGGTTGTATTTCAGCAGGTTTTCATAATTGAGCTCTCAATGTATGGGATGTAATTTTGCTGTGCACCAAAAATATATAGATGAAAAAATAGCTACGGAATGACAGAGTATTTTTCTCAAAGCTGTGTATGGCAGAAATCATTGTGGAAATATAATGTATGATGACAAAGAATGAGAAATATGAGCCTAGTTTCTGAGCATCCTATGTCTTAAAGTTCAATATTCCAAAATAGCAAAGGCTTGAAGCTGCAATAATATCCTTACCCAGGGATCTCTCTCCTTAGTTACTGGTTTAAGATCTCACAAAAGTGGGCCAAGCAGGTGACCTCATTACCTGCCTACATATGTTTCAGTAAGGCTAAAGTTATAATGAGTGCTCATGCCATATTCTACTAGTAGGGTAAGTTATCACTGTAACCTGTCTTACATACCATGAGGATGTTATTTCAGCCACCCAGCTGCTAAATTGAAACATGTGTGGTGGAACCTGAGTTTCTGATTCATTGATGGTTTAGTGAAATCTTAGCAAACCTTAAGCATGTTGTAGCCATAGAATTTTGGCACATATTCTGAAGTGCAAATACTAGCAAAATATCTTATGTGGGTTTTAAAGAAATGTATACTGCTTGAAGATACAAAGATGTAATTGTTGAAACTGTTCTTTCTGCAAACTGTTAGTCAATTATCATTTTATAAGAGTTTGCAAAGGTCTTACATAGGAGAAACCTTTCATAGTAAAGGAAGAATTTTGATTTTAAAATAATCTCTAAATCTTTATTTTATTTATTAACTTTACATCTGCCAACTGAAACACTCCTCCCCTCCTCCCTCCCCTCCCATGCCCACCACACAAATCCCTCCTCCATTACCCTCTCCTGTTCTCCTCAGAAAAGGGTACCCCCACCCTTGGTACCATCCTGCCCTGGGATATCAAATTGCAGAGGACTAAGTGCATCCTCTCCCACTGAGGTCTAACCATGAAGTCTAGCTAGGGGAAGGGGAACCAATGGTCAGAGGTAGCCCCAGCTCCAGTTGTTAGTGGACCCACATGAAAACCAAGAATCGCATCTGCTACAGAAGTGTAGGAGGCCTACATCCAGCCCGTGCATGCTCTTTGGCTGGTGGTTCAGTTTCTGTGAGGCCCCCTGAACCCAGGTTAGTTGACTCTGTAGGTGTCCTTGTGGCTCAATTATATTGATCTTCATACACACATGTGATATGTTTGATCAAATCCACTCCTACTTTTCAAATTTTCTATACCCCCCTCTTCATTTTCCTTCCCAGTGCTCTTAAAAACTAACAAAACAAAACAAAACAAAACAAAACAAAACAAAACAAGAAACAAAACAAACAAACTAAAGTGAGTCCAGTTAATTCTGCCCTTAAGTTCATTGGTGTAAGATGATCTGATGTCATACATCTTTTCCACATCCCTGAGAAGAGCTTGCCCTCCCTCGCAAGCATGATCAGCTGCCAATAGCTTTTCAGCTAGGGCTAGAACTTCTCCCTGGAAGGAGTATCAAGTGAGTGTTCTACTTTGGTCCAGAGTATGAGGATATAAGTTAAGCTGAGGAAGGAGAGCAAACATCACCCTATGGTTGTTGGGAATTCTATATCTAATAAACTGAGACTTTCGTCTGAACATTGAAGGGAATTGCTCTGGGGCCTTTTGAATCATGGAAAAATGAACGCTGGGAGTCATAAACATTAGAGAGTAAGGAGTCAAACCAGAGGAATTTATACAAGGAACAAAAAAAAAAAAAAAAAAAAAAACCAGAATAATGGATAACTCAGCACAGAAGTTGGAGGTCCCAAATATTAATAAAGAAAGAAATATAATGGAGAGATTATTCCTGTAATCATTCTTTACTAGAACAGGGTTTTTTTTCTACCTATGTAAAGCGAACTGCTCTGCCAAGAAATGCCTTATCCTTTGAGGTATTTTATCCTAGAACTTTCAACTATTTGTGAATATTACAATATGTATAAACATAAGACACTTGTTGAAATATACTATTTTATAAATGTGTTTTATTTTATTACATATCACTATATTTTCATTTAATCTGTATAGCATAAAATAAAACAGTGTTGAAATTACGACACCATTGGATTTTACATAGATTCGAGGATTACTCTGGAAGTTTTAGTTCTTAGGACATATTGAGTCAGTGCTTGCTGATTCATTGTAGGTGAAGGCCCTTAAAAGGTTCACAGGACTGACTTCAGGAATTAATAAGAGTAAATAATATCCTGTAATGTTGGAAGTGGGGTCACTTTAGGTACCAAGAACCATATTTGAAGCCTCAGACATTAAACAGAAAGGACTATACATGTGAGCTCTTGAGTAAGACTACTATAATATCCAAAGTGACTGGAATAAAACAAGGGATGTAGTTTGGGAAGATAATGAAGCATCAGGAGACAGGCTCCTGTTTGAGAAATAGTGTTATGTTTTACAGGATTCATCAGAATTTTAGACCCTCCTGGGATTCTTCAGTGTGAATATGAATTTCATTTCATGTTGATTTCAGTTATTATATGATGTGTTTGACCTAGACATTCATTCTAAAGGATGTGTAATTAAGGTCTCATAAAAAATTTGTGTACATAAGGTTATCAGGGTCATAAAGAGATGAAGAAACAGGCAGAGAGAGTAGGTAAATGAAGAGCCAGCCATAGTGGTCTAACTCCAGCATCTGAGTTATGAACAATGCACTAGCTCTTTACTCCTAGACTTTTAGTTTATGCACTGAGAGTAAACATTTCACACATCACTCTTTGCCCACCTACCTTTTTTATTTATGTGTTTGTATATATAACCTTGAAGTAAATGTAATTTCAATTATATATCCAGCTATACATTTTCTGATGAAAACATAAATTAATATGCATGGCTTTGGGGAATGTATTTCTGTAAGTAAAGTGCCATTTATTGCCATTTAATCCTAATTTTAATAAATTAAACCTTTTGAGTGTTGAATCAATACATGTCCAGTGGTCACTATGCACCTTTTTAAATAATCCATACATTGTTTTAGTCAGTGAATGGACATAATCTTATTATAATGAGAGGGACATAGTACTAAGTCAATTATCCCAATAGCCATGTGTACTTTTTTTACTTTAAAAACTTACAAATGGAAAGTTTCTATCTTACTTATTCATTACTAAGAAGTAATTTTTTCTCAAAGTATTTATGCAGTTCATAAGAGAGTAATTAAAATGAGCATATATTCCACTATGGAAGTAAGTTTTACTGTACAGAGAAAATAATGAGGGCCCTGTTGTAATGCAAGTTCAGATTCAAAATGTATAGGTTGGGACTTGAGACTGTATGTCCCTTATAAGTCCCAGGTGATGCCAATGTGATTGGTTACCTGTGTGTTAGAAAAACACTGAGGGAATGAGTCAGTTTTAATAAACATGAGGATTGGAGAACTTAAGGACAGGTTAGTTGGTAGTCTAACAGAGTGACTACATACTGACTCATCTTCAGGGATTTAGTGGGAAAGGAAAAGGCCATTCATGAGCACACAGTAAATAATGATTGTATGAATAAGAATAAATAAATAAAAAAATGTATTGGAACTTTGGAGGTTTATGAAGACAAATCATGAGTTGGTTGTGGTGGGTGAGCTTGAAGATGATGCAGTTGGGCAAGTCTTTTAGATACCTGATATAAATGTTACCATATAAAGATGTTAATGCAGGAAATTTAGATGGACTCTTAATCAGAAGTGAAGAGATGACATTGTTTGAGGAAGCAGGCCATACTCTGTGTTGAGAAGGCCATGCCTTTAACAGTTGATGGAAAGATATGGAATGAAAGTAAGAGTGTTTGTGTGTGGGTCAGTTAGCCATGCTGGGAAAAGATGTAACAAATAGAAAACCTGATAGATACCAAGACATTAAAAAGTCCTGAAATGAATAAAACCCCAGTGATGTCCACAATAATTGCCTCACACATCTTCTCAATAACTTGTAACCCCAATCTTTAGGACCCTGAGAGTACAGGCTCATGACTTAGAGGCCAGCCTGTGCTACATACCATGTTCCAGGCCTGCATGAACTATGTAGAGTGACCATGACTCAGAAAACCAAACAGGACAAAAGAGGAGCGGTACATATAATTGGTTAGCAAAGGCAAGAGATAAATGGAAGATGCCAAGTATCAAGGAATTGAATGAATTAAGAGGTATTTTTTACAAAAACAGTCATCATGTGAAATATACTTTCACAGTCCATCAGAAATACAGCCATGAAGCCAAACTGACTTGGGCAAAGTCACTTAATATTTCTGGAACTTGCTGTTGCTTTTTCATTATTGAATGGCAGAATTATGTTATTTCTTTTAACATTATTCATCGAAATAATGTGCTAGCTTTTAGTTACTGGAAAGCCTGCTGTTTTGTTATCATGTTTACTGGTCTTGTCTATGTTCAGTGCAGGAGTATAAGAATAAGTCCCTAAATTGTAGGTGGTCCTTTTCCTGGGGGCAGTCAAGAGATTTCCTCCTCTTGCTTGCTTTTGAAATTCTATTTTTATTTATTTAACTTCTACATGATTGTATTGAAACAGCTTTGTTTTACATTTATTCTATGATTTTGTTGACACCCTAGTAGCTTAGCACTTGTCTCAGTTCATGGTATAGTTAAAATGCAGATTGTTTTGTACATAAATAGCAATGTATCAAACAATGGATGTGAAAAAGATGCGCTCTATCATCATGAAAATGCCTTTCAGATGAGAATGAGCGCCCTTTATTCCAGGCTGCAGTAAGACCAGGCATATTCACAATGCGGGCAGGAGCAGACAGAGAACAAAACACACTACCAGAAAGGAAAAAAAAAAAAAAAGTTTCTTTTGTCTAAATCCTCCTTGCTTAGCATCAGAGCAGCATGTGATTCTGTAGATAAAATAGTTCTCCTAGGAAGTTATTCTCCATGACAGCATCTACCCTCAGCTACAATGGGTGTACCAACAGGCAGTTGGATCTATAGAGTCTACCTTTTTTTTTCTAAACACCATATCTTCAACTTTTAGCATGATAAACATCAATTTAAGGTACAAATTTGTGTTTTGCAGATCAAGTGTTAATCTTCAAATTTGGTTTAAATAATCATGCCGTATGTTCCTTTGGGTGAAGTATTTAATTAAAAAAAATGGTTGTGGGGCTAATGGGGTGTATCAGTGTGTATAGGCACTAGTATACAGATTGGAAGACCTCCTAAGTTCAAATCCCTGAGCCTATGGGGCTAGTGGAGTATATCAATAGATATAGTCTCTAGTGTACAGATTGAAAACCTCCTAAATTCAAACCCCAGGCTTACAAGCTTACAAGAAAAAGTCAATCCCAGAATTATTCTCTGATACCACATATATTGTATGGCATAAATGAACCTGTGAAATGCATGCATGCGCACACACACATACTCTAAAATAGTTAAATATAAATTAAAATGTTTAGTCATTATCAGAAACATTAAGGTTTTTCTTTTTGTTAGAAATTAATTCTATTTATTATTAAATTTTTGAACACAGCTCTCTTTCAATAAAAATATTGTAATTTAACCTTCTTGTAAAAATTATATGCTATTAGGTATTAACCATAGCATATGGGTTATCAACTCAGTTTTTAATGAATTGCTTTTCAAAACATTTGCTTTAAAAGAGCAAATTAGAGATTTCATCTCATCATCTCTTCCTTTTACTATTCTGGAAATAGGAATTTTAGCCTGTAAATGAAACTTTAGAGTTTTTAAAAACGTTTTTAACAGTCAAAGGTTAAGGTTCTATAAGATAAAATAATATTATTAAGTATTTATAATGTCTAATATTTCTCAGCATAATTTTAAAGTCAGCACTTTTGCCAAGAGAACGGTGGTGCATTCATGGGGCATTCATAAGTGAAGCTCATAGCGTTTGTGTTGCATTACCATAATTTTCTGATTAATTTGTTCTTCATATATGTTTCTGTGTGTTCCAATTGCATTTCATTGACTCATAACTTTGTTGTAAGTTTGTACTTTCTCTCCATGTTCAAAGAATTCCTTTAATTCCATTTCTCTGTTTCTCCTCATACAGTCTGACAGCCAGATATGCAGCTCAGTCTAAACACAGTGGAATTGCAACCAGTCAGAAAAAGCCTACTAGGTCAGTTCATGTCTCTAATCTATTGTTTGTTAGTGATATTCACGTGAATGCCACTGATACTCTGTCCGGTCACTCTAAGATCTAGAAAACATGATTACTTCTGAGAGCCCTAAGTTTAGAGCACTCAGTGCTTCCAAGTGGACTTCCAGATGGAGACTGTGGGGTGAGTGGATTCGGTGGTTAAGTGGGTTTAGAGGTCTGGCTTTGCTTGAGATTTAGGAAATACACAGTGATGGTGGGCAGAGGCTGTGTCCTTCGTTTAGAGCAAGTGAGGAACAAGGACCTTATAAGACCTCCCTGATCTTTTTCAAGGTCTCAGAATCTGAAAGTTTCACAACAGAATTTTTAACTATTTTGAAAGAGGCATATATGGAGAAATTAACTTAAGATGAGAGTCTATCTAAAATAACCTAAAATTCTGCTTTTATAACATATGTGTGTGTATATACATATATATGTATATATATACATATATATGTGTGTATGTATGTATGTATGTATATATATATATATATATATATATATATATGCTTGCTTGTTGTTTATGTAATTGATAAAAAGGGATAATGGGAGTTCAAACCAGCTGAGCGAAACCAAAACAAGGGGTTGCACTCTCCTGTGTGCTGCTGTCTATGTTCCCACTCCCAGAGGAGCTATGTAGTGGTGGAATGTTAGCCATTGCTTCAGTCATGAATCAGGCTGCTCAATGCTCCCTTGTAAGGGATTCTGATAGCTTAAGTCCATGTGTGACTTTCCCTGGCTTTGTTTGTTCTGTTGTTGTTGTTTTGTTTTGTTTTTTTGTATGAATTTCCACAACGGTAAAAACTTATTCTGGGGAGAAATATATTTTAAAATTATTTAATAAAAATAGCAATAAATGGCATAAGTTGCTCTACTTGAGGACAGTGACATGCTAAGCATATGTGAATAATAAGCACATTTATGGCTCCTGTGCACACAGGAGTTATAAAACATATCCTAAGTTCTTTGTTCTAATACAGCTTTTCTCTGTCATGCATTCTCTCTCTCTCTCTCTCTCTCTCTCTCTCTCTCTCTCTCTCTCTCTCTCTCTCTCTCCCTCCCTCCCTCCCTCCCTCCCTCCCTCCCTCCCTTCATCTCATTTCCCTTTTTATTGCTCTGATGAATGATCGGGGGGGGGGGGGGGGGCTCTGGCTGCCTGGTAAATTAGGGTAATGAGAAGAGCAAATGTATCTTTTAATTTGTTTTAATTTGTTCTTCTGAGGACTGAAGATCACTTAGCTTCCTGGGTCACAGGAAAGATTAAAATGCATCTTAATTGCTTTCTAGAAGTGGGTCAAGTTTCATTGCAACCGGGGCAAGTTCCAGGACAAACTGTTTACACATGAGTTTGGAATGAATTTCAAAGTCTATGGCTATGTCTACAGAAATTGCTCTTATATTTATTGGGATTGGGACATTTGGCCCAATTAATTACTTGACTGCTTTTTGTGGGGAGTAGTCACTGGTACTGTAAATTCCTAATGTGTCTGGTTATGATGTTGTAGTTACAACCCCTTGTTGAGCTATTGGAGAAAAAAAACTAAGAGCTGGATCCATTTGGAAAAGATTCTAATCTTGCGTATGACACAACCTCTAACTAGCAAAATAGGTGAAGAGCCTATTTGTTAGCCATATGTGTTTAAACTCTAAGGTATATTTTAAAAATTGAAACTTTTAACTGTCTGTAACATCTGCCCATTTATTATTTGTATTTTCCTGAAGCTCATTGCATTGTGTGATTCTCCTGTTATAAAAGATACCTTTGTTTTAAGGGTTTGCTATTTTAAAGTCAGGTAGCATAGTGGAGTTGTGTTGAAACCTGTCCTGTTAAATAGATTGACATTTTGGACATAAAACATATAAAAATATTTAAAATTTTTCATTTAAAAAAATCTGTGAAAAGCTCAGCACTGTATTTCTTAGGTTTTGGATCGATCCATCTTTCTGTTCAAACAAGAATTTCCAGTGCAGTGTACAATCTTGTTCACACGGTGGCAGCACATGCCCACAAAGCCTTTGGTATTCCTATCACACATGTCAAAAGCTCCGGTTTTATTTCCTGTGGATTGGCACAACAGTAATGTAAGCTAGAAAATAGGTACAGTTCATGAAATAATTGACACGTGAAATTTTGAAGAAAAGCATAATAAAATGTAAATTGAGCCAAACTGAAACTTAATAGTAGCATTAATTAATCAAAGTGTCAGGTTTCAAGCATCAAGCTACCCTGTTGATAATAGAAATGGGGTGCCTGTCCACATGACTTGTCCTGCATGCATACAATGTCTTGAAACTGCCTTCAGTTCAGGTATATTTCAACTGTGTTCTACTAACAGTGATTTCCTTCCTCAGAGGCTAACATCCTGTTCTTGTCCTATGGGAGGAGGTGGCCACAGGTGAAAAAATCTCAGTTGCCTTTTTAACCAGAGAATGGAAGATTTTTGTGAGACAGCTCAGCTACCTATAGTATAATCATGACTTTGCTTGTGGCATCAAGTATTTATTGTAACTTAGTAGCTTAGCTAGTCAGTAAAAAATTGTTGTTTGCCTTTTGTTCAATAGTGTTTGTTGCCACTAATTTCTAAGTCTTTGGAAAAGCTACAGTAGCTGAAAATATGTTCCATAAACTGAAAGGAAAAATTAAGCAACTGCATATATCTAAGTAATATCACAGAAACTCTATAAGGTTAAATCTTACTGTTTTTCCTTGTCATATAATTTTACGGTGTTTTCAGTATAAACTTATATTCATTTAAGTAAGGTTATTTTTATAGTTAAAGTCTGCTTTATTTTATTTTTCCTATTTCGAGGACATTCTTATTGAGAAGTGTTACAAGATTTTTCTGATCGTCTCTTACTTTGTGTCCAGCCGTTTATCACTGTTTATCATTTTCTGTTAAGTACGTCATAGTTGATCCTGTATTGTGGGTTCTGTACCACCGCTTCTCGCTCACTCGTCCCTTCCCCTTAACTTCTGGAGTACACACTAATGATGTAATGTTTTTTATGCTATTTCAGGCTTCCAGGGCCCTCTAGGGTGCCAGCTGCGAGCAGCAGCAACAAGGCTCAGGGAGCCTCCAATCTCAATAGGAGAAGTCAGAGCTTTAACAGCATTGACAAAAACAAGCCTCCAAATTATGCAAATGGAAATGAAAAAGGTAAGTGTGTACCTGTCATGTCATCCTGCCCGGAGCCCAATGCATGTCTGGTGAATTGGCACACAATGCTTTTAATAGTTGATCAATGGAGCAGCTCGGGGGCTGGAATGTTATCAGAAGTTTCCCAATCCCCACCATCATGAATTCCAGTTTCCTTCTGGACCTTTCTATTCTGCAGAACATTTTAAGGGAATGAGATCTGTACTTTAAAATATATTGTTCACTACAGAGCCAAGCCTAAAATCTGTTTCACAAAAAAATAGTTACCCCAGATGCATATAAATAGCATTTTCTTATGTCTTTCAAGTTTTAAAGAAATTTCGTCCTAAAATCAAAATGCTATTTCTAATTGACTTGAGTCCTCATGTCACTTATCATACATGACAAAATGTGGGGAGCTGTTAGGGTGGATGCATCCAAAGTTGAGACACAATGGGCAGGCTATGGTCCTGATACCTGTCATCTCTAAACCAGGAGGATAAGGCAGACGGCTCCTTCACATTTGAGGCCATTGTGGGCCTATATAGTAAGTCCCTAATTAGGCAAGATGATGGAGTATGACCATGATTTAAAACAATAAGAACTACAAATAGCGGATATATGTTTGTGATAAACAACTTTTATTTGAAAGTAGCAGTTGTTGTAAATGTTATGACCTCGGCTTTCCCCAAGCACAAAATTGTCTGTATCCATGTTTTCTTAAAAATAAATACTTAATAAAAATATAAAATCACAAAAATGAATATGTAAAAAAGACAAGAGTATGGGCACATGAATGCTAGCTTATAGATGATCTGCATGCCACACAGTTCTCTACGATGTGCAAAATATACATTTTAAAAGATACTGGCTTGGACCTGCCCCTTTTGGACTAGGGACTAATTGAATGGATGTGTCTCTTGTAAACCAAATCCTGGGGGAATCAAGAAGCCGGGCTTTGTAAATACTGCGGCTACTAGAGCAGGGTTTCTAAGTCAGTAAAATTACTATTTCTATTCATAGGATCCTGCCTTATGTAGGAGAGTATATTAAATTAAGAAGTGATTCCTCTGTCTAATCAATACAACTACCAGGACGTTTAATTTGAATAGTTAAACCAAGTGTGTGCTACTTTGCACAGGTTAGATGGTCACCACTTGATTCAGTATGTACATAGGCTGGGTTCTCTCCTTCAGACAACAACAGGAAGAGGACAGTGTTGGAGGAGGTGCTTTTTGTGACAACCTTTCCTTTTGGCTGAGGCAAATTTTAGAAGATTATAATCCCTAGAGAGCAAAGTGGCAAATCCCTGAAATCCTCACCATTTTTACGTCCAGTGGTGAGACGGGACGTGGAAGTATAGTACTGTGTATTTTGGAGTCTAAGGATTTAAAATTAAGAATAAAGTCTCCTTCTGTAGACAAGTGTTTGAGCATTCAATGATTCGTAAGGACTTAGCAAGTTCAAAAGTTTAATCGCAAAGTTAATGCTGGCATAGCAGTGAGATCAATTAGCTTTCAGACTATGCTGAAACCCACTTGCTTTTTACATTCCTGATTTGCTATCGTGACCCATACAGGAATCCAATGAACAATTTGAAACAAGGGAAAAAATCGCTGTAGGGATCAATCCAAAAGAGATTTGGCTTTTTTTAAACGATACTTTATACAAATACAATTACTCTTCTCTTACAGACTCAGTAATTTTGAACATTGATTTTTTTCCCTTTTCATTTAAATTAAGGCATAATCCTAAAGGTTTTACTATTTTGGTAAGAAAGGAAATGGAAAATAAAAACACTACATGGAAATATTTTCCCTCATTTTTGACCTTAGAATGTGTTATACAGGTTCAAGCTAATTTTACAAATATATTATATACAGTTTGTAGAAGGAGCTTACAAACAGTGGTGTACAGAGACTACTACTATTTATTTAAAACACTCATGCTAATATACATATACATATGTACATATGCCATATAATAAATGAATAAATGCACATATTGTGTGCATATATGTTTATATATGTGTGTGTTGGTGATACCATATAAATACTATATTAGTTTCAACACATACACAAAACTAGTTCTAGAAAAGAGATTTATAAGTAGTCTAGACATTTTGACAAAGATAAGTTGTGAAGTGGTGGATTTCTGTAATTTCAAAGTCTTTTTACTTCTAGTATCTTGAAATAAAACTCCAAGACAGACAAACCATTCATTTCAAGGATGTTCAACTTCTACACAATTCTAACATTAGTGTGTAGCAATATTTCTCATCACCACAAGATGGAGACAGATACAATGTAGTAGGTGGCCTTGCTTGTTTAACTGAGAAAGTCAAAGGTGTGAGAATGTAGTATGTTCACTTTTCGCTTTAAATAGAAGTAACTGAAAATTTCAAACCATTTCGAAGCATAAATGAGGCATGCATCACCTGTCCCCTTTGGGTTGGAAGGGTATGGGAGAAGGATGTGCAGCCATAAACTGAATTGTGAAATATGGAAGCTACATTTTACAGATCATTTTACAGATTTGTAGACATTTGTTACATATAAAATATGGGCACGAAGTGTCTATATATTGCCAATAAGTTTAAATAGGCTCACATGATACAGTGCAGGCATCTGGAAACTGTTTGACTCATACAGTGTCCTTATATTTGAATTATTTATGTCATTGGATCCAATGCCATTTTATAATTATCTTGTGCTATTTTGTATTTCTAATAAATTATCTTAAAGTACAAGAACAAAAATATTATAAATATTACATTGGAATAAATTTTAACACACCCTGTCTCCTAGTTAGGGACACAAGCTTTAAGTTAGGATGTTTGGATTCAGTGCTTTGCTATTAGGACATTGTAGTGTTTACATGTCTTAGTTGCCTTTCTACTGCTGTGGAGACCATGACCAAGGCAAAGTATAGAAAGAAGAGTTTACTGAGAACGTAAAGTTTTACAAGGTTAGAGTCCAAAACCACCATGGCAAGGGGCCTGGCAGCAGCAGGCAGGCAGGCAAGGTGAAGAAGCAATAGCTTAGAGCTCACAAATTATAGGCAACAACCAATAGGCAGAGCTAGGGCAGGAAACACTAAGCTAACTGGGAATGGCATGGCTCTTGAAACCTCAAAGTCCACCCCAAGTAACATGTCTCTTCCAACAAGGACACATCTTCTAATCTTCTCCAAACAGTTCCTGCAGCTGAGTACCAAGCCTTCAAATGGATGAGCCTTGGGGATTCAAACCACCATATTAAAAAAAAGGCACCAACCAAAGAGTACACTTAGAGTGACCCATGGCTGAAGCCGCATATGTAGCAGAAGATGACCTTGTCAGGCATCAATGGGAAGAGAGATCCTCGGTCCTGTGAAGGCTCAGTGCCCCCCGTCTAGGGGAATGCCAGGGAAGGGAGGCTGGAGTGGGTTTGTTGGTGAGCAAGGGAAAGGGGAGATGGGATGGGGGGTCCTGAGAAAATAGGAAAGGAGATAACATTTGAAATGTAAATAAATAAAATATCCAAAAAAAAAAGAAAAAAAGGCATATAAATATTTAAAATTATTCAAGTTTTTAAATTGAAAATAGATTCTTCTCTCAAACTATACTCCCAAACTACTGTTTCCCTCCTTCTACTCCTCCCAGTTCTACCACCAACCTCCCTCTCTCTCAGTTCTACTCTCCTTCCATTTCATCTTCAGAAAAGAGCAGACCTCCAACAGACAATGGACAAGCAGCATCTTAAAAATAATTTTCAAAAGAATAGTCCATCAGCTAATAAATTGTTATTGTGTGTCCAAGAGAGATGGCAACTGTAAAAAAAAATTTTATAAATGTTATAGTTTTATAATGAAGGAGTTTAAGGTATATTATTTAAATGTTATAAATAAGATGGTTATTTCATTGTAGTTATTAGATATTGAAACATTTACATTTAATACTTTAAAATCTTTCACTTAGTACTTAAAGAAATTGAGTCTGCTAATTTAAAGAAATTGGTGATCAGGTAGCTTGAGACATGGGATTCATTATAATGTTCCATGAATGTTTAACACGATCCAGTTCAGTGCCAAGGATATAGATTCATAACAGAGCCTGGTGTGACTGAAACTTATGGTTGGGTGCCTTCCAATACTTCAAAAAAATCTCAAATTAAAATATTTCTTTTGTCTGAAGAATTAACCAAATAATTTGAGAAACCTCTAGAATTTGTAGTGTGCAATAAATATTTATTTATTCAAAGCATAGTAGCATTAGTTGATGTGATTGGGGGTGGAAGAATACAGGAGGAATTCTAAATGGTGTGACCCCTAATGGAATCAGTAGAGAAACACAAACCTCACTTCAATATCCAAGAGTATTCTAACACACATTCTGCCAAATGTATGCTCCCTTCAACACATGAGTTAAAATATAAGCTCACCTTGCCATAAGGTATTACTTGTAGAGATGACTGTGATAGAAGTGTCACAGTAGAATCCAGTGCCTTCACTGCTCTATTCAAGTGGAGTGTCAGGACAAATTTCTCAGAACAAATGGTGAAATGAAGAAAGTGTCTTTTGTTAAGCTTCCCAGAATCCTTCACTCTCTTCTGATCACCTGCCATTCAAGAGCTAACAATGAAAGACAAGATGATATCAGCGCTTATCTGAGCCTGTGCACTCTCAAAGAGCACTGTAGACAAATGCAACCTCTGAAGAAAACCACCTACCTGATCACTAGGAATTAGACCTCGTGAGAACCACGTTGTGACTCATTTGGACATACTCTTTATGTGTTTAGAGAAATGTTAACAAATTAGCTTTTGTTTTACAAAATCTGGGTGACACATTTGAAAGAGAATACTCGGTTATTGGAAATGTCAATTTCCCTGGTTTTGTGTGTGTCCCAGTTGTGAGCTACATATCTGAGTTCTGAGCTATAAACCTAGGTCACCTGGCACAGTTCCTTAGAGAGGAATTTTTCCTTGTTGCTAAGAGATTTGTCACAGTACCAGAGGGAATGCCAGAGCCTTCTCCCTGTTTTTCCCAGATGGCTCATACTCTAAGGAGGACAGAATCAAGCACCTTCTAGTGTGGAGCCTTCTGACTTTTAGTTATACCCAACCTGGATTAGTAGGGTTGATGTCAGAGATCTAGCAACACATTGACTCAATGTTGTAAGCCATTACAATTACCGTGAGATTTGCACTGTTTTTTTTGTTGAAATTCAGATACCTATTCTCAGCTAGGCATAATACATTCCTCTTAAGTACGTTTTCTGCTTGGTTCTTTTTTCCTCTTAATTCTTGTAAAATGAATAATAAAGAACTAAACTTTCCTAGATAATGCATATGTTTTAATACTTATTTATTTTAATATTTATTTGTTTTTGTTTTATGAATATGAGTATTTGCCAACATGGGGACACATATATCACGTGCATATCCTTGTGCCTATGGAGGCCAAAAGAAGCCATTGGAACCACCAGAAGTGGAATTACAGATAGCTTTGCATAGCCATGTGGGTCCTGGGAACCTAACCTGGGTCGTCTACAAAAATGGAAAGTACTCTTAACTACTTCAGTGCATAGCTTTTAATTATTATTATTTTGAATTACTAAGAATTTCATTGTGGTTATCATGGTTTTTTTTCCTCTTTACTATAAAATATATCAATACCATAATCTCTGAAATCTGTGTTTTCTAGTACTATATTAGCTCAACTATGAGCATATAAGAAATAATAAATATTATTGGGCAGCCCTGGTCAAATGCATTGCTGTTTATGTGCACATGCACACATACTGAGGAATTTCATTCCTTACTGCAAATAGTAAAAGCTGGCTGGTAAGTAGAAACATCCCAAATATCATATCCCTTCACAAAGTCGGTCTCTGTCTTTGCAAGTGGTACTGGTGAGCATAGGCAGAAAGGACAGCATCCAGGGTTTCTGTTGAGTCATTATGAAACAATGGCTGAAACATTTCACAAACCGGTAATTCCATTGTTTCTTTCCTTCTACAAATTACTGTGCTTAGGTGTCCTGTATCTGAGCTAATGTTACCATCAACATGTTGCCTGCTCCACAGGGAGCATGTTCCAAATAAAACACTAGCTTTCTTTTAACTAACTAAGAAACGTAGCAGTGAAAAATAGATGTACAAGTCTAGAATATTTTCTGTGGTTTTGTGTGTGTGTGTGTGTTTGTGTGTGTGTGAAGATATAGCAGTCCACAATGTAGAACAAAGCTCTAAACCACTGAAGTTCACCAATGGATCTATTCCTAATCTCCCCATGTCTGTTGCAACCACCATATTTATTTCAATGGATCAAGTTTAAGAGTAGATTGGAATTACTCCTGACTTAGTGATACTGGTATGGTTAGGAAGCCAGATGTTGATGTGTTAAGTTTAGATCATTTGTAGTCATGAATTTAGTATATAGTGTCATTTTATATATGAGTGATATGTGGAGCAAACTTTCAGAGTAGAGTTGTAGACTGGGCAATGTCTCCAAAGTTATTTATATTTAAATTCTGCTTAGTGGTGAAGAAGGCAAATATGATTCAAATGAATACTCATTTAGTTCCCTGGTGAGAAATATCATCAAAATTTCAGGGTTTATAGAAAAAGTATAGCACAGAGAAGTAGAGAATTCCTCTACCTATTGGGGCAGAATATGTCTAATCCAATGTTTTGGGCTGCCCTGAGTTCTTGCTATGTGTGTTACTGAGAGCAACATGCTTTGTTTCATAAAACTTCAGTTTTCTCATTCTGGCAAAGGAACTTATGTAACATGAATGATTGTTATGGGTTTTAATGCAAGGGCATGTTTACAAAACAATTTCACAAAATTCTTAGAATACTAAATTAAGAAGTATTTAGTGATTAGAGTTGGTGATGGTTGTTGGTATCTAGATGGTAGAAGAGGAAGATTAAAAGAAAAGTTGTCATTTGGAGACCAGAGATAAGAGGTATCAATCACTATAAACAGAAAAAGGCCATAAACATGCAAGGCACAATCAGATTGTTTGAAGGACTTTACATGGTCATATTTTCCTATATCAAGATATATTTATAGTTAGGAGCTAACTTATTTACCTTCAGAATCATATCACTGAATGCAGGATACTTACTTACTATTGAATATATAATTGGCAGAACCAAAGGTTCCCACTTGAATGACTCTGGAGAAGTGACAGACACTGCCTTTTCAGCTGTGTTGTTATGTACTCTACCATGAGGAGTCCTGGGAGATTTCCTTGCCCAGGCATCTGCCTGATACTCAGTGACCTGTGCTTTGTCCTTTTAAAGAATCCCAAGGCTCCTTATCGCTGCTGTATAAAGACAGACTGGGGACAGGCTGAGAGCTGAGCACTGCAGAGTGTCTTAGATGTGTGTACTCAACTGAAGCCAATTTTACAGCTGTTGCCATGACTGTTGCTGTGCTGTGTGAATGTCATAACCTACAGTCTCCTGGGTCTCATTCTGAGGTGTCGTGATGTTGAAGTTCCTCTTCTGTACTTGGCCGTCTATGGTCTACTTAGTTAATGCCCTTAGCTTGTTTTGGTTTTTTCTAAGAAAGGAACAGCATCACTTCTCTTGTCTATCAGCTGTTTCAAAAGCATTCTGACATACTCTTTCTGATTTTTATCCTTATCACTACTCCCACCTCCTCAAATTCAGGACACTTTTGACTTGTAAACAAAGTTGCAAATATATAGTAGACCCAACTAGTTTCATGGCTAAAATGAAGAGAAAGGGGACTAGAATCTATGGTGTGCTTTATGTGTTCTTATTGAATCTTTGCCACAAACATCTTAATCCCCAGATGAGCTCAGAGATGAGTAAGGTTTTCTCAGACTTCAATGAAACCAAACATATTAATACTGTGTAATTATGAAACATTACCTAATTTGACCAACATAGGTGTCATCATAATAAGAAGCAGGGAAATAAATTAATTCAATTCTATCTACTCCAAACATGGTCTGTGACCTGTAGCAATTATATTATCTGGAAGCTTAAATCTATAGTCTATTCAATCTCATGAAAGACCTGTTGAATCACAGTACACATGCACTAATATGTCCAGAAAGCAATGGATCCCATTAAACTAGGAGGTCCACTGTGCTATACACATCAGTCACTCAAATGAAGAAACAGGGTCCCACAGTGCAGGAGCCCTTGTTTGTGGTAAACTACTGACTGTGTTACTTAAACTCACCAAGTGTGCTGAACTAGAAACATAAGCTCTTCTCACCTTATAGGGCTGTTGTGAAAGAATAGATTTAAATACGGTTATTTAGAAATGTTACCGTTACTTTCCTTGTAGAATGGAAAGTGCCACAAATAGCTTTTGATGGCAAGGTGTTAGAGTTTGATGAAGTCAGGGTGATGTTTTCATGATCCTCTAAACTGTCTTTCAAGAAGAGCGTGCTTGGATTTTGGGTGACTGTATTTCCCCACAAATTTATTTTCTAGCATATGTATATAAGTCTTTATAAATGGAAGTAAATGGAAAAATATGTACTTCCTAAATGTTTCATGAGAAGTCCTCTTGCCTTGAGCACTTATATATCTTCCTTGTGTCGTCTGTCCTGGCTTTATTGGGCACCTCCATGTAAGCTCAGGCAACTCTCATTATCTCTACCATGACTTCCACATACCCTGCTCTTATGATGCTTGACCTATGTCACCATATAGTGAGGTTTGCCTTATGTCCGTTTTCTTTGCTCTAACATGATTATACTAAGAGTGCCTTAAATCCAGAAGCCACTCAGTAAATACTAGCAGATGATATGATTAGACTAGGTTCTGTAGATAGGAGAAATGAAATCAAATTGGTTAATATTCCTAGAAAAAGCAGAATAGAATGACAGTAATTTTGTAAAATCAGTAAACATGTAAATGTATGCTGAGAGACAGATAATAGAAGGTCTTTGGGGATCTCTAAAGTGTGGATGATAGTAGATACCCTTGTCTCAGGATTATCATGAATAAAAACAGAAATAGAGTTTAAATCTGGGGAGGTATCTCAGTGTATAAAGCACTCACAATGCAATTCCAAGGACCTGAATTTCATACTGGAGCCCATTCAAAAAGCCAAATGCACGAGTACACATCTGCAATCCTAACTTTTCTACATCTAGAAGAAAGGTAGAAGGGAGTCAGAGATGGGAAAACCACCTAACAGCTCACCCTGGCTAGCTAAAACTATACCATGAAGAAGTAGAAACATTAAGATCCTGTCTCAGAACAAATTAGGTAAGAAAGCAACTGCAAAAGTTATCTTTATGTGTGCATGCATGAGCAGGCATATAGACACACATATACATAAACACACACCACAAAATATAATTTTAGTGTTTAGTTTATGTTAATAAATACAGTTAATTTAAAGGCTACATCATAAACCATATCTAGTCAGATAACAAGTAGCGAATATTGTTGCAACTTAGAAAAAAATCTCCATTTCACAAGCAATGCAATACACTTCACTTATTAGAATAAACTGGATAGCAAAGAATTTCTTAGAAGTGGGAGACTGTCTTATTTATCTTCAAATATATAAATACTTAGAGCTAATAAATTTCATTTGTTGTTTTTTGCTTGTTTTGTTTTGTTTTGTTTTGTTTTGTTTTGTTTTGTTTTGTTTTTCGACAGGGTTTCTCTGTATGCCTCTGGCTGTCCTGGAACTCACTCTGTAGACCAGGCTGGTCTCAAACTTAGAAATCCATCTGCCTTTGCCTCCCAAGTGCTGGGATTAAAGGCATGCACCACCACTGCCCAGCCTAAATTGTATTTGGTAAGAGTAACTTGAGTATGTATTTAGTTTGCTCCCTGAAATTAATGCCTTCCAAAGAGTAACCAAATTATAAAGAGTGAAAATCATAACACAGAAGTAATTAATGCTACATAATATACCATTTTTCAGTTCAGAAGAAATATGTATGTGATTAGGAAATACGTGTGATTGGAGAGATGGCTTGGTGGCCAAGAATATATGACGCTTTCACAGAAGACATGAATCCGAGTACACATATTGGCTGGTTCACAACCACCGGCAACTCCAGTGCCAGGGAACCTGATTCCCTTTTCTGGCCTCTGCTGGTACTTGTACACACATATACATACCCCGGCCCCCACACACACACAGATACCTGTCTTTTTGAAGGAAAGGGGAAAAAAAGTGCAATGGTGATTTATAAATGAGTAAGACAAATTAATATTTCTAATTTTTTTTCTTATCCATGTGCAGATTCCCCCAAAGGACCTCAACCATCTTCAGGTATAAATGGAAACACACAGCCTCCCAGCACTTCTGGGCAACCCCCAGCCTCAGCCATCCCTTCCCCGAGTGCCAGCAAGCCCTGGCGCAGCAAGTCCATGAATGTCAAGCACAGTGCCACCTCTACCATGCTGACAGTGAAGCAGCCAAGCCCAGCCACTTCTCCCACACCATCTTCAGACAGACTGAAGCCCCCTGTCACAGAAGGGGTCAAAAGCGCTCCTTCGGGACAGAAATCTATGCTTGAAAAATTCAAGCTGGTTAATGCCCGGACAGCACTACGCCCCCCTCAGGCTCCCAGTTCTGGACCTAACGATGGTGGAAGAGAAGATGATGCCTTTTCTGAATCAGGGGAAATGGAAGGTTTTAACAGTGGTCTGAATAGTGGCGGCTCGACAAACAGCAGCCCCAAAGTGTCACCTAAATTAACCCCTCCGAAAGCGGGAAGCAAAAATTTCAGCAATAAAAAGTCTTTGCTGCAGCCAAAAGAAAAAGAGGAAAAGACCAGGGACAAGAATAAAGCCTGCGCTGAGAAGTCGGGAAAAGAAGAGAAGGACCAGGTGACGACGGAGGCAGCTCCGAAAAAGACTTCTAAAATTGCAAGCTTGATCCCAAAGGGCAGCAAGACTGCAGCGGCCAAGAAAGAAAGCTTAATTCCATCGTCCAGTGGAATTCCAAAGCCAGGCTCAAAGGTGCCCACGCCAAAGCAAACTATTTCACCTGGCAGCGCAGCAAGTAAAGAGTCTGAGAAATTCAGGACTAGCAAGGGAAGCTCTTCTCAGGCCTTCCCAAAGGCCATCACAGCGGAGAAAGCAAGCACGCCCAGCCTCTCTACCCCTCTGGATGGGCGGGAAGCTGGGCAAGCGTCTCCCTCCAGCTCCTGTGTTATGCAGGTCACACACAGCAGTGGACAGAGCCCTGGCAATGGAGCTGTCCAGCTTCCTCAGCAGCAGCAGCATAGCCATCCCAACACAGCCACGGTGGCTCCGTTCATTTATAGGTGAGGTGGCCTCTGTGGGCCTGTGTTCACAGATCTGCATATCTAGACAAGTAACATTAAGTTAAATGGGCATTGGACAATGTTTCTCTTTGAAGCTACAGACTAGAGTTTGGCACAAAAGCTTAGTCTGCAGAAACCTTACCATGTGTCAGGCCTTATTTTGTTGGAAGCTGAGGGCCTTCAAAACTTAACTTCCATCCTGCTGAGGGCAGGATGGAATCCAGGCGGCATACATTTCTCATGATTAGTTGTTCATCATACTACTCTGTTATGACTGGCAACTGGGGACTGCTATTAGTGCAAACTGTCTCCTAAAATAATCTCAGACTTAAGGCAGTGACAATTTTTTTGTTGTCATGTTTGGGATAAAATATAATGATTAAAATAGTTGTCCCCAAGAGCATACACATATACACTGAATTCCCAGCTGTACCATTTGACAGCTCCTGACTTTAAACAAGTCACTTAAAACTTTCCTAGTTTCATTTCCTTCAGCTGTTAGTAGAGTTTAAAATAATAACAAAGGTAATGGATATATTTGCTCTACTACAGTACAATGTAAGTCACTAAATGTTTTTATAAGGTATAGCATTCACAAAGTAAATGTTATGTTAAATTCCTACTACTAAATATAAGTTTGTAGATGAAAACAATTCTATAAGTAGTACATTCATATTTTGCAGTTTTGGGGTATGCATTCTAAAGTGTATACATCAAACACGATTATGTATTATATCTAAAATATGTACATATTACTACATAGTTACCAAAGAAGCTGATTTTTCTTGTGCTGTGACTTGCCTCATCAATCAGCATTCTGTCAGCCACTTGTATAAGCCTAATTTAGTTCACTCTCTGGTTAGTAAAGACCTTACCAGGGGAAGAATAATGTCTGCTCTGGTCCCATCCTTTTGAGAGGTTGTCAGACTTAAAGGATATGAGATATTTTTAGGAACAGGAAGCAAGACTTCCTATAATTATCCCGGAGCCAAGACTGCAGTGAAATATTTATTAATGTACAGGATATATGGCTTGTAAAATTAAAACCAAGAATTGTAACTTGCTTATTTTTCTCTTGAAAGAACCAATTTTTTTCCAAGTTCCTATACACTCATTAAGGATAATTTCTAATTGTTACATTTGTTAAATTTGATTGGGGTGGGGCATATGACAGCCCTTGTATTTATTGCTATTCTGACTCCACTAGCAGTGCATTTAAGCCTTTGTACCTGGATCAGGAGAGTCATTTGGTTCTCATTCCAAAGTCTGCAACTGGCTAATCAAAAATGAAGATGCCACAGTCAAAATCCACATTTCAATGATATAAGAAAAGCACAGAGCTTTGACTATATCATACTCAGCACATGTATGCATTTCAAGTATTTTTTTCAAAGACATCAATCATTTTCTAATTTGGTTTTTGACATCAGTTCATTTTTAAATCAAATATTATTTGTCAGTGAAAATGATTAGCTACATTTACATATTCATCCAGCTTATTTCTGCAAGTGGCACAGTCTTATTTGTTTATTGTGATAAAAATTAAGCAAATGAAAATTTTGTGGATTCTGTTTGAAAATATAATTATTTATTCCACTCTTCTTCTTCTTCTTCTTCTTCTTCTTCTTCTTCTTCTTCTTCTTCTTCTTCTTCTTCTTCTTCTTCTTCTTCTTCTTCTTCTTCTTCTTCTTCTTCTTCTTCTCTCCTCCTCCCCCTGCCCCTGCCCCTGCCTCCTCCTCCTCCTCCTCCTCTTCCTCTTCCTCTTCCTCTTCCTCTTCCTCTTCCTCTTCCTCTTCCCCTTCCCCTTCCCCTTCCCCTTCCCCTTCCCCTTCCCCTTCCCCTTCCCCTTCCCCTTCCCCTTCCCCTTCCCCTTCTCCTTCTCCTTCTCCTTCTCCTTCTCCTTCTCCTTCTCCTTCTCCTTCTCCTTCTCCTTCTCCTTCTCCTTCTCCTTCTCCTTCTCCTTCTCCTTCTCCTTCTCCTTCTCCTTCTCCTTCTCCTTCTCCTTCTCCTTCTTCTTCTTCTTCTTCTTCTTCTTCTTCTTCTTCTTCTTCTTCTTCTTCTTCCTTTCCAAGACAGGGTTTCTCTGTATATCCCTGTCTGTCCTAGAACTCACTCTGCAGATCAGGCTGGGATTAGTGGTGCATTTGTGATCAGAGCCAGTGTGATTCAGTACTCTTAATCTTGATTAGCATTTGAGATAACTCTGTATTGCAATTGTGTATTTGGGGCATGCATTCTAAACTATTTATATCAAACATACAATATAGATATAATTTCAGATATTATGTATATCTGAAATATACATACAACTAGACAGTTACCAAAGTAGTCTCTCTTTACTCTATATTTCTACTGAATTTATCTACATAAGACACAGAACTCTTTGGTGGTAATTCTTCAATTTTTAAAATAGATACATAAAGTTAAATACAGTTACCACATATATCATCATTTTGCATATGAAATGAATAAGAATAACTAATCAACATGCTTTCACACACAGTTACCATTTGTGTCATGAGCATACTTCATACCCCTTCTATAGAATTTGTGTGCATTCTATTATTACTGCAAGGAATCACCATCTTGTACTAAACTTTAGATTTCCTAAGCTTATTATCTCCTATTAAAAACAAATTTTGTGTCCCTGAACAATATTTCCCAAAACTATCCCTTCCAATAACATATGACTAATCTCTAGTTCTCTGAGATCAGATTTCCCCACCCCACCCCTCTTTTGTTTAACCTCAAATGCAGGAAAGAAAATGGTTTGCTTTTTGCATCTTCTTGCCCTCCAGATACATCCCTTATGCATCAAATGACAGGCTTTCTCCTCTCTTAAATTTGAATAATATCCCATTTCACTTGTATACAGTTATGAGAAAGGAGCACAGCTTAGCTGGTAGTACTTGTGGGTGTGCCATATAGCCCAAACAGATTCTCCATACACTTTGAAACTTTCATTTCTCCCTTTAAAGAAAATTTTATAGATGTGTGGTGTCATGGCCCACTGGCTAGGAACACAGAGAGTAGACACAGTCTTGCATTGCTGTTGATAGAAACATGGCCCAACAGACTTGAGGCCATGGATCTTAGAGCCATGTTGGTTGCCACCAATGATTGGTCATGTGACTTCTAGTAACATACTTAAGGATTTTGAACTTCAGTTTTCCAGTCTGTAAAATGGAGATGAAATAATCAAAGCTACCTTATATGACTCTACTCAAGATTGGGTTGATATTCATGCTGTGTTGATAACATTTTTCATGCATTACACAGCCTTCTACAAAACTTTCAGTGATTGATGTAGGTTAGCTTTTTTAAAAGATTGAAGGAAGCAGTTCCATGTAAAACCACCATTATTAATGTTAATGATTATACTCAGGTTATTATTAATAACATAAAATAGTTAAAATAAATAAAATGAAAAAACTCATTGTATAGTAGTACTCCATACATGACAGAACTATGAAATATTATCACAAAATTGATAAATAATAAAATTATATCCTCTAAATACTCATGCTTTCCTGCCATGAGAGAGAGAGATGCTTATATTCCTGACTCATGACATTTTGAGTGTGGAACTACGTGTCCTTTCTCATTTTAACTATTCCTATTTATGTAAGAACACTCCCTGAAGCCCTTTGACATGGTTTATAGGAGATGTTAATTTTAGATATGATAATACTTACGATTTATGATTTTATAATGGTAGTATCATCTTGTAAAATATCATCTGTAAAGTGCTTGCTTACTGAATTCATCCACATTACAAGATTGATATTCACTTCTTGACATAAACTTCAGCACAAATCCATGAGTATGTGACAGTATCCCTATTTATCAGAAATGGAGGAGCGGTGATTTAAATTCAGAAAAGTAATGATCTCAGAAATTCACAGAGCCTGCAAAATTTGCCTCTGAAACAGATTCCGACTGGCTGCCCACATTTTATGTTCAGTGAGCCTGAACGTGAGGACACGTTCTCCTCTGCTTGTCAGTTCTTTCTGCAATGTGGGAAAAACCGAGCATTTATTACCAGGATATTCATACTGGGAAAATGTCAGTAATACATTTTCAGATTTCTCAATCACTTGTCCGTGGAGCATGGTAGTGAATATCTGTGGATCCCAACACTACGGTGGGAAGTTAGGGGAACTGGATGACTGTGAGCAGCCTGGCCTAGAAGAAAGTATACACCTCAAAAAATCATTTATAATGAATAAGCATGAATTTTATTTTTAAATTAGTACAAATTGGCATAATACACACCTTTCATATGAATGAAAATGTACAAATATATAATATTTATATACTTAAGTAACCTATATAGAATTGGAAAATTATTGTGCTGAGGGTGATTTAAATTCCTTTTCTCTTCTTGATGTAGGCTTTTCTTACTGTCTGAGTTATGTTAAAATCGCTAGGATAAGTCTCCATGATCAAAACCAATTAGAGAGGAGAGAGCTCATTTCATGTTTCATTTCCAGGTAACAGTCTATCCCTGAGAAATTCAGATCAAGGAGTCAAGGAATATAGGACCTTGCAGGCAGGAACTGAAGCACAAACTATGGAGGGACACTCCTTACTGACTAGCTCGTCATGCCTTGCTTAGTCTGGTTTCTTATACAACTCGGAATCATCTGGCAATAAGGCGCACTTCCCCCATGCGATGGGCCCTTCCAAGTCAATCATTAATCAAAAATCACAGGCTTGCCTATACTCCAATCTGAAGGGAGTCTGCATTGTCTCACTGATGTTTCCTCTTCCTGGCTTATGCCACAGTGACAAAAGCTACCAGGACACTTTTTAAATTGCAGTGGAACACCAATACATGCTTCATAATACCCTCTCTAACCCAACTGTACATTCAGAGTTCCATGAATACAATATTAGGTTCGATAGTTAAAGGATTTTGTACAATCTAATTGCTAATCTGGTACCACGTATTTCACATATCATTTGTAATTCGACTATCCTCACAAAGGTGTGAATATTTTAATGTTATTATAATCTTTACTCACATGATGGGCAGAAAAATACTAATATTAAGAGGTAGAGAATTTAACCTAGTTGCTAAGTTCAACAGAAAATGTTCTCAACCATCACAGCTATTCAAAAGTGAAATAACCTCCCTTAGACCAGCAGGTAGCACATGACTAATGAAGAAAGGAGAATCACTAAATGTTGCAAATCTACCTATTAAATATACATTGTATCCTCTGCAACGCTCTATATTTATAAAATGCTGTCAATGGAATATTATTGCAAGCATTTTTTTCTTATGATGTAAGTGAGTATCACTCTTGAAACAGCATCATAGGCTGATATATGAAATTTGGGTTGTAAGATATCCAGTCCAGATTCTCCTAGGAAGTTCTATGGGGAATGGTCATTTGGATATGCTGGATTCTGAAAGGCAAAGAATGAAAAACACTGGTTTCTAAAGTGCTCACAATGTTGAAGCTCAGGTTATTTGTTGAACGGCGAGTTGTGTGTGTAGGAGGAGCTGTGAGTTTACAAAGATTGAAATGTGGCGCACATAACTGTCTTTCAGAGAAAGCATTGTACGTCCTCAGACCAACCGCTGCAGATTCGACTGCGGTGGTAGATTTATGTGAATGGGGCATAATTGGTCATCAGCACACACTAAAGACGATTGAATTCTTGTCTCGAAAGCCTGTCTTTTGCTTGGCTTTTTATATTTTTCTGCACTGGGGAGTAGTCTAAATGCCCTTACCCTGCAGTGTTTTAAAGATGAAATACAGACCTGCTACTAGAAGATGTACTATTGTATTGAACCCTGCTGTAAGCTCACGTTTTCTAAGCATAGAGGGGTATGGGCATTTCTTGTATTTCTTGTATTCTTGTATTTGGCTTTTGAGTTTTACTTTCAGATAATCTGGAAAAAATTTAAATCTTTAGGAAACTTAAGGTAATGTCAATACCTTCTCTCCTCTCTCTCTCTCTCTCTCTCTCTCTCTCTCTCTCTCTCTCTCTCTCTCTCTCTTTGTGTGTGTGTGTTTGCTGTATTTAAAATAACTAAAAATACTCTTTAATTGTATTAATCATCCCCAAGGCACTACTTAAAACAATTTAAAAATTAATGTTCTACACGGTAGTCGTGTCTTCCTTGGAGCCTGTTCTACATGCACTCTGTCCTTGATTTTTCTGACACTGATATTTTAAAGAATATTCCAATATTCTTCCTTCATCTGGCTCTGTCTAATATTTACCCATCTTTAGACAAATGGACTTATTTTCCTCCAGTGTCAGTCACACAATCAAAGCTATGTTCATCCTATTGCTTGCTCTAAAGGCGCTACGTGATTACTTATATTTGCTATGATTCTGACAGAAGGTTTGTTTGCTTCTTTAAGGTCATATTCCCTATAGTTTTCTATTTTAAAATTAATTCCATTTACATTTAATAAACATTTGTGGAGGAAGTTATTTTGAAACTTTTGAAAAAAAATTGTTCTTAATCTCCATTATCTCAAAGCTTACAGCATCCTTTGAAGTTTTGTGTCTGAATTAAAATTATATTCTAATAATTATAAATTATTTTATAATTCTATTTTTCATCTGTATGTATTTCATGTTTAAGAAAATGGTTTCTCTCTGTTATCTGTTCATCCATACTATAGGGACTCATAGAGTCCTATTTTATTTCATGAGATATAATACATTGCCAACATAATCTACTTTGATGTTTAAAATCTCCCTATTTATGACACTGGGAAATCTCTCAGGCTGCTCTGTATGACTTTTTCACAAGCATTTCCACTTTTCCACACTCTTTTTTGTGTGGTTTAATGTTCGTTTGACTCGTTTTGTGCATTCCCTAAATTAGCTTCATCTGTTATTCAGTGAGCCCTAGTTTCTTTTCATGGAGAATTATATTTAAAACCGTGTTACTGCTTCTAGGTTGTTTAAGTGGTCAAATATACATATGCATTTACATCACAAATTATGCACTATTATATTTAGGTCAATATAAAAGTACTCTCTTTCACAAAAGATCAAATTCGATAGCATGTAACATGAGTTATCAAATTGCTTAAATGGCCAGTAAAATGTAACATTTAGAATACATAAATTGACACTGTCACATTCAATACTGTCTCTTTTAGACTGATGTGCTAGCAGAGGGAAGTTGAAGTAAAATACTGCATGTCCAGTAAGGACTAATAGAGTCTGATTTTATTTCATGCATTATGAATGCATTAAAATTGTCAGACTAGTGATTAACAGTCACAATTTACAGGCAGTCAAGTTTGAGCATTGGTTAAACACACACGAGGTTATCTTGGTCAATGGTCAGACAGCTAGAAATTGTAATATGTTTTCTTGTAGCACCCGCCTTGTAGAATTGGAATGAAGTTGGGTGTTGTTGCATAGATATTACACAAGACCAATACTTGTTGCATAGAAAATACATAAAAATGGAATTTTAGTTTTGGGCTAATCATTGTTGAGAATAAGATTTCTTATTTCTACAACGTCTAGTAACATCTTTTTAGACCTGGGAAACTAGGACTTTACATAAGGTAAACAGTATTTTCCAAGCTTCCGGTCATAGTTTCAGTAGGTACATGTAATATTCACTGTTGTCATGTCAGATTGTGTTGTGTGGACCAGCAAGGGATACTCTGCAGTACTCACTATGCAAAGTGTTCCTGTGAAATTTTGAAGTCCTCATCAATAGTTTCATGATAAGACCCAAATGTTTTTATTCCACCGGTATATAATGGTTCCCAAAATAGAGAACATTTGGAAATTGTCAAGATCCTTGGCTAATTTCTTTGATTATTTGTATAAAAGGCAAAACTTTAGTAATTAGTGTTGATTACATCCCAATAGATCAGAGCTAAAATCTAATTCCAGTACTATTGTAAATAGAGAAAGGACTAGATATTTTTCAGTTTTATAAAATTCATGGAACAGAGATATCTGAGGTGACCCACTTCTGAAAATAAACCGAGGAAGGCTTCCAAGTTCTTTGAAAATGATGTGGAGTTTAGTATCTTATGTTCTTTTTTAACAATTAATCTATTTCCATATAATAATTTCTGTAAATGACTCGTGTGGAGAATGCCAGGGCATAGCCACCAAAGAGGAACAATATAAACAATATTCTCTCGTGTCTTAAACTAAAAGGACACCAAAAGGTAATCAACTGGCATCCCATCCTAACACAATAAATCGGAAAGTCTGTAAGTAGAAATGTGAAGACTCTTTATAAGTGTCTCAGATAAGGGACAATAGAGGCATAGCCAACAGCTGAATAACTAATTCGTGAGGTGAGCAAGCGAGCCACAGTCATCAGCTCAGACATGCTTTCTAAGATCTGCTTTGGGTACAGCAAAATCTCTGCTAGCACGACATTCTAAATATTCTCATGTTCCATACAGACTTTCCCAGAGCGATGCTGAATTTTTAGAAGTTATTACGATCACACCTTCTGCCTCCCCGTGACAGCTATTTGTGTTGATCTAATAGGAAACAACTAGCATTGGGCTTTATAGACAGTCATTTCAGTCAACACATAAGGTAACTCAGCTGCTGGGAGACAAGTCCCTGCATAGTGAACCTGCAGGGTTTTTAAGCCAGTGTTGAGTCAAGGCCAGCTTGCCAAGCTGGGTGTCTGTTTGACACTGCTTGGATAGCAGCCAGGTAGCTTTCTTCAGTGACTTTAGCGCACCTCCACACTCACTATTTAAATTTGTTCAACGTGGAAGCAGAAACCCTAGAAAACATGAGAGGCCTTTTGCCTTCTTATTCAGACAAAATAGACTAATATGTCAGGAGGATACAACTCTGGCTTTGTTTCTCTTTTGATTTTTACTTCCTATATATGACACATCTATCCAAGGATAAAACAGCTTTAAATCATTTCTTAAGAACCATAGCAAGCATCAATTTTTACATCTGCCAACTAAATATCAGTGATATATTTCATGCATGTGTATATGTATACATGCACATGTATTGTATCTGTGTGAAACATAAGCACATGTTCATCCATTGTGTACATAATTGCATGTGGATGCCTTAGAATGGAGGCCAGAGGTTAACATCAGGTTCTTGGTTACTAGCCACTTTATTTTTTGAGACAGAATCTTCAACAGAACATGGCAGTCCTTTAATACAGCTGTATTGGCAGGCCAGTGAGCTCCAGGGAGCTGCCTACCTCTGCCTTCTTCACTCAGAGATTACAGACATATAACGACATCTAGATAGTTATGTAGACGATGGGGATGCAAACACAGGTCACGGTTGTGTGGCAAGCACTTTAAAGACTGAGCCATCTCCCCATTTATTCCTTCCTCTCTGATCTTTTCCTCCCCCTCTTCCTGCCATCCTCTGCTGGCCTCGGCCTGTGTCCCAGTTTAGCTTTAGACTCCTGATGTTCCTGTACCTCTGACGTGCTGTGCGGGCTGACCTCGCCCCAAGGTGTTGCCTAAATGTGAGCTAGTTTTAAAGATCAGCAGTCACATTTGATTTTTCCCACAACTACGATGTAGGATAATAGCCATAGATTAGTTAAAACGTGACTCAGAGGTATCCTGGCATTTTAGTTCACAGACAAGTGTTTCTATAGGTGTTCTAAAGCTACAATATATATTTATGATATAATTATGAATGACTTGCTATACATCAGTCTCAGGGCTGTAAATGGAATTTAAAGTAAGGCAAGTAGAACCTCTGAAAAGCATAGTCCAGCAGCAGACAGTGTTGTGCCAGCTTGACTCCTGTGTTTCAGTGGCTCATGCTGTGACTTTCTCAAACATGAGCTTTTGAATTTAGTATGTATACAATTTGTATCTGTTTCAAGAGATCCCTAGAATTTTTACCTGTGTATAGAGGAAGGAAACTGTATAAAGTAAGACAAAGGTATATGATTCCTAAGGTGACCACATTCCATTTTATTACACAATCCTTTCCTTGTTAACTACATTTCCCAGGACACTATTTCCATGTGCACAAATGTAAGTACATGGGAGATCAGGGAAAGCATTTGTTTCTGACTAACGTCAATGTCCCAGAATCCTTAGATCATCATCAGAGCTACATTAGTGTTTCACTATCTATTTGTTATTTATTCTTATGCATTCTATTGTAGATACATTTTATAACAGAGGCAGTAAAAAGTGTTTCAAGTATGGTTTCAATACTTTACTATGATTACAAGATGTTTTATGGCCAGATGTTCTATAAAATGGACACATATTTTTCATTTGCCCCTACACCCATACCCAATACAATCAACTGTTGATAGATACAAGTTTTCAAGTGCAGATAAATCCAGGAAATCTGAATCAAAACCTCACTCATGTGGATGAGATGTGTATATATATATGTGTGTGTGTGTACATACATATACATATGTACATATATATGTATATATGCACATATATGTATATTTACATATATGTATATATGTGTGGATGTATGTATATGTACACACACACGCAGGTATGTAAAATAAGCTCCTAATTTCTCATACAGATAGGTATCTGAAGAGCATCCCAATTGTAAACAAAAAGGAAAAAAAAATTCAGAGTTACTGACCTTGATATAAAACTTGTAGTGGGCTGATTTCTCCTTGTGCTGAAGAATGGCTTTGACGACTCATTAGTGACCACCATTGTTTGTCTCTGTCTTCTTGGTTAACTTCAGGGCACATTCAGAAAATGAAGGCACCTCTTTACCACCTGCTGACTCCTGTACCAGTCCCACAAAGATGGATTCTTCCTACAGTAAGACGGCTAAGCAATGCCTAGAAGAGATATCTGGTAAGTGAGTTTTTGTAGTCTCCCTATTTTATTAGATCATGTTGGCTCCGTGAGTTTTGCACAGTTGGACTCTGTATGTTTCATGCTTCAGCGTGTCTCACATATTTGGGTGTTCTGATTAAGATGATCTCCTTGTTGCTCTGAAAATAGTAATAAATAAATAAATAAATAAACAAATAAATAGTGTTTTTTTTCGGGACCTGAAAGTATAATTTGTTTTAAGGCATTTTGCTTTTTGGAAGACTTCTATGGTTAGTAGAGTGGTCCTTAGATATGTATGGCGTTTGGAGATATATCAAAGATGTAACATTTACTGTAACATTTATAGCCAATGGAATCCTGTCCTATATTTAATTCCATGATGTTTATAGCATTTCTCCAGTGTACATATTAGAAAAAAATCTAGTTGGAAAGATATTTTGATGTACATGCATAGTGGATATAAGAAAAATTGCAGATCTTCCAGGTATAGTTATCAGAGTTTTGATTGTGGGAAAGGGAATTTGCAGCTTGAGCCAAGTATTTTTCCAGTAATTCATATAAGCCTAGGGTTATATGGAAAGCCTTTAATATAATTTATCATGTATATATTTATTATGTATAATATAGTCCTACTCACTCTTCATAAGGACCCTATAAACATCTTAGAGAACTATATTGTCATGGGTCGGAAAAAGAATTTAAGAAATATTGTTAGACTTGCAAGTAGAGGCATGTCTGCTTTTCCAATAAATCTTTGTGTTAGCCTTTATGTGTTCACTGCTAAGTCCAAAGGCAAAAACACGAGGAAGAATTTAATTTCTGAAAATTCATGTGTTACTTCAAGGCCTCTAAGGATCAAAAAAGTAACCACAACAGCGGAGGTTAAGAAGTGTCTGCATTTTGATAGCCATGAAATTCAATTCAGCAAGCGTTAACCCTTCTGGAGATGCCCATCACTGAATAATGAGACTCATGAGTAACCTGTGGAATGAAAATTAGTGATGTGATTAGGCACCTGTGGTTTCAGATGATAAATACAACACAGGGCCAGTGCAGGGACAGGGGGAGATCATGATATGAACGTATGACTGTGCTGATGGTATTTATAGACACCAGAGATTTTGGAGAAGTGTCAAGATGATTCTGTGTCCCTGTGTTGTGACAAACATTTTCTAAAGCGTGGTAGGAAGAAACTTCAATTACCATACTGCGTGTGCATGAACATCTGCATTACGCCTATGAAGTACAGACACTCCAATCTATAGTTGCAAGTGAATTCGAGTAGAATTTAAATTTTAACCATTGCAGAGTTTCACAAAGGAACACTAAAGCTAACCTATCACTGGGTAGTGCTGATGGAAGAAATAATCTATATTTTAATTTCTCAAGCTTCGTGTTCTGTCTGCATTTAGTCATTTTTCATATTTCTAATTAATATTTCTATTTAATGTTCTGGTATCTTAATGGAGTATTTGAAAATGAAGCATAAACCAGATATTAGTATAATAATGTAAGGGACTTAATAGAAGGAATAGTTTTCTGCAGAAGTAATGAGTTCTTTATGTGGGTCACACATTTGAGGAAGGAAAGGAAGCAGAAAATATTTCCTGAAATGAATCCGGTGCTATTATGCCACTCTTATTCCCATTATGTGTTGGACTTTAGCTGTACGATCTGGAATACTGTCTCTTCCTCCGGCGCAATCCCTGCCTTTATTTGTGGTATTTTCAGGGTGTGAATAAATGGCTCTCCCAGCATCCTAGCCTTCTCCTGGAACCTTATCTCACCATCTGTTCCAAGCTATGCAGTCCCATAGTCAGATCCTAGTCCTTAGCATCGTCAGGAACTATAACTTCTCCATAAAATCATTGCCATGACTCCTATTCATCATATATGTCTGTGTATGATACATGTCATACACGTGTGAGCCATCATAAGCTGAATAGGAGTTGAACCCTGATCCTCTAGAAGAACAGCTCATGCTCTTAACCACTATCTCTCCAGCCCCATAAACTCTATTCTTACTGTTTGAAGTTCCCTATGTTTACAGTCCTTGCCCCACTGTTCTCTGATTCAACACTGATCCTGCTAGGATTCCCAGTTTAAAAACTTGATTAGTTTTTGTGTCACATACCAAATCACCTATACCTTCTTTCCTTCTTAATCAGTTCAGTCCTTGTGGTAACTAGAAGTTTCTTTTCCTCCATCCACACTCACCCCTAATTCCTTCATCCTCTCTTAATTTACCAAAATAACAAGTGAAGTTTTATTCACATCTTCACCTATTCCATACAACAATGAATGAATAAAAAGAAATCTACTTACGGGTTGAAGTGAAACACTGTATAGCCATCAGTTTGCCTTATAAGTATCCAACAGCCCCAGTCACCATTATGTTTCCCAAACTCTGCTTGGTCCCTCAAAATCTTAGACAAAAATGTTACTGCTTTTGAAAGTCTAAAACTACCTGTACTAGACTCTGTTAACTGTGACATCACTTTACTGAAAGGTGGGATGCAGAGAAGGGACGTCCATGAACTCTGCATCCATGTCAGAGCATTTATACCACTTAACACAAATTTACTTTGCTTTTCTTGGACTACACTCTCGTTTCCCCGCTAATCTTCCCCTTCGCTACTAAACCATCCCTTTGGACCATGAGCCAATGATGTATCTCTAATGTCAGCATAAACAAGACAACTTCTTCTTTGCCTTCCAACTTCATGGCTATGATTTAATCCTTTAGTCCTACTTGAGTAACTGTCAAACCAGCCACTAAACCTTTCTCTTTGTTGCTTTACCTTACTCTAACTAGCCTTTTCACTTCGTGTCTGCACTGAAATTGCTCTTAATTGAAGTTGTTATTCTTGCAGACCTGACCAGATCTAAGGAGTAAGCTGTATGGCTCATGGTATTGACCTCTAACCAGGAATCTAAGAAAGCTCCTGGCTTGATTTCAACATCCCATTGATTTTCCCCAGACCTCACTGTTTGTTCTTTCCTGGTAATCATTTCTAGATCTGCTTTTTCACCCTAATTTCCTATCATTGAAACAATTCCGTTTTCTTCCCAAGACTTTATTTATACATGCGTACAACAGTAATTTGTGGCTTTAAATGTGGTCCATACACTAATGACTCATAAGTGTTTCTCTCCTCTAGTCCTCTCCCTTGCAACCTGACTCATGTATCTATTCCTTACACAGTTCCATTTAAACATCTCACATATATGTCTAACATACCACATTTAAAACCATGCCCTAAGGCTGCCTTCAAACCCCCTTTTGTTTGCATCTTGCCTTTTTGGTTGATAGTAACGCAAGCCTCCAGTTACTCAGGCTTGATAGGAAGGAATCCTTTGTGACCTCTGCCACCTGGTTTTCAGTCCACTTCCCTATGTTACTGGCCCTATGTCTATTGACTGCTCTCTGAACTCAGGGACGTGGGAATAAACTTTCGATGTACTTCTCAATATTTGATATTTTTCTATATTGTCCCCTCTCAGAAACTCAGAAGCTCAATATGAACGACACTCAGTATGTCATTCCCATAAGAACTAAAGTGCTGTTCTGGCAATAGCTCAGTGGGGGAAGTACTATCCTATTAAATGGGAATCCATAAATTGAACTTCTAACACTGCACAAAACAAACAAACAAACTGCTAATGTCCTAAGCAGTTAAACAGAGTGGAATAATTATATTTTCAAGATATATCTAGAATAGAGCCCTTCCTTTCCACGTCTGTTTTATTAACTGGTATATCCCAGTCTATGATTGACACATGACTCCCATCTGATTACTGTTTCTGAAATGAGAAACAATGCAGATATTATATAAATGAGGCCTTTGATGGCGAAGAGCCCCACGCAATTTTTAGGTATACGTTATGTAGAAAAGAGGAGAACTACTATAGGCTTTGGGAGAAATGCCAGTAAATAGGGCTCAACATAAACATAGGGAGGATAGCACTCCATAAAGGTCTGACTGTTTCATGGTTTAAAAGGACCCTGATATAGCTGTCTCTTGTGAGACTAGGCCGGGCCCTAGCAAACACATAAGTAGATGCTCATAGTCAGCTATTGGATGGATCACAGGGCCCCCAATGGAGGAGCTAGAGAAAGTACTCAAGGAGCTAAAGAGATCTGCAACCCTATAGGTGCAACAACATTATGAACTAACCAGTACCCTGGAGCTCTTGACTCTAGCTGCATATGTATCAAAAGATGGCCTAGTCAGACATCACTGGAAATAGAGGCCCTTTGGACACGCAAACTTTATATGCCCCAGTACAGGGGAACGCCAGGGCCAAAAAATGGGAATGGGTGGGTAGGGAAGTGGGGGGAAGGGTATGGGAGATTTTTGGGATAGCATTCTAAATGTAATTGAGGAAAATACGTAATAATAAAAAATATATTAAAAAATAATAAAGAAGTAGGACTGAAAAAAAAAAAAAGCTGAACTTCCCCAGGATTCGGGTGTTTGCTTTTTCCTCTTTCTGGCTGGCAGTGCCACTTAGTGAGGTTGTAAGACCTCGAGGAGATGATGTGGCTCTAAATATTAAGGTGCAATGTGAGAAGATGTGTACCACTGTGGGCAGGCTTTTCCATTCCATAGTTGAGTCCACTTGACTTTCTCTCTTCCTGACTTGAAGATTGAGTGACCAGTTTCCTCCAGCTCCTGCCTTGCCTCCTGCATCTGATGGAATTCCTTCCTCCCACTGAGAATCAAACAACACCTTCTGTCTTTGAGTTGTTTCTCCTTTGGTGTTTTGTTTCAGCAATGAGGAATGTAACTAATAAAGACCTAAGTGGGAAAACAAAATCATTTTAATTCTATCATCATTATATATTTTTTTTTTAAATATGAAGAATGAAACTGCCTCTCTCCCTCTGGGAGAGATATCCCTTTTCCTTTAATTAAAAAATTGTCAAATCCATCTCTGTCCCATTACTTACATGATCCATGGCCTGTAAGGATTATAATACTTTTAAAGAGCAAACTTGGTTCATTTTTGCAGTGGAAATTGGTTAGAGGAATTTGCTAAGAGGGAGGCTTAGCTCTTTAAATTCCCCTTGGTGTAAAATCTCACTGGTAGTGATTAAAATGTCTCTTTTCCAAAAAAAAAAAAAAAAAAAAAAAATGTTGTGAAAAAAAATTAGTGTAATTCAATTTGGGTGTGGGGTAAGGATTAGAAATGGGAGGCCTTACTTTGCAATTGAATAATCTTTGTAACTTTTTAATATTCTCCAAGGTTGTGAAAACAATACCTTTTGCTCCTCATAGTCTTCTGGAGAAAGATGCCTGCCATTCACCTGATCTGATGATGGTGATTCTAATCATCATTATTATGCATATAAAACCCAGAGCAATGAATAAATTGGCTTACAGCTCCCAGCACCTTCTCTAAGATTCACGCTGTGACACTCTGAATGCCATTCCAGAAGAGCTAAAATGCTGTCCTGCTTTTGCATTCCTGGGTGAATGTATCATGTACAATCATTGCTTTAGCGTTGTTTGTATTTTTACCTGCTCTTCCAGAGAGAATTTATTCTCCACGACCATTTCTTTTAGTGCCAAGAAATCCAGCCAGATGTAATTGAGATTAGATGTTCATCACATTGTGGAGTGACTTTTAGATTTTGCTTTCTAGCTAAGTTCACATTTGGCTTTTCTTTTTGCATAAAGCTCTCTGCTCCCAGGTATATCTACTCTACGTGCAACATTTGTACAATGTCGTTTTTAACCTTTAACTGGAATATATTCAGTAACTTGCTTTCTAAGAAAGAATATTGAAATAAGTAAATGATTTCATGGACTTCATTCATATATATACATACATATATATAGAATATATTATACATATACATACACACACACACACACACACATTACACACACACACACACACACACACACACACACACACACATATATAACCAAAATATATAGGTTTAACCAAAGCATAAGATAGTGGTTACTTACATTTTTCTACATTAAAAAATAAGTCATATCTGGCATTTAAGAGCTTTGCAAATGATCACTAGAATTTCCATCTCTTGAATGTTTATAGAGTCTAAGGATGTTTATAGAGTCTAAGCCCTTGTGATTCAAATTAGCTTAGATCTTCTACTCAAATAGCCAAACATGATAGCAATGCTTACTAAAGACCTGAGAGTGTTCTTTTCCAGGACATTCTATTCAATATATTGTATTTCAACCAATTCAGTGAATTTAGCCTATGTTTACAGTCTTCACTCCATAAGGAGTATGCTGTATATCTGGCCCTGGAGAACTAGGATGGCATATGTAATTTGATTCCATAAATAAAATGAGAGTATTAAAAATGACATGGGCCGTTCCTGAAGAGAAGCATTGAGAACTGTTGTGTAGATTGCTCATCTCTGCAATGTCATAAGATCAATATATCCCAGGCTGTGGTCTTTGTATGGGTCTCAGAATAAAATATAGCGGAGAAAGAGTCGTTAACCACTACAAGGTGGATATTAATGTCAAGAAAGTGCATTGTTGTTTTGAAAGGCACTCTGAACAACATTTCTCAACCTTGACAGTACTGACATTGGAGGTTACACAGTTCCTTTTGGCGGGCTTTGGAATCTGTCGTCTTACGATGTTTAACCCTCTCCCATTGGAACCACAAATGTCTCCTAGGGAACAAAAGCCATCCTCAATTAGAAACCACTAATCTCAGCCTAGTGGCTCTCAAAATGGGCTCCCAGAGCCAGCAGTCCTTGGGAAAATATCAGAAAAGCAATGTCACGACCTTCTAAGACCTACTAAATGAACAGTTATGGGGCTGGCGCCTCAAAAATGGTGCTTTAATAAGTCCTTTTTAATGGTTCTTTAGAGAAACTGGAAAACTACTGCTTAAGATGATTGGCATATAAACACCCTTTTTGAAAGCGAAGGGTATAATTATTGCTTTCATGTATACATGTAGAAGTTCAGCTCTTTGACCTCTAAAGTATTAGGGTTCCTTTCAGTGAAGCCTTGGGCTACATTACCATATGTCAAACAATATATGAGCAACCCGGGTCATAGAAATACAACATTTCCATCTTAAGAACGGCATTATTTTATCATAGTCTGGGAACACTTGCTTAGGTATAACAAAACTTGAAAGGAAGGACCAATTTTTTTTTTAAACGAAATTGTTTTTGAAGCATAATGATCAATTTCAGTTCATTATATATATATATATATATATATATATATATATATATTTCATTTAAATATTATTATGTAAATATAACTTTTTAACGTGTGAAAATTAGTAATCAACATTCACAATTGATGGCTTGATTGTTGATGACATCATATTAGTACTCTTTCTTCCCATCCAGTCTTACATATTTGTAACCTGGATTTAAGTATGGTCTGTACTGAATGGGGTCATGAGGTAGCATTTTCTTTTCAAAGGAAGTTGCCATCAGTGAAAAGCAAGAAAAATTGCATTTTATTGTGCTATTTTATATAAGTAGGAATAGGTCATTTCTCCACACTGAGAGTAGAAATTATAGCTGAAAGTGGAAATCACAATTAATTTTAACCATCCTTTCTGAAGACAATGGAGACTGTGTGCAATTTGACTGATAAGACTTCACCATCTTGATGCACTATTTTCCCTTGTCCCCTTGTTAGTATGTGGTATTTGGAAAGAGAAAAAAATCTTCAAAAGTTATTTATTTTTATCCTTTAATAACCTTTTTAATCACCCATGCTATACATGATTTCTGCCACAATACATATTTGCTTTGTGAAAACAAATTGTCCTAAAATCTGGATTTCATCCTAATAGTGTGGTGTACACACCCAGTATGAGACAAAAATAAGAAATTTATCTCTTAAGTTTTCTATATTTATCAAAATATGAAATATTAAGAGTTAATTATATTGTGATTAGCCTATGAGTTGATTTAAGAAACTGCTTAATATATAAAATCATGTGGTATATTGTGATATAAAATATCATAGTGTACATTGTGGTATACAAAAATCATAATGTACCTTGTGTATTTTATTTTGCACCTTTTTATTCAGCACTGGACTATGAACTTTTCGGTGAATGGTTTGAGTAACTTACTTTGGCTAAGACTTTTTGCTTCTATGGTTTTGAAGGAAATAAGGAAGAAATCTTAATTTCATTCTCATGGTAGGATTTTATTCATTTTCTTCAGAATTTAAAGGAGCAAAACACCTTGAACTTGTTCTGTAAAAGATAATAGGGTGAGGTCTTTCCCTTTAAAGCATTACCTGCCAGAGGGAAGAGGGAGTCAGGCTCCAGTTTTCTTTGGGTCCTTTACACTCTTAAATTTGATTTGTGCTTTTATAGCAAGAATGCCAACAGTCGGAAGGCAGATCTGCCTGCTTCAGCTGCCTGCAGCTAGAGAGAATTAGTCTGTCATTCTCAGAATCAGGAAGAACGCGCTGTGTAAGAGTGTGTGTGAGAGAGAGCGTGTGTGTTCCGTGTGGGAGGCTGGGTTGGTTGAGAGAGAGAGTCATTGAGCTGTGCAGAGGATCATCGTATAGCATCTTCAGGCTTGGCTCTGAAACCTGTGGCATTCTCGCTTGGCCAGCTGCTGCCGAGCCTCTGTTTTAATTTAGCAGGATGTTTGCTGCCATGGCAGCTAGCCGCATCCACTGCAGCAGCAAGGGAGAACCATAGATCTGGCGATGCAGGTGGAATACTAAAATACAACGGAGGCTCAAGCAGGGCTGGGCTTCCTTGCTTCATTTCTGCTGTCCGTGGGCTCTGCTGCAGAAGCCGTACTTGCTGCATGCACTGTGTCAGCTCGTTAGAGTAAAGGTTTCACAAACCTCAGTCAGTAAAGAGCGGGTGAGATGCAAGGCTGTGGGGCGGGATCGAGAGACACTCTGCTTGGCTTCCACCTTGCATTTCGGAACACAGAAGCAGTAGAGGGAGATGCGGATGCACCATCCTGCTGAGACATTCGATTGGATGAAGACAGAAAAAAAAACGTAGTTGGCTTCCTGGGTGACTTTTTCAGTTGGAGCAGAGTCTTTCGTGAACTCTTTTCTTTTTTGGCTTAAGACATGTATTTACGCAAAATGTTTTGTAAGTACTGCTGATCGGTGAAATGATGTGGCAGGCTCAATTGTGGGAAAGTGATTGTGTCTACCCTGTCTCAACAATGTCCTGTGAATGTCTGAGCCTAAGCTTTTTGTTGAAGTGCACGTGCTAATTAAAACCAAAAAAAAAGGACAGTTACCATTGTGGCGTAAAGAGACAATATGAAGTCCAACTGAGAAGAGGAAGGCATTAGAAACATGCAGCAGTCAGCTGGGCTCTCTGTGTTTCGCGGCAAAGAAGTAAAGAAAAAAGGAGCCTGTCTCCAGAAACAAAAGTCTCTGACCAACCTTTCCCTCTCCAGTGAGGGGGAGAGGAGACCTACTGTGCGCATTTCCAACTGGTTTGGAAACGCTGCAAAGGCTAGCCAGAGAGAATCCAACTATGCAGAAAGAAGGTGTCTCTCAAGGTTTCTGTCTAGGTCTGTGCAGTCCCTGTATCATGGCAGCGGCTCTGGAGCCTGGAGCTTGCCTGCAGGAGGCGGCCAGTCCTGTGCAGGTGACTTAGAGGACTGGCCTGCAAGGAGAGGTTTAGATGGAGAGAGTGATGAAGACAGTAAGTCTGAAGATGAAAACGGCTCCTCCAAGCCAAGCAGTACAAGCCGAAGTTGGGCTGAAGAGGAAGGGGAAAGCTGCCTACGGGAAGGGACGGCTCACCTGGATGAGGATGTGATCTTGACCATGCTGGGCGATCTGGAACAGGCACTTTACAGTGACTTACTAGGTGAGTCCAGGTTGCCGACGACAGGGTTCATGGCAGTCGATTACCTTTCATTTTCAGACTAAGTTTTCTTTACATACATGAACTTAACATTCTAATTTCTCCTTCCTTGAAGTTATTTTCCCTTGTAAAACTGAACTGTGAATTCCAGTTTTGATATTTAACTGGGCCAAGTCAATTGCCTCAGTTGTGGGTATCCCTTGGCTGGGGGTCTGGGATATCCTAAATGTAAGGATGTTTTCGACTTAGGTCTTTGGTGGAGACTTGGTTAACATCCTTCAAGGTGATCTTATCCTTCATGTGTAATGAAGATTGAATGGTATCCTGGGTAAATTTCTGTATGGTTTCATTTGCTGCCTTAGAGTTCCCTAAATAGATAGATGGCTGTTCCCCTTTGATGTTTCAAGCTCCTTACATGCAGAGGCCTGGTGCTCTCTTGCTTTGCTTTCCTGCCTGCCTGCCTTCCTTCCTTCCTTTCTTCCTTCCTGTATCTTGGAACAGCTGTTCTTCTATATGCATAACTATAACATCTAGTTATGTTACAGCTAAACTATGGAAATGACTGTTAACTGTTTCATTTTTCACAATCTTTTTAAAGAGCAATGATCCGTCGTGACTTCTGACATTATTTTTAACTGGATGGGTAGAGAGGCTTTTGTGGTGGAATGTTAAATGCTGACCTTGCCGCTTCTCTAACACACGCACCTAAAGAAGTGTCCACATTTAATAGTTCTACATTCATCTCCCCACTGTCACATATTTACATCCTAGAGTCGCCTCAGAATCTCCTCATGCTAAAGCCAAAGAGCACATCATATTTCATGCCAGTGTGGGCTTTCAGAAAGGACTTTGTATGGCATTCTGTAAGTTCAAAAGCGCTACCCCTGTCCGCTGATCTCTTTGTGTCCCATACCCAGATGGTGCTAAGTACAGATTTGTTTTTAATTCTCTGTGTGAACATCCAGCGACAAGGTGTTTTATGAGGTTGTCTGGGATGTTTCAGGGAACAGCTTTGGAATGAGAAAGCTTAGAGAGACAGCCGAGGCAAACACGGCTCAATTTTGCACGTCAGTTTGGCTTGGAAAGAGTAATGATGGCACAGTTTTGAGAATAGTGATTTCTGAATGTAAATCCACCAGGAACTCAGGCGCCAGAGATTTATCTCCATAGCATTGTTTGATTTGGGTGATGAACTGTTTCTCATAAAGGAAGCTCTGCATGGTATAAAGATGAGAGGAAGTCTTGATCCATATGTCTTTTTCCCCCCCTTTTTTCCTATCTCTTTTTGATCCTCCAAAACTGTAGAGTCAAACAGTATTCATCTTTGGCTTATAAAATTGTCACATTCATCTTGTTCTAAGTACCATTCATGTTAGTATTTTCAACCATGTGAGCAGAGTGTGGTCCCCAGGCAGGATTTGGAGGTTGCTGTATTAAATTATTGTAAGATATGGTTGGGTATAAGTAAGAAACCTTGCTCTTTGTGCATAAATAACCCGGATTATTACTGTCACAGAATAGCCTCCCAATAGAAGAGGGCATGCCATGTATTTGACCTGAGATATTGCTTATCATATCCACGTGTTTATTCTCCATAATGATTTCTCCTTCTATCCACCAGTGTCAGCATTCAAATACACAAGAAGTAAGAGCAAGGACACATTCACGTCGTTCTGATGTATTTTCACATGTTCATCTGTCCATATCAAGCCTAACAAGGAGATTTCCTAAGTTGTGATGCTTTAACTTTGTAGAATTTCTGCTGTGTTCTTGACCAGGTTCCACTTATGACTCAAAATGGCCTAAGTTAACTTTGGCCAAAGTTTCATGAGTTCAATATTGTTACTATTGAGTATCCTAATAAATTATACAGGCTAGGGTCTGTGCTATAAATATGTAGGACAATGTTTGTGCTGACCATCTATTTTCTATACCTATCAAAAATCAAGATCAGAAGGATGAATTAAAATTTTTATCTGAAAAATCATGGTTGGTCACTATTCAAAGAGAGAAAAGCTGTCAATAGCAAAGTGTGCAGAGTGAATTCTGTAACAGATCCACTTATATAAATCAAGTTTCACACATATATAATTTGATTTCTATTAAAAGATGGTAGTGTTACAATGTTAATTATAATATGTGTATTTAAAGCATATATAGTAAGGGCAGACCCTTCAAATTAAATTCTCTACTGTGCACTAGCTGTGAAGCAGAAGCACTCACTATTCTGGAAACTGTTGGAAAACCCTCTGCAGCAGTGTTAAAAATTCAAGCAGATTAGAGAATACACCATTTGAAAAAATGTGTAGACATCTGTACCGTTGGATTGGCAAAAAAAAAAAAAAAATGGGATGTCTCTTTTGGAAATAATAGTTGAGTTTGATATTGTGCAAATGGGAAGAAATTAATTGTTTTTGTTGTTTAAGTAAATTTCTCTCATGTGCACCCTTCTTGTAACTTTTCTTTATTTGCTAAGCAGTCAGATCTATATGTACTTTGATTTGGCCCCCTCCTAGCCCCCACAAAGCCTTACTACATCATCTGAATACCACTTTGAAAGACATTCCAGACTGTGCGATCATTCCTTAGGGGATTGCAAATGCACTTAGTTTTTATCTTGCCTTTCGTGGGTCACTGAAATTATTTGCTGCAATACATTTAGCTCTGGTTATTATCCTCCATGAAGTGAATAAGGCAGCAAAGATGCTGTGCTCTGTAAGTGTTGGAGGGCAGAGATTTGTCTGTTTGATTGCCACGAGTGGCATAGTGTCACTTGTGAATGTCCTTAGGAGAAAATCAAAGGGTGGAAAGGGGGACACTATAGTTCTGGCATTTGAGGGAAACTGCATAAACAAGCCCAGATTTCAACTGGGAGGATTCATGAATTAAACCCTCCTATTAGACTACAGAAAGGAAATTGATATGAAAAATTATTCAGTGAAACAAAATGTTTATCGTTATTCTTAAAAGTATTATTTAAAATCATGGGGATCAATTCAGGTATCAATTCCAATATTGTGATCTGACAAATGGTAAGAGAGCCTGGATGCAGGTAGGCCAGGAACAGGCAGTGTATGGTGATGCAGCCCATGAGCATGTCCCAGGTCAGTGCTTTGCAGCAGTGGCCCCTCTCACCCACTGCCTCCTCCCCCGCAGTCTCTAACCCCCTGCTCTTACAGTCTAATGGATCTTCATCTTTTAATTTCCTTACCATTGTCTCTCTGCCTCCCTCTCTCCCTCTGCCTCCCATGGTGATTATTTTCAGGAGAGAAGGACCTAGATGGGAGAGGGGAGGGGGAGGGGGAGGGGAAAGGAGGAACATGATCAGGTATGGGGGAGGGGGTGCGGTAAGACAGAAGAGAAGCCCTGAGGGCCAGCAGAATGAGTAAAAGTATACAACCTCTGGGGTGGGGGGTGGGGGAGGGAGGTGAGCAACCTGGGGGAGGAGCTGAAAGTTGAGGGGGGGTCCTCTAGAAAGTACCAGAGACTTGGGGGAGGGTAAGAGACTTGACTCAAAGAGAGGGACCTTAGGTGAGAAGATTCTTAGATGAGTGGAGAGAGGGAACTTGTAGAGTCCACCTCCAGGAGAAAGACAGACTGGAGGGGTGGGGTTGCCATTCCACGGTCATAAATTCTGACCCAGAATTATTACCGTGTAAAAGAACTGCAGGGATAAAAATGGAGAAGAGCCTGAGGGAAAGGAGGTCCAGAGACAGGCCCAAACTGGCACCTAGCTCAAGGGGAGGCTCCAAAGCCTGACAATGTTACTAATGCTATGGTGTGCTTACAGAGAGGAACCTAGCATGGCTGTCCTCTGAGAGGCCCAGCAAGCAGCTGATTGAGACAGACACAGATACTTACACCCAACCATTGTACTGGAGTCTAGAATCCCTGTAGTTGAATTAGGGAAAGAAGATAAGGAGGAGGGTGATCCCATAGGAAGACCAACAGTCTCAACTAACCCAAACCCATGAGATCTCTCAGACACCGAGCCATCATCCAGGCAACATACACTAGCTGGTCCAACATCCCCCCCCTGCCAAACACACACACATACACACACACACACACACACACACACACACACACACACACACAGCAGAGGACTGCCTGGTCTAGCCTCAGTGAGAGAAGACTTGCCTAAACCTCAGGAGAGACGAGACCCCAGGGAGAGGGGAGGCGTAGTTGAGGACATCCTCTGGGAGACAGGGGCAAGAGGAATGCTATAAGGAACTATAGAGGGGGACTGGGAGGAGGGCAATGGCTGAACTGTAAAAAATAAAAGTAGTAGTAATAATAATAATAACAATAAGCCTCCAAACTCCAAAAAAACAAAACACCCAGAAAACAAAAACCAAATAACAGCAACAAAGTAAATAAATAAATAAATAAAAACAACAAAAAATGTGTTCAGCATTTTATCCCATTCTGTTGCTCCTGCCTTTCTTTTGGCTGTTATTATATTCTTCTGTCACTCTTTAAAATTTTCTCTGCCAGCCTTCTTTTTATTCCCCAACATTGTGGCAGATGACTTGGAAGTGGGAAAGGAACATCTCAGTAGTTGTTTCTCACGGACTGTGTCCTATTAATGAGAATCACGCCTTCAATTTCCAGAGAGGATGTGGTTGGTATCTTGGAGCTTAGAAACAGTCCTACTTTCTCAGGAAGTTGATCTATGGCATTACAGATTACATGGTTTAGATTCATGTGGAGAAGTTTATGCCACAGGCCTGCCATCCCATCTTATATTTTTCTATTTGTTAAACTATGTTTCTTTGAATGAAGCAATCCAATACAACCTCAGTTTGGAATAATAATGCTGCTATTAAGTGTAATTTAACTGTAGAAAACATCTACAAAGGAGTAGGAACAAGTTTGTATGCTGGGCCAGACTAGTGGTTATGTGGACAGAAATCCATGCTGAGTGGTATTGAGCAAAGCAGTAATGTTTGGCTAAGACAGACCGTTGAAGAACCATCAGGAGTCCTGACAGGAGTCTTGGTACTTGAGTGGTGCTATGGAATAGTATTAATTTTTTTAGTTGCTTTTTAGAGTTGCTGGATCCACTGAGTAGAATTTATGGGGACCAGTGGTGGTTTACTCCCTAAAACTATTTTCATCATTGGTCCTGCGGAATAATGGTAGGAGATAGGTGTAGAGTTTCCAGTATTGAAGATGGAAGTGAAGTTGGTATACATGCCCCATGTGAGACATAGATCCATTCCATACAGGGTTTGTGAGATGCCCCCTCCCCCCCAACAACTCTAAACTGTAATTACAGATCTGAATTGGCATGTGAACTTTATTTTTGAATTCTTGTCTGAATACTAAAGACGTATTCTAATGAAAAATACTAAGTATATTTGTAAAATGAACTTGTACATAAAGTGTTAAAATGAAGTGTATGTATATGCATTTTGACTTATCTGCGTAGTGAGTTTTCATAATGTAATTTAATATATTCTCCTGCTTCTCGTCTCTTTCCACTTTCGTTTGGTTCTTCTTCTAAATAGCCTTTGCTTCCTCCCTCTTCTTCCCATTGCTTGTTCCTCTTGATCCATTTATCCCTTCTTTTCTCTCTCTTGTCCTTCTCTCCATTTTTAGAACTTGTACAATATATTCTGATCATGGTTTGTATTCTCCTACCTTCTCCCAGATAATCCTAGAATCTTCACACCCATCCAACTCTGCTCCTTAGTCATCAGGGAGATGCAACTGAAAACCAGTTTGAAATTTGATCTTAACCCAAGTCAGAATGGTCAAGATCCACAATAAAACCAGTGAAAGATCATGCTGACGAGAAAGCGTGAAAGTGGGAAAGGAGGAAACTTCCATTGCTGCTGGGAGAACAAAACTTGTGTAGGCACTAAGGACGCAGTGTAACATTTCCTTGGGAGGTTGGAAATAGATCTTCAACATCCAAGTCTATCACTCTTGGACATCTATCCAAAGGAGTCTACATCCTTAACCTTTTTTCTCTCTTCTTCATTTCCCATTCTTTTATATATTTTTTGCTTTCTTTTTATATTTTTTAAGGTCCCTACCCACCTTAGCCTACCCTCCTTCCTTGACTAACCCCATGCTTTTCCTGTCAGGACTCATCAGCTTCAAATGGGTTGGGTGAGGAAGTACTGCATGACTCTAAACATTGTTTAAAGACCCTTCTGGCAAATACAGAAGTGGATGCTCACAGTCATCTATTGGATGGAACACAGGGCCCCTAATGAAGGATCTAGAGAAAGTACCCAAGGAGCTAAAGGGGTCTGCAACCCTATAGGAGGAACAACATGAACTAACCAGTACCCGCACCCCCCCCCCCCCGCCCCAGAGCTGTGTCTCTAGTTGCATATGGAGCAGAGGATGGCCTAGTCAGCCATCAATGGGAGGAGAGGCCCTTGGGCTTATGAAGATCATATGGCCCAGTGCAGGAAAATGCCAGGAGTGGGTGAATTAGGGAGTCGGGGGGGGGGGGGCGTATAGGGGGCTTTGGGGATAGCATTTGAAATGTAAATGAAAGAAATCTAATTAAAAATGAAAAAAAGACACTTCTGCACACAAAAGATGGGTATTCATGTGGAATGCCTGCAGTTACTACACTTTCAGAACTACTTGTTTTATGACTATCAGAAAGGTGTGTTTGGGTGTAGGTATCCATGTCCCTGGTTAAACTTTGATGTCACCATGTCAATGTTTTAGTTTCCTATGCTGAATGTAGAGGTAATTCAAAGGAAAGAGAATCTCATTCCATGAGTCTAATAAGAAATTCAGAAAAGAATCTATGAGAAATGGCCTCTTAGCACTTTTCACTAATGTTTCTCGTTAAGGAAGGTCACCTCAGCTACTTTGAATATGCTTGAAAATGGATAATCATTAAAGTGAGCAGATTCAAATAATTTTGAATTTTAAAATCAAGCCAGTCCAGTGGTAACAAGTACTGTACACCATATTTCTAAATGTCTCAAATATTATAATGACTCTGATGAGAAATAGACTCACAAGTATTATTGTGTTAGTATTGCTTCAGAATTTTTATTTGCAATATTAAATGTGTTACTATTGTAAAAAGAATGACAACTTTCAGATGACAGGAGTCATCTGCAATTTCCTACCTGTCTTTTTGCTTTGAAATACAGGGGTTCATATTGCTCATCGGTGTAAACAATTGTCTCTGAACAGAGACCATGCTGTGACTAATTTCACATCTCCATTTCCAGGGGAGGACCCTGAAGCTCGGAGAATGCGCACAGTCAAGAACATAGCAGATCTGAGGCAGAACTTGGAAGAGACAATGTCCAGTCTTCGAGGGACCCAGATAAGCCACAGGTACTCACAGTTCTGCCTGTCATTGGAGGGATAAAGAAAACCGCCAAAGCGAACGTCAGATCCTTGTATGATTGAGAATAAATTTAGCACTGTTTCCTATTTTCTTTCATTTGTACATGGCAATCAGTAATCAATACTCCTTAAGTTGAGAGCTGTCTGGTATTTTGTTCTTTCCATCTTGTCTTCTACAGAACTTTCTTGTTAGGCTGAGTTAACTGGTCAACTATGACCAATTCTAATGATATAGTTTCATGTCTTCCATACCATTGGAAGAAGCTGGCAGAGATCCATGCAGGCATGCCCACTGCTAACTTCCTGCCCTGGTCTGAGAAACTTAATATGTTTTGCTTTTCAAGGGTCAAACAATACTCAAATAATCTGTAAGGATTGGTAGCCTTTCTTTCTTTTTTTAATTTTTAATATTTTTTATTACATATTTTCCTCAATTACATTTCCAATGCTATCACAAAAGTCCCCCATACCCTCCCCCCCACTTCCCTATCCACCCATTTCCATTTTTTTGGCCCTGGCGTTCCCCTGTACTGGGGCATATAAAGTTTGTGTGTCCAATGGGCCTCTCTTTCCAGTGATGGCCGACTAGGCCATCTTCTGATTCATATGCAGCTAGAGACACGAGGTCCTGGGGGGGGGGGGAGGGGAGGGTTATTGGTTAGTTCATATTGTTGTTCCATCTATAGGATTGCAGATCCCTTTAGCTCCTTGGGTACTTTCTCTAGCTCCTCAAAGCAACCCCTTCCAGAATCTGTGACTTCCCACATTTTGACACCAGCAGAGATATTTGGAAGCATAAAATGAATCTGTGCACTGTTCACTTTCACGAAATAGATGAGCTTCTAGCCACACATGCAACTCAAGTTTTTCCTGTGGTATTGCATTTTGGTCTGTGTCCTTAGGGAACCAGAGAATATTTATGTCTCCGTTTTGTTTGACAGCACCCTGGAGACAACCTTTGATACGACTGTGACAACTGAAGTGAATGGAAGGGCCATCCCCAACCTGACAAGCCGACCTTCCCCCATGACCTGGAGACTGGGTCAAGCGTGCCCTCGTCTACAGGCTGGAGATGCCCCCTCCATGGGCGCTGGATATTCTCGAAGCGGTACCAGCCGATTCATCCACACGGATCCCTCCAGGTTTATGTATACCACGCCTCTCCGCCGAGCTGCTGTCTCGCGTCTGGGAAACATGTCACAAATAGATATGAGCGAGAAAGCAAGCAGTGACCTGGATGTGTCTTCTGAAGTGGATGTTGGTGGATACATGAGCGATGGTGATATCCTTGGGAAGAGTCTGAGAGCGGATGATATCAACAGTGGGTAAGTAGCTCTGAGCAGAGCTGCATTGTTGGTGAAGGAGGGGCATGTGAGTCTGTTGGACGTTCCAAGATATTCCAGGGTGACTTAAGGTCATGGTAAAACACAGGTGCTTATGATTTATAACAGTAGCAAAATTACAGTTATGAAGTAGCAATGAAAATAATTTTACGATTTGGAGTCACCATATCATGGAGAACTATATTAAAAGGTTACATTAGGAAGGTTGAGAATCATTGGTCAGAAGAAGTACATGTGGCCTTCATTTTTCATAGTAGTCTTACATGTTCCCAAGTAACAGATTTTATAGTTACTAAGGGTGTAGGAAAGAGACAAGAGGAGTTTTTCTGAGTTTCTGTTTCTGGTCTGGCTGCCTCTAATAGCTTTAAGGAACAAATAGTTTGTGGGATGGTTTAATCATGAAAATGCAATTTAAATTTCAGAGAAAATCAGAGTTGAAGGATTTTTGAAGTTTTTAATACATTTTATTCATTTATGTTGTATGTATCTGTGTGGGGACATATGTATCCAATGGCTAATATGTGGAGTTTGGAAAGCCTTCTATATGGGGTACCAGGGATCTAATTAAGATCATCAGCTTTGGCAATGAATTTACTTATCTTCCAGCTATCTCTTCAGCCCCAGAGTTGAAAGTTTAGATTGATTGGTTCTCTGTTGGTGGTTTCAAACTTTAAAATATTATAGCATTTTTTTCTTCTTGCTATTATATTCCATATCAGAGGATGAGCTTTGGAAACAATGGGACATTCTATTAAAACTAATCCAGGGTTGGCGAGATGGCTCATCAGGTAAACACACTTTCACCATGCCACTGATGAAGTTCAGTGTCTGGTGTCTTGGTGGAGGAGAGAATCGACTCCTATATGTTAATCTCTGATCACCACACATATGCTATGAAATGTACACACATATGAATAAATACAATAAAAGAAACAGGACCCTTGTAATTACTGATGTCATTTTCACCACTTCATATTATCTACCAACCTTCCATTACAGTGGACTTGTTCTTGCTTCTGTATTCCTGTCTCCCTCTATCCCTTTTATAGGTTGGTTGTTTATTTATTTATTATATATTCCCAGATTACCCAACACTAACCTTGACCTCATGACAATGTCTCCACCTTTGCTTCCTGAGTGCTAGGATTCAAGGTATGCACCAAAGCACAAACTTAGGATCCCCCTCACCTTACTTTTGAAGAGGAAGCAGAGAGTTTCCTAACCCGGAGTCCAGATTATAACCCTCAGAGGCTTGCCTCTGTCCACTCTCTTCTATGAGTTAGGCCTCACCTGCTCCCACAGTCCCCCCAAAATAGCACCAACCACAGACAAGAAGCACTTAAAACATGAGACTTGGGAGACAGCCCAGAGTCTAAAAGTGCAACATTAATGTAAAATGCTTAGCCTGATATTGGCAGAATAATTGAAGAGCAGTTTATATCCAAAACCAGAGGACATCCATGGTACAATGCATGGATAACTTCGAATGGTCTATACAGCCTAGAGTGCACACTAAGGAGAAAGTAGTTAGCTCCGATGTGAGGCAGAGAAGACTGAACAAGAGAGCATATTAGTTATGGTTCCTGAACAGAATAGCCAAAGATGAGTCAAATACGTTTAAAAATAAAGTTTATAAGAGAAGTCTGGAAGATGAGCAGAAAAGGTATAACCCATTCAGTAAGCTTGCCAGTGTGTTATTTTCATATCCAAAGGGGCATTGGATGAGATGGCATTTGATAACATTTCTGTTGACTGATAAGCATGGAAGTGGGATATTTAAAGGTGAGGTGTAAGAAATAGAGCTACTGTGGCCTGTCTTGAAGTCATGATGAAAAGAAGTCGAGCTGTATACTCTATTCAGGTTATGAATATAAATAAGATGTGGAATATAAATAAGATGTGGAAACACTGATGATTTTGCAAAGACTACTTTAGGAAAATCAGGCAAATGAAGTGAGAACCCAGAGTTAGATTTCAGAAACTATGGTAAGAGTTCAGGCTCACGGTCATGTATCCAGAAATATGGCAGTGTCCTTGGAAGTGGTAAGGACTAAAAGTGTTTAAAGGGTACTGACGAAAATAGAACACAATGATGAACTTTTCTTAAGGGAACATAAAAGATCCCAAACCAAAGGAAACCTACTTACCTAGGTTATAAGCACCGGAAACAGAGGTGTATACCGTTAGAGAAAATGGGGTGGAGAGAGTACAGAGTTTGAAACACAGGTTAGATACCCACCACAATACAAAGTTGGTAGAAAATGTAAAAGCAGCATGCATATATCTCATCTCAACCAAGAATACTGGAAATTATGGGCTTGAACACTAGAGGGGAAAGAATTCCGAGGGGAGAAACGTAGCAAGCTACATTTTGCATGGGAGTATATACATATCTATGTTTATATGAGTGCATCTGAACATACGTGTGTGTGTGTGTATTCCAAAGTTTCTGTCGAGTTTGTCTTATGTGCTAAAGAGCATTCTGAGCACAGAGAACGTATAATCATGAACAACACAGACACAATGCTTGACTACATGGAGCTCATATGCTAGGAATTTTGCATCTACATAAGTGCCCATTTTTCTTTTCTTTTTTTATTAGATATTTTCTTTATTTACATTTCAAATCTCTTTTCTTGCTTCCCCACCCCCCCAGAAAACCCCCCTATCCCATCTTCCCTTCCCCTGCTCACCAACCCACCCACCCTCCCTCCCCTACCCTGGCATTCCACAACACTGGGCATCAAGCCTTCACAGGACCAATGGCCTCTACTACCACTGATGTCCCAGAAGGCCATCTTCTATTATATATGCAGCTGAAGCCATGGAGTCCCTCCATGTGTACTCTTTGGTTGGTGGTTTAGTCCCTGGGAGCTCTGGGATTACTGGTTGGTTCATATTGTTGTTCCTCCCATGGGGCTACAAGCTCCTTCAGCTCCTTCAGGCCTTTCTCTAGCCCCTCTATTGGAGACCCTGTGCTCAGTCCAATGGTTGGCTGAGAGTATCCACATCTGTTGTCAGGCACTGTCAGAGCCTCTCAGGAGACAGCTATATCCGGCTCCTGTCAGCAAAAAATTATTGGCATATAATAAGGACACATGCTCCACTATGTTCATAGCAGCCTTATTTACAACAGCCAGAAGCTGGGAAGAACCTAGATGTCCCTCAACAAAGGAATGGATACAAAAAAATGTCGTACAATTACACAATGGAATACTACTCAGCTATTAAAAACAATGAAATTAAGTACTCATTTTTCAATGAGTTAATAGTACACATATATATTTAGACATAAATATGTCCATGTGCAGACACACATGCACACATACACACACATATAAATATACAACTGAGTTCTGCATATGGTAGATTATTATAAGCACCCAACCCATAGGATTAGACTTCTCATTATATTAATTAGCACTTATTTGTGCTTAGAGAAATCTAAAATCTTCATGAAAAACTGTCCTGTTTTCTTTCATTGCATTTTACCTACTTGTTTTGGGTGTGAGCATGTGGGCATGTCTGTGGATAAACAAATGCCATGGTACAGATATGGAGGTCAGAGGACAACTTACAGGAGTTAGCTTCTGCTCTAGCACCCAAGTGAGTCCTGGGAATCCAGCTCAGGCTTAGCAGCGGACACCTTTATCCTCTGATTCCTTTTGTTGTCTCTTTTCCTCATGACTTCGATCTTCACATGGGGAGTCACTTAGAGAATTAGAAGTTTTATAATTCTGCTCTTGCCTAATCAGGCTAGAATCTAGTATTACCCTGACCATTACCATTCATCAGGCAAATGGCAAAAGATATGGGAACATACGGTGGGAGGAATATTTAGCCATGCCTGAAAGGTTTGCAATTGACTTCTCTGCTTGCACTCATGTTCAGAGTGCCTTTGTGGCCACAGCTACCTGCACGAGGCAAGAAAGCAGGGCTCAGCTGTGTGCCTTGGAGGAAAAGGAAACTAATTTGATGACAACTGGCTGTCCATCTACTAAGTCCCATAAGAAGGGAAAGGCAATGGTTTTAGATCCTGGGTCCTACTTGACTTGTTTTATTTTTCATTTGGAACTTGATTCAGACCGCTGATCTCTATCATTTCATCTCTACCCAGCTTTCTTAGGAAGTCTATCATATGTGGATCTGGGATCTACATGTTTCATGGATGAAAGTTGTATCAAAAGTTCACTGGGAAATGGTCAGCATTTTGCTCTTCCCTCTGATGGCTGAGATGAGCTTGAAAGCTCTTTCCCATAGTGGTGTAGAGGCAGCTGACTTTTAAAGCAGGGCACAGTTTTGGTCTCTAGGCCCTACATGGGGTGTGGCTGGTCTGAACTAGAGGTTGATTGGTGGATATTGTGTGGAAGACCATTTGCCAGAGTATGCATATGCCACTACTGACATCTCAATGTAGAATTTAAATGTGGGACAGATGAGACGATCAGAGATACCCCAGGAAAGTTTTAATTTGATAATACTTCTTTTAAGTGGTATGAAAACGATTGCTACATTTCATTAAAAAAGGAATCACAAATTTGCTTGCTCTTCACAATTTTTCAAGGATGTTTTGCTGATTAAAGGAACAAAAAGCTTAATAGGGGCAATAAAAAAGGAATGTTTAATATAGCTTTTTTTTTTGGAATAACACAAGGAATGTCATGAGGTCATGCAAATGAGAATGACACTGCATTTTTTCATGTGCTCTGGATAGAAATGATAAAGCTGCTTAGTTGGCATTCCCAGAATTCAAAGTTTCTTGAAGCATGCAGAGGCTTATCTCAGACTTCTCCTTCTGAAATGACTTTAAACCCTTGAGAATCTGAAGCTGTATGTAGTTAGAAATTAGTCAGAGGAAGAGACTCATAATGAGTTGAAAGAGTATATCTATGAAGTCAAAAAGGAGAAATTGAGAGAAAAGTTACATATTTCAATTGAGTGGAAATTGAAGTTATCTTTGGATACATAGTCTTAAATAGTTATGTTCATGTGACTGAGAGTTAAAATTGTAATTGAGTCATTTGACTGAAAATGAAAAAAAAAGTATGGCTTCTAAGGGACAAAAATAGAAAATATGAAATGAAATAAACTGGTCCTGCTACACTTTCTCAAATCTCCTAAAAACTTAGGATGATTGACATAGCAACTGAAAGGCACTAGAACCTGAGTGTGTCGTTCTTCTGAACCCACGTCCCCCTCATTGACTCACCAGTTTCATCCTTAAGATACTAGCCATTTTGTGTTACTATAGAAACATTCATAGAAACAAAGAGCTGCCAACTAGGCATCAGTCACACAGTACCATTCTATGATAGGCAGTGCTCTTACACACACACACACACACACACACACACACCGCATACAATTGTGAATACAAATGTACTTCTATATCTATATCATCTACATCATACATATCATAAACATCACATACGTCATACACATCACATACATCATATGCATATACAAACATATACATAGACATCACATACATAGACATATACAAACATATCTCTATCAATATCTACCTATATTTATACCTGTATCCCACGTGTTATTATCACCATTGCTAACTCAACCTAACCAGAGATAAGCTTATCATCACTATCATTTCAGTTTTGTACCTGACACAGTAGAATCATAGATAATTGAAATACTTTCAGAGACCACACAGCCTGTCCATAGCAGCACTATAGATAAAGAATCAAGTTTAACAGTATGGAAACAAAGGAGAAAAGGTTAGAAACCAACACCAAGGTTTTTTAAAGCAACTAAAAAGCTAGGGGTAGTGCATCATACCTATAATCTTAGTCAGGGAGCTGAGGCAGGGGTACCACCATGAGATGGAGCTTACCCTGGACTACACAGTGAGTTCTAGTTCAGGAGTGGATGTAGAATGAGACCCTGCCAATCAATCAATCAGCCAGTCAATAATCAAAAAAAAACCAAATTTATTCAACTTACACAATAGTGCCACAAAGTGCCTTTTTGAAAATTTATTATTTTAATTAGTGTACAAAGTTCCTTGTTTTCTTAGGACACTTTGGTGAATAGTGAATATTTAGTTTTCATTGATTTAGTTGATTCCCTTCCACTGTCACCTACACTTCTTCTCTGACTCTGCCTAGGCCATTGTAGTTGCAGCCCTTCAACTCAATCACTGTGTTCCACTTTCATGTCTCATGGATTGTTATTCTCCACACAGCATTTTCTTGGTCATTTCTTGTAATTATTTCCCGTGCTACTAGAGTTCTTTCAAGAAAGCTTTTACCTATTCTTGTAATTTGAACACTTTCTCAACCTTTTACTCTAGCAGATTAAACAAGGGTTTACATTTATGTACTTAGTGTGTGTCTGTGGTATTTGTGTATGTGTATCTGTGTGTATGTGTGTATGCATGTGTGTGTATGTGTGTGTGTGTGTGTGTGTGTGTGTGTGTAAGTGCATGTCTATCATGTCATGTGTGTGTCTGTGGTATTTGTGTATGTGTATGTGTGTATGCATGTGTGTGTGTGTGTGTGTGTGTAAGTGCATGTCTATCATGTCATGTGTGTGTCTGTAGTGTCTGTGTATCTGTGTATCTGTGTATGTGTTTGTATGTGGGCATGCACGTCTAACAACTTTTATAAAAAGCTACTGACCTGTTGTAGTAAAGAATATTGATTTTTTTAAAATAATATTAAAATTAACGTTTACTTTCTTGTGAGAGTATCTGTATATAAAATGGTTTAAAAGAGTTGATTTTGAGTAGTTATTGAAAATTTCCCGCACAGTAGTTTTCTGAAGTCATGCGGATAAGGTCATTTAACTTTTTGTTGATTAGTGTTGTATTGGCAATTCTTTTCAGGTACATGACAGATGGTGGGCTCAACCTATATACCAGAAGTCTTAACCGAGTCCCGGACACAGCAACTTCCAGAGATGTCATACAGAGAGGCGTTCACGATGTGACAGTGGACGCAGACAGGTAATCCCATCAGCACAGAAGATGCTGATGTGCACAAAGCTATTTCATAAGTAAGGTCACAACAGAGCTCCAGTGTCAGCTACAACTTCTACTTTGCAATATTTTGAAAAAAAACAAAAAGGCAGTTGCATTTGCTAGACCATATTATCTCTGTAATTCTGAAAAAAAATATCAGTGATAGAAAACACTTAAAGAGAAATTGTCTCTATAAGAGAAACTGTAACAGCATATACTCACTTTTCTAATATAAAAGAAACAAACATTGTTAATGTCTTTCTGTCAATTTAGATGCATTTGAATTTACCTGGAGGCAAATTATACAAGTATAAAAATGTATTTCAAACCATCAATTACAATAAGTACAATAAGCTTGATGTTTCTCATGAGAGTACTTTGAAGACATGCAGCTCTTGCTTTAGGCTAACATCTTATTCTCCATTATCTCTAGCTCTTTAAGTGTGTGTGTGTGTGTGTGTGTGTGTGTGTGTACATGCACACATATCAGACATAGTCATTTTTTCCTGGAACTGTTCTGTTGACTTTTATCACAATGATCATTATTTGAGATCAGCATCTAAGTCAACTAATATAAAATATATTTCTGACCCTGATTTATTTAGCCTTTCACTCCAAATTTTTAATTTTATTGAACAAGAAGTCATTGCTCATTTTTATAGCTAGCTAAGTGTCAGTACATAGAATACTTCTTTAATTGAGTATTTATGACTAATATCTTAAAACTAATCTATCTACATTCTGAAATAAGTATGTGCACAATTTACAGCTATACCAAAAGGGTAGGTAGATGAAATCTGATACTAGTTTTCAGTATAATTTCTGATCCATGTTCCATCAATACCTTAAATCATGTTAAAAGAAAAAGCCATCTAAGCTCATTAATCTACATGGGCCCATTTACCCAGTCTGTAGATTCTCTCTGTGTGTATGTGTGTACACATTCTTATGTGTACATGGAAGGTATGTAATTATGTGGGAATTTTTTTCTCCCTCTCTCCATTTTGAATTTCTTTTTAAATATATTTGCTCACTGACTTTTACCCTAACTTTATTCCCGAGTCCTGGACTTTCCCCATCCTTTGAACAATCTAAACTAATTTCTGACTCTGACATTTGTCTTGTTGCTTTTGTGCCTGGGATGCTCATGGCTGTATCCTTTGCCTTTTTGCCAGCAGTCTCTGCTCAAGGTCATGTTCTTGGAGAAGTATTATCATAGTAAATCATGGGATACTTCTTCCTGAACACTTTCTATCTTCCTTACAATAGGTAATGATCAGTGCAGACAATGTCACAATCATTATGTTCTGAGGCTTCAACGGAAGCTGATTTGGTAAATGAACATGGGTAATCTATCCATTGAGTGTATGTAAGTCATTTGGCTAGAAGAAGGGTGTTCTTTGTATGGTAAGCAAATGATATGAGGCAAGATTCCAGGCACTTCATATTACAGAGAGGGAATGGATTATGGGGGAGGACACAGAGATTACAGGGAAAGACATTCAAAGTATGGGCTACACAATAAGCCTAATTACCTGTGTTAGTGCTGCTTGGTAGTGGAAAATGCTAAAGGTATGTGCTGGAATAACCCAGGAATCAACACAATAATGACTTTGGGTTGGGAAGAATTAAAAAAGAAACCAAAACATTTCTTTACTTTTAAAGCTCATACTGCATTCTACCTGATGGATTTCATAACAACTGATAGATTCAAACAATTACCTAATAAATTTGGTCCTACAAAACACTGAGTTCCCCCCCCCCCAAATGGTGTAAAAACCTGGACCAGAATACCATTTGAGAAAAGTGGATTCAAATGGAAAATACTGGAAATATTGTCATACTATCTGTCTTAGTTAGGATTTTACTGCTGTGAACAGACACCATGACCAAGGCAACTCTTAAAAGGACAGCGTTTAATTGGGGCTGGCTTACAGGTTCAGAGGTTCAGTCCAGCATCATCAAGGTAGGAGCATGGCAGCATACAGGCAGGCATGGTGCAGGAGGACCTGAGAATTCTACATCTTCATCTGAAGGCTGCTAGTTGAAGACTCACTTCCAGGCAGCTAGAATGAGAGACTTAGCCCCCATGCCCACAGTGACACACCTACTCCAACAGGGCCACACCTTCTAATAGTGCCACTCCCTGGGCCAAACATATACAAACCATCACACTATTTGAAGAGTTTTCACATACTATAGAGAGTTATAGAAAAACTAAAAATCCTTATGTTTAAGTTATACTCTTTTTTCCTACTCAGTGGTACTTATATTTCTTAGGTTTTATAAAAAGTTCTATATAAGTAAAACATACTGAAATAACAGCAGATCCATCTGACTGGAATTAGCAAAATATTGCATTCAATTTATTTTTTAATATTTATCTATTTACTTAGTTACTTATTTTATGTGTATGGGTATTTTGTCTGCATATCTCTGTACCAGAGTGGAGCAGCCAATCCCTTGCAACTGCAATTACAGAAGACTGTGAGCCGCATATGGCTGCTGGCAACTGAACTCAGGTTCTCTGGAATTAAAAACAGTGCTCTTAACCATTAAGCCATCTTTCTAGCCCCCAAGTCATGTATGGTAAATCCTGTAGTTTCCTTTTTGACTAACTTATAGTTAAAATATGAGTAGTCAGTAAAGAGTAGCTACATACCTCTTGATACTAGACTGAAAATGAATGCCCCTCTTGAAAAACACGAGCTTCATCAACTAGCAGTGATATGTTTAAAGGATCATATTGCTTCAAGCCATGATAGTTCCTCTACTTTCTGTGTATACCTGTCCTAGCTCTGGGTCCTCTGTCACTAGGATTAAAGAACATGAATAGTCAATGAAGACCGACAGAGAAGTTCAAGTGCTCTCTCTGCTAATAAATTAGACAGCAAGTACGTAAAGAAAGACTTACAAGTAACCAGTATACCTTAAACAGGTATTCCGACACATATCCTAGGAGAGATCAGAAGATATTGGGAGAAGGAGAACAAGGAAGCATGGAAAAGTTTGGTGGAAGAGGGGATGGAGGATACCAGGAAAGCGTGGTCCTCTAAGTCAGTTGAGCAAGGTGTGTATGAGCTCAGAGGGACTGAAGCAAGGACCTGCAAGGGCATGCACCAGGTCCTCATGTATGCGTGTGTGTGTGTGTGTGTGTGTGTGTGTGTGTGTGTGTGGCAGTGAGTCTCAACCTATTGATTTTGACTCCTTTGGAAGTCAATGACCCTTTCAAGAGATTTACTAAGACCGTGAGAAAACACAGATATTTTGCACTATGAATTATGAATCCTAGCAGTAGCAAAATTGCAGTTATAAAGTAGCAACAAAAATAATTTTATGATTGTGGGTCACCACTACATGAAGAGCCATATTATAGAGTCACAGCATTAGGAAGGTTGGAAACCGCGGTAGTATAGTATACCTTTCAGTTTAGTATTTTTATGGGACCGTTCAGTGTGTGGATTTGGATTCTTGTGCCTGCTCTTCGACTCTTCTATCTGCTGTTAGTTTTTGCTTCTTCTTATATTTTATTTTGCAATGTTCAGATGTTGCTGTTATCTCTTAGAAGCCTGTTCTTTTCTAATGAGATACAGAAAGGAAGCAGATGTAGAGGAGAGGGAGAGGGGGAGAGGGAGGGGAACTATACTCAGGATATACTTTATGAGAAAGAGTTATAGGAGAAAAAAGAAAAAGAAGCCATTAAGCAAATAGGAGTGTCAAGAAATAAAAGACAAGGTATCAGGCCTGGCTGTTTGTATATTAAATGGTAAGACTTTCTCACATCTTATTTCATTTTAAATGACTAAGTAAAAGCACATTCTAATGTTGTATTTTACGACACATTGTCTTGAACCAATCAAAGTAAGTGATACAGCTGGTAATGATGCTATTGTGTGGAATGTGATGTTACCAGTTCGGAGAAGCTACCCACTAAGTGTGAGTAACTTAGGAAAAACTGTTATCTCAGTCTCTGAGTTACTGTTTAATGCAAACACACAAATCTAAGGTCACTGTGGATACTGGGACAATTCTCTGAAGAGCTGGCCTTGAGCTTGCCTAAGACTTATTTTTAGCAGTAATAAAAATGTGTTAAATTACTATATGCATCAACACTGTGCACACTAAAATATCTGTGTAGAAAAGAAAACAACAGCCAGGTGTGGTGGCACATGCCTTAATCCCAGCACTCCGGAGGCAAAGGCAGGCGGATTTCTGAGTTCAAGGCCAGCCTGGTCTACAAAGTGAGTTCCAGGACAGCAGGGTATACAGAGAAACCCTGTCTCAAAAAACAAAAAACAAAAACAAACAAAAAAAAAAAAGGAAAACAAACCCTACAATTGAAAATTGGTGCTATTTGTGATGGATTGAATATGCTTGGCCCAGGTAGTGGCACCTTTAAGAGATGTGGCCTTATTGGAATGGGTGTGTCACTGTGGTCATAGGCTAAGAGCCTACTCCTATCTGCCTGGAAGTGAGTCTTCCACTAGCAGCCTTCAGGTGAAGAAGTAGAACTCTCAGATCCTCCTGCACCATGCTTGCCTGGATGCTGCCATGCTCTCAACTTGATGATAACAGACCGAACCTCTGAACCTGTAAGCCAGCCCCAATGAAATGTTCCCCTTTATAAGACTTGCCTTAGTCATGGAATCTGTTCACAGCAGGAAAACCCTAAGACACCATTTCAAAGCTATTAAGTCTATGGTATTTTGTCACAGAAGTCTGGACAGACAAGCAAGGTATAGCTGTGTGGGAAGAGAGGTAGTTCCAAAGAACTACTTCTGAAATAGTAAAGGTGCTGTTAACGTTAGTATAGATGGGTAGGAAAATACCTGGAATTTCTAGTCCTGTTCCTCTGTAAAAACTCAATTTTACTGACATTGAGGTTAGAGTACTGAGAAATTAATCCTTATAATCTTTTGGGCATATTTAACTATTTTTTTATGTGCAAATCCTTTGCAAGAGTCAGAATATGACTTATTAACATTTCTATTTCCTGTTTTAAGGGTACAAACTACAAAATCATACATGTGGCTGTTTGTACTTTATTCTTCTTGGTGGTGCCAAGGTTTCTTTATCTAATCTCTGGCCAGGCAGTTAATGCTTGAAATAACTGGAGTAAACTCAAGTGTGGACATGCTTTCTGATGCCTTACTCAGTGGCTTGTGTAGAAGAGCAGAAAAAGCATATAATTAAATTTACCCAGGACTGACTACTGGCTGACTGAATCTGGTATGAGAATCTCTTGTCTTGAGTTTGGTTGTCTCGTTGGTTGGTTGGTTTTAGAGATAGGGTCTTGGAACATAATCTAGGTTAACTTTGTACTCTCTCATCTGTCTTGAGTTATTGAGATTACAGACATACGCCACCATTTATGACTCAGGTATGTTTATATAAAGCGTTATACTTATATCTAATATTTATGTAAGATATTATATTTATATCCATAAGCTAAGTGATTAAGATAGGGTATAAGCTGAACTAAGATTGAGGTGCAGCATACATTGACGGTAATCTGTAAGATGAAGGGTTCTAAAATCCAGCGGGTACTGAGAAGCTCATGGGTCTGATGAAAGGATGGAGATGAGACAGGCTGTTCAGCAGCTCCTTCATACAGTGAAGCGAGACCGCCCTAAGCATAGAGTCACCCTGAGTCTCTAAGTCTACCATTTATAGTAATGTGTAGAGCATTGCCGTTACAAAGAGAATCATAGGATGTTATAGTATAGTGGTGTATGAAACCACACATTTTGTAGAGGAAGCCATTGCTATTTCCAGACTTGCTCTAAACATAAAGAATAAAGTCAACATATTTTTCCTAGGGTGGCAAGCAAATATTTTATAGGTCAGACTCATTATGCTTGCCTTCAGTCTATGTACACTGTAAGGACTCATTCTGCTCTGTGTTGGTTTGCTCTAGCTTAATGTTAGATTTGGTATATTCTCACGCCTTAAGTAGTTCCTTCATTCGCTTATTAGCTTTTCATAGTAATTAAAAGTAAGCAAATATTAATAGGCTGAGAGGAAAATAGATAAAGTAAATGTCATTACTTCATTTTGTAATCGGATGGCCAACCTTTTTGCTCATAGATCTTAGCTATAAATAGAGGTAGTTAAATGACAGATATGAGGGACATATAAAAATGATTTTTGATGTCCATTATCCTCTCATTGGTACTTTGCTCACATCTCAGGCTTCTGTGCTGATGTTGAACTTTCCATGTCCCAAATGATTGAGAGCAGGCTGGTCCTATAATGAATACACATTATAAACTTCACGTAAGGAAGAACTCCTTCTAGAATTGGTTAATACCATATATGTAGTGAAATAATGTCATCAAAGGTCTTAACATAGGGCATAGGGATTGGGATTGTGAAAAATCTTAAACATTATTCCTTCAAAGGATAAATCTTTCATAATAAGAATGCAACTATACAAGTGTTATAACATGATGCATGGCCTCTTTGAAAAACCTGTTTGGCAGGCAAAATATACACATACATACATACATACATACATACGTACATACATACATATGAAAAATTCATCTTGAAAGATGAGTTTGGGTCATGACGGTGCTGTGTGCATAATTATAGAATTGGGGGATTTTGGATATGGAAGAGGGGGTTTATGAAGTAAAGACCAAACTCTGTTACATAGACCAATTTAAGGTATCCTGGACTAAATCGTAAAAACCCTGTCTCAAAATAGTCTTAATATTAAGATTGACCAAAATTTAACTTTGTCTTTTTATAATTGTTTTCCCAATAAGTGTCATGTTCATAGTGCTTTAATTTATATAGGATTCTCCACCATATGTTTAAAATATGATTTATTATTGTGCCTTTGGAAAATGGCAATGAATGATGAGAATAGAAGAAAGATAACAGTTAAAATTGTTATAATACAAATGACACAGGAGACCCAGTTGTGTTATATTGTTTAAATAGATTATTTTTTCACGACAATAGACCCATTATGGCTTTTATTGTTATCCTTTAATAACACTAAATATTAGCCATAGTAAGAATACATACTACTAAGGAAGAGTTCCTAGAGCAAGTAATTTTCCTGAATAATTTTTTAATAAACCATGATGACTTATTTTGAACCCAGTTCCTGTGTTTTTACTGTTATCTAAAATTTAAATTAGTTCAAGACTCTCATTATGTCTTAATGACAACTTCTGATTTCTGTGAAAACTTTCTGCTATTCTAAATATATCTGCTTAGAATTATGAACAGACTTTTTCAGTTCAGCTCAAAATATATGAGTTATTCCAGTAAGTGGACATCTACTGCTACATCCACTCCAGTAGTGACCTGTGTGACAGGCCTAGAAACCTGGACAGTGTCCCGAGGTAAAAAGTTCACGGAAACTTAGTCTCCTGGAACCGTGATATCTTGTATAACAAATGCTCCAATAATGTCCTTGTTTTAGTCGGTGAATGGATCTGTGTGCTTTCCCTCAGTATTGTTTTATTATAGGTGTCTCCAAGCAATGACTTGCCAAATACCTAAGCAAATTTGAACTTTACTACCTGGCCTTCACCAATGCCCTAGGTAGTCCTTGAGCTGACTCTGGGCTTGGAATTCAGTAGGAATGTTGCCTATTCAGTGACATTCAGAATTGCCTCTAGTATTGTAAGAGAAAGTGAAAGAAATCAGGCATTACTATCTACTACATAGAGTTAGAAATCTCAGGGCAAGCTTAGCAAAGTATATTTAGAATCTTCATTACAGTCAAGTATGGCAGACTACAGTGCATATTAGAAGAAAGTTGGTGAGTTCTTCTGACAAATGGAGATTCCCTACAGATACTTAAAAGAGAAGCTAAGTTACTCCCATATGCAGGAAATTACAAAGACCTAGGAAGAAGGAAGGTTATGGTTTAAGAAGGAACTAGAGTAAATACTTAGAACTATAGATAGCTGGGTCACGCCCTTACACAGGAATTTACAATGGCCTAGGGGGAAGGTAGACTATACTATAGACTAGGATTGGAACTATGACAAGGGCATGAAGCCCTTGCCCCTGGCTTCCAAGATTAAACTGACCTTATGTGGGGTTGCTTTTGATCCCAGTTGTTAACATTGATTTTTATCCCAGTTGGTTCCTGTTAGCTTTTTGTATGCATTCCTCTGTTTTGTGTAAAAGTCACTTATAAGACTTGGTGCTCACTTTGAGACACATTACATCCAGATATAGCACTCCCTTGTGTCTGTATTTGTTTGTCATCTACTCCAACTCCTTGCCCACCTTTCTGAACCCCTGATTTCTTCCACGGATTGAGGGAGGCCGACTGGGGCTGGTCCGTGGCAGGATGGTGCTCATACCCTGCCAATAAAATGAAAAAACACAGGAGACACATTTTTGATTGTTCTGCAGTGCTTGTGGAGGTGGTTCTCAACCTGTGGGTCACAACCTCCTTAGGGGAAGAAAGACAATCTTTTCACAGGGGTCACCTAAGAGCATCACTCAAAAAATGCAGATACTTACATTATAACAGTAGCAAATTTACAGTTATGATGTAGCAATGAAAATAATTGTATGGTTGTGTGTATGTGGGGTGGGTTCACCAAAATGTGAGGATCTGTATTAAGGGGTTCTAGCATTAGGCAGATAAAGAACCTCTACTCTAAAGGATGTCTACCATATTGGTTCTGGGAAAGGAAATTACAGGTTGTTTGTTCTTTGTCATTACGCTGGCGATTTGTTCTGAGACATGTTTTGCCTAGATAGCCTAAACTAGCCTCAAACTTTCGGTCTTTCCCTTTTTTCCCCACTAGGGTGCAGAGATTTCAGGTTTGAACTTCCATGTCTATGCATTTAAGTCTGTCGTGATCTTGACCTTGAATCCGTGTGGAAATATTTCTAAAGTGTTCAGAAGGAAGCAAAACAGTGTGTGTGTGTGTGTGTGTGTGTGTGTGTGTGTGTGTGTGTGTGTTGAGGGTAGGGTGGGCATGCTTCTGGTATATGCAGACAAATCCTTATGCAGCATCCAACTAGCATAGAAAAGCAACTTAGACTTCTAATACTAGAAAATTTTTAATGAAAAGCAATAAAATTAGAATCATTGTGTTGGGTAATTTAATTGTAAAATTTTATTTAATAAGTTCCAAGAAGAGATGAAACTCTTTTTTTTTTTTTTCTTTCAAGTACTTGGGGTGAATTCCTTTTTTAATGGGCTAACTAATGGGGTGAGACACCAACTCAGGATCATTAAATTGAAGACTGCTGGCTGGCACCTGATAAGGTCTGTGTTGTCTTCACTGTGGCTGCACAGAGTGGGTGGCCACGATTTATTTATTAGTGTCCTATGTCCTTCACTTAAATCTCTGCTTGACTTAATTTTTATTTGAAACGGTTGAAGTTATTTGCAATAAGCTGCTGTTTTTTTATTTTTGGCATGCACAGAACTCCCATATGGTTTTTCAGATAAATTATAAGTGAAAGCATTTTCATTAAAGACGAGCGCTTATTTTCTGAGAGGCGTTGGTTGTTTTGTTCTTATAAAAATTTCCATGCAAGTATTAAAGAAAATTTCCATGTATAAAAGTTCAAAAGGAAATATAAAAATAACCCATCTTCTCCCCATCCTAAGGATGACAAAGGTTATTGCTTTAACATACTTCCCTTGGTCTTGCCCACCTTGTATCTAGTTACATAGTTTAGATATATATACATACATATGTACATACATACATATGAACATACATACATATATAGGTTAATTGTCTTTTTACTATAATAATGAAATACTTATGTAACTTTTTTAAATAAAAGAAATTAAATTATCACCTCCAAGTTTTGGAGGCTGCAGGACATCTTGCTCGCATGGCTTCAGTTCTGGTGAGGACCCTCCTGACTGTGCCACATCAGGCAAGTTGTAGAAGTGGAGACACTTTCTGAGCAGTAGTCATGCCTTCACATAGAAAGCCAGAGAGCAGGTGAGGCTCTGCTGGGCACTTTACAACAATCTCTGAGAACACTACACCAATATCTCTGGGGTAGCTCATTGAGAGCTGATCCTGGGGTACTTAAAGTTTATCTGAGTAGTAAGATTCCTGCTTCTCTCTATTTGGATCCAGGCTATATGTGCATGTGTCTAGTCAAGACTGTCACTTAACCTATACACACCTTAAAATATGTGCTTAACCATGTGGACATTTGTATCTTTTGTTTGTTTGTTTCTTTCTTTCTTTAGTTTTGTTTGGGGTTATTTTGGAAAAAGGGTCTTGTTATGTACCTCAGTCTACCCTCATATATATATATAGCTCAGGTTAGCCTTGAACTTATAGCAACCTTTATGCCCCAGTTTCTTGATTCTAGGTATTATAGACTCTGTCTCCAAGCAGAGGTTCAAGTTCTTACGTCCCTAGCATTGGTGCACAACAGCCTTGAAGGTAGGATTTGCCATAAATTAGTTTATTACAAAGGGGTTTAGAGCAGAGATTCCTAGTTCTGGTTATAGCTGGGATACTCGCTGTTTATTTGAACAAGAACTGTCTTCCATATTTCTCTGACCCCCCCCCCCAACTCAGAAATAATTTCTGTCACAATACATATATCTCTTTTTCTAAAATCCCATTCCACTATATGCTTCTTCTTTTTATTTTTGGTTTGGTTTTTTGAGACAGGGTTTCTCTGTATAGCTCTGGCTGTCCTGGAACTCACTCCGTAGACCAGGCTGGCCTCGAACTCAGAAATCTGCCTGCCTCTGCCTCCCAAGTGCTGGGATTAAAGGCATGCACCCTCATGCCTGGCCACTCTATGCTTCTTTACATAATAACTAATACTTAGAGTAAGTGGTACTCTAGCTTTTACTGAAAGTGTTTATTCCATATTGTGTGACTTAGTCCACACCACTGGGTCTCTGATACATTGTTAGTCTCCAATAAGAGTTTATTGAAGGAAGAGAGAAAGAAAAGAAAGACCTGATTTTTTTTCCTTGTTTTTCTTCTAGAAATAAGATTTTACTATGGAGCCCAGGCTGGCTTCAAACTCAGCGTGTTCTTGTCTCAGCTTTCCAAGTAGTAAAGCAGGTATGAGCAGTGGGTGTGTTCCACAGAAAAGAAGAATCTGCCCCAGTCTTTTAGTTACATCTTCATATCTTCTTCCTCTATATCCTAAGTCCATATTTTTCTCTTAGATAGACATCAGTCATATTGGATTAAGCCATACTCCCATGTACTCACTTTAGTTTGAATTTGTATATAATGACCTTATCTCCAGATGAGTTCAAATTCTGAGAGACTAATGATAAGGTCTCAGTATATGAGTTCTAGGCCCTGAGAAGCCAACCTAGAGCATTCTTGCTCTCAGGGCATTCTCTCATACTTGACTTCTGTTAGAAGATCAAGTTAAAAGTATGAGAGTTATCGATCTTTCTTTCCTCCCATCTACTATAAAGCCAGAGCTTGTCACTCATACATAAGAACAGGCAAAGAGAATTACACTGAAGCAACACAAAAGTGACCTTCTGAAACCACTGCTTCCTGCTTTCAAATCACCCAGAAGATATTCTAGAATAGTGGCCACCTTATAGATGCCCAGGCATTTTAGCAACAGAAAAGTAGTATTAAGAAAGGCCAAATAAAAAATAATATTTATTTTTGATCATAAGTCTCACATGTATTTTTGCTAGCCCTTAACCATCATTATGCTGTTTCTGTAAATAGATCAAGAAAACACTCTTCCACAGATAACAGACTTCTGTGTCCACACAACATTCAGGAATTGCTGCAAATGAGGCTGTCACTCACAGTTCCCAGCTGAGAACATGATTTGCAGTTGGAAATGTCCTTCAGCAGCTAGCTCTCTGTCTCAGCATGTACAGTTGATTCAATCGTTCAGTCTTATATTCTGCCCAAGGGTGGGCTAGCATAGGATTCTCTCAGGTCTGGTGTTTTAAACGAAAATGCAGTGTAGCACCCTTAGACAGGAGGACTTAGATTTATACTTTAGTTGTTTGAAATTACCATTTGTAGAAATAGCCCATTGTTCTCAATGGCCAAATAAATGTGTTTTCAAACAAAGCCTGATATAGCTATTCTCTGAAGGGTGTGTTGCTGTTGTTGTTGTTAGAGTTGTTGTTGTTTTCTTCTTATTTGGGGGGAGAGGACTTGCCTAGTCTTGTTGGGATTAGCTGCCTCAGGGAGAGGTGGTACCCAAGGGGGGCTTCCCTGCTCTGTGGAGAAGAGGAGGAGGTCAATTGGGGGGAGTGTGGGACTGGGAAGAGAGAAGGGAGGAGCCTGTGATTTGGATATAAAGTAAACTTTAAAAAGAAAAAAATGAATTAAATTATAATTACATCACCCTTCCCTTCCCTTTCCTTCATCATACCTCTCCCACACACCTACTCTTTCTAAAACAGATGGCAGTTTTTCTTTGATTACTATTGGTGTGGGAGAGAGAGAGAGAGAGAGAGAGAGAGAGAGAGAGAGAGATAGATAGATGCTGGATCCATTTCATGTTGTCTGTCTGAAAATGATTTCAGAACTGGCCACTTTGTATTGGCTAACCAATTAAAGTGCTCATCCCATGGGGAGGATAATCCTCCTCTTTTGGCAGTCATTAATTATTTGTAGTTCTTTGTCCCCCCCTCATTAGCATATCTAGTGATGTCATTCTTCTGGCTTCATTGAGGCAAGGCCTTCTCTGAACTTTTTTATTCATCTGCCATTGATCTGTCTGTGGTCCTGACTGAAAAACTAGGTAGTGCAGTTTGTGTTTGCTATTTGATTTGATGGTGTCTTCATGAATGACCATAAATCTACTTTCATAGGAGTTAGAGTGAATATTTACATTTGGAGGTGGGAGTGTAAATCAGCACTGGAGTTTCTGCTCACCATACTCAAGTGCCTGGGTTCAAGAGCCTGCTCGTTTTTTAAAAATATATAAAAAAGATTGTACACTAAAAGTATGTTAGCACAGTATGACCATAATTCTGCCATTTTGCCTAGAAGAACATATTAGCCAGGGTTAATTATGAAATAAGAATGAAAAAAAAGAAAAAAGAACTTGGGGCTTCTTTAATTAGAGAGTAACTAGAAATCTCAGATGTGTTGAGTCTAGCATGTGGAAAAGAATGAGCCACATCTAAGAAAACTCTATGAGATACCAGGCCATCCTGTCCATCAACCTGTAGGATGGCTACCCTCTTCTCTTCATAGGTTAGTGAAGGAAAAGGAGGTTGCCTTTTCTTTAAGTATATAACAGATGTAGTGCCAAGTTATTTTTGACCATAAGCCAATATACTTTATTCTGTATTCTTTCAATGAGGCAACAGAAGCACAGAGAATAAAAGCATCTATCATAATAGTTAAAATGCCTAATGAGCCTGAACCCTCTCCCCACCCATTTTGGTGGCAATAGAATGTCAAATCATAGCCATCAGGACAAATACCTTTCTCATATCTGGTCACGTAATGTGAGTTAAGGATAAAATATCAAGAAGTACACAGGCCACTAGAAACTAGAAATCTAGAATGTAATACCTCCTTAGAAGCTGCATGAGCAGCAGGCATCTTTGGTTTCTGAGGATCAATAGAACCCTTTTGTAAGATTAAGTTGTCTGTGCAAGGCAGAGAAAGAATCTCAAATTAACTCTTCAGTGTTTTTCTATTTTGAAGCATGCTTTTAAAATAGATTTCACCTGCATAAATGTTCTCCAGCTTAGAGGCTTAATCACCTCAGCCTGAAGAGTTTCTTTTCTTGCCATTTTTCTTCCATTGTTATTATAATGACAGCAGCTCATTAACTCAGTGGGTGTCAGTATTGATTATGATGTTCACATCTTACTTTTTTTTTCCCCTTGATAGTTCAGTTTCTTTCTAAAATAGATCATAATTCGTGATTGGTTGCTGCTTTGGAGTCTTGCCAAGCTATCTCACCAATTACTCCTGGTAAGGTAATAGTGTTTAGATTGATTCAACTGGTCTTAGAGGACCCTGACCTCTTTTGTTCCTCTATGAGTCTGTGTTTTATAAACTCAGTGGGTAGTGGCTACTACAGAGTGGAATAAATCAGAAAGGCAAAGTGCCTGCTGCAGGTATCCCCGGGCCCATCTAATTATCACAAGCTTGTTTGCTTTATGTCCTTGTTTTGTTGCACACATGCACATGAGAACAACAAACAGACTAATTCAAAATCCTATCAAGAGGGATTTAGGAATTACAAACGAGTACAGTGGCTTTTAGAGGCTTTATTCACATGGCAAACTAAAAGATAAGAGACATAACGGTAAAAAGACAATAGAGAGTTAGAATTTTATGTCTTAAGAGATAAACATACTAGGCTATATGAGTCTATAACGTTTTATGTGAAATATTGGAATACCTTGCAATAATGCCTCTGAGATCTCATGGACATCAATACAATAGGAAAAAGCAACACAGATTTTTTCAGACTCACGGCGTATCCTTTTTTAAGATGAAAACTCTCAGTCCTTGCATTATTCTCACACAGACACAGGTAGTGAGCCTGACAGGTCAGTACTGCAAGAGTCAGGGCATAGCTGATGGAGATGCAGATCTCTGTACCCAGCATATCTTATGAATGCCAACGAGGTGACTGCCTGGTGTGAGCTGTGGTAGGTGGAGAACAAGGACAGAGTGTCTCTTTGTTATTGATGCTCCTCTCAACCAAGTCACCCTGTTGTTATTTTCTTGAACAACATCATTACTTACTTTTGTGTCTTGCACGCTTCTCTCTGAAAACCTCTGAGCAAGCCAGTTGTCATCATTGGAAGCTGACTGGGTGGATGAGCTATAGGAGATAGGCTTGTGGAAGGAGGTCTGAGTGCTATTCTTTCTGTGTAGAAATGAAATGTTGTTTCTCCTCTTTCTGGGAGAAGGACTTAGTGACTCCAAGTATCCTCCTGGACATCAGGAGGACTCTGTTCTGAGACTTCCACCACCACCACCTCGCTTTTCCTTTGTATCCACACAAATCTCACCTCTTTTGCCCACACCTCAAATATAATTTCCCAGCAACTGTTCTAGGTTAATCACTTAATGAAATAACTTTTAATATATACTGTGGTGGTTTGGATATGTTTGGTCCAGTGAGTGGCACTATTAGGAGGTATGGTTGTGTTGGAGTAGGTGTGGCCTTAATGGAGGAAGTGTGTTACTGTGGGGGTGGGCAAGGAGATCCTTCTCCTAAAAACATGGGAGTTAGTCTTGTCCTTTTGCCCGTGAACAAGACAGACCAACTTTACTCTTTATTCAAAAAGTTTGACTTTTATACTTTTTAACAACTATTACTCTCTTTTAAAGTTGCCCTCTGTACTATCCCTACTCAAAGAACAGCATTTTACAACAATAGGTTCAATCCATTAATCATGAACGTGCCAAAATTTACTGATACTGCTGTTTATCTGGTTTCTTCTTTGTGAAGCTTAGACTCCATAATTCATCAAGCACTTTTTAACTCCTTCTTGGGTAGCTCTTCTTTACTAAACATATCTTTGTGTTTGTCTGTTTGTCTAGCAACACTTAGATGGAGAGATAAACTTGATATTTCATCTTTTCTGCTTCCCCCATCTAAAAGCAACCAGATAAATATTTTCAAAAGTGATTCAAATGGAAGGGGTGTGGCTATTCCTCAGTCATAGAATGTTAGCCTAGTGTGATATTTACTTTTGATTGTCAACTTGCCACAGTCTAGAGTGATCTGGGAGGGAGTCTTAATGAGCTATTGTCTAGATTGAGTTCTCCAGTGTGCATGCCTGTGGGAGATTGTCTCAATTGTGTTAATTGATGTAGAAAGACTGCTCAGAATTTTGTGGCTCTAGTTGATGATAACCTATTTTTCTAAGACCATATCTTAAAAGTTAAACATTTATTTCATTACTTGAGCACTTGAGAGATCATATATGTTGTTGGAAGAGGAGAAAATAAACAATTTTTTCTTCAAATAGAATCATCTTTCTTGATCAGCAAGAAATTCGAGGAAAGGGAAACATTCATTATAACTGTTTGGGCATGATAGTGAAAACCCATAATCTACTATAAACACTTTATAGCAGGCTGACACAGGAGAATGGCAAGTTGAAGACATGTCTGGGCTACAAAGAGAACTTAAGACACTTCAGAGCAACATTACGAGACTGTATCTCAAAATGAAAAGTAAAAAGATGGAGAAAGAAATAGTTCAGTGGGAGACCATTTGCCTGGCATTTACATGGCCCTAGATTCAAATCCCAATGTTGTGTTTGTAAGGAAGAAATAATTATAATATAAAATGGTTGGTTGGCAATCAAAATCATAGGTATCTTTAAGAATAAAAAATGCTACAGAGGGAACAAATAAAAAGAGCACTCTAACTGAGTTTATCTTAAGGTGCACATAAATAAAAACCTACCCTTTCATTATGACAACTAGCTATCCAGTACCAAGGGTCTGTTGAGTTTGTGATGTATGGCATAGCTGTGGGTGTGTGGCTGCAGTCTGACTTTATTGTCCTGTCATTTTAAGACCCAGGGAGAAGGGGCATCTCTCTTCTTAAGACAGAAGATAGATAAAATATTCAGCAAGAGCTTGCCCTGAATGTGTCCAGTGTCATTTCTGCTCCTATTCTTTTGAGCGGATATTCAGGGCAGGGTCAAAGTAGAAGGGACACACATGTACAGTCAATAAGAAGGGAAGGTGAGTACTGTGATTGTGAATAAGGACGCAGCTCATTTTAGTGACTTTTTACTATGTCTGTTCTGCTAAAAGGACTGTGAAAATGACGGGCAGAAACAGAAGATCTAGTAAACGGCTGGGTTGTGAAGAAAGATGAAGTCAGTAAAAAAAACATCTTGTGTGTGGGCTGAGCATCCAAGCAGTCATGTCAGGCAGGCGGTTTGAAAGAGAAAATAGCGCTGGAGAAAAATGTCAGGGCTGAATAGATCCAAGAACCAATCATTTAGACTTGGGCACATATCAGTGAAAGGGGACAAAACTATGAAGGTACGTACAGAAAATAGAGTGCATAGTTCTAAACCTCAGAGATTGAGTAAATTACAATCTAGTAGACTCCTGATCTGCTTTTAAATATTTCAGGGTCATTCACAATGGGTTCTATGTTTTGTAAATTCATTATATAAATGAGATAGCATAGCAATCATAAACATAAGCTTGAGGAAAATGTACTGGAGATCTGGCTATCAGCTGACCTGGATTAGGTTCCCAACACCCACATGGCAGCTTACAACCATCTGTGACTCTGGTCTCAGGATACTTGATGCCACTACTTAGCATCCATGACATCTTAAACTCCACCTTCACACAAAATGATAAATCTGAGAATGCAGAAATCCACTTTACCTTCCTGAAAACTCACTCTGTAAATTTTTGATTTATAATATCAGGTACATGTTTGGCTCTAATCAATCTCCCCCTCCCCCTCCCCCTCCCCCTCCCCCTCTCCCTCTCCCTCTCCTTCCCCCTCCCCCCTCCCCCTCCCCCTCCCCCTCTCATGGTAATAGCATTTGCCCTTGCAGAACTATTGAGGGATTACATGAAATGGTGCCTGGAAAATATTCAAACAGTCCTTGGATCATTTTCAAGACAACTTGTAAAAGATTCTAACACAATTACCTGGAAGCAAACATTCTCTCTAGCCCCGTTTACCTTTGCAGTAACCATAGACTTTGATAAAGCACGTGTTCTTGATTTACTACTCTTAGGCATTCTATTGACAGCTTAAGGAAGTCTGGGATTTATAGTGTTAGCCAATATCATGAACGTGCAGATAGGATTAGATTTAATTACCAGATGCATGCCACACTGTGAGGGGCAACATATACTTCCAAATGCTCAGTTCTGGACCATGGCAAAGAATATTGCTGGCAGCACTCGTGCTTCATCTCAGTATTCTTATCACAGTGGCATTGGGAAAGGCTCTTAAAGCAATGCAGATCCTGTTTACCTTCACCCTTTTATATCTTGTACCCAATAAAGTGTCAGATGTTAACGAACATAGTGGTTCACCTGGGGATCCATTCCAGATACAGTTACCAAACCCAGACACTATTGTGGATGCCAACGAGTGCTTGCTGACAGGAGCCTGATATAGCTGTCTTCTGAGAGGCTCTGCCAGTGCCTGACAAATACAGAGGTAGATACTCTCAGCCAACCATTGGACTAAGCACAGGGTCCCCAATGGAGGAACAAGAGAAAGGACCCATGGAGCTGAAGAGGTTTGCAGCCTCACTAGAGGAACACCAATATGAACCAACCAGTACCCCCAGAGCTCCCACGGACTAAACCACCAACCAAAGAATACATGTGGAGGAACCCATGGCTCCAGCCACATATATAGCAGAGAATGGCCTTGTTGGACATCAATGGTAGTAGAGGCCCTTGGTCCTGTGAAGGCTCGATGCCCCAGTGTAGGAGAATGCCAAGACAGAGAGGCGGGAGTGGGTGAGTTGGTGAGCACTGGGGGTGGGGGGGTTGGAGGGGAAACCAGGAAAGGAGATAACATTTGAAATGTAAATAAGAAAATTATCTGATTAAAAAAATGAAGACAAAAAAAGAAAATAAAATGAAAAAGTTTGCTAGCCATCTGAAAAAAAATAGATTATTCTCTGAGAGGGTCATCCATGTAGTGGTAATAAATCCGAACAACCTGGACCCTGGCAACAGTTTAAAATCTTGGAGACAGTCACTCCTTTAGCAGTATTCCCAGTCCATGTCATATTTTGTCCATGCATGTACTTTCTCCTCTCTGCATTGGGTGTGTAGTTGTCTTTTGTTGGGATTCCAGGAGTATCACTGGCCATCGTTCTTTATGCTAGAGAATTTAATGAAGATTTCCCTTATGGCACCAATGCTTTGCTCCCATTTTTGCCTGTGAGATTTTCAAAGCTGTCAAGAATTGTAAAGCCTGTATCCCATATTCTCTTTTATGCTATCTTGTGGTTTTCCTTTCAAATGGTGTTTGGAGTTTATTCTCTTGAAGCATCACCAGCCATTTGTTAGACCCCGGGGCTTATTAAAATCCAGATTTCTATAGGAGGCTTACAGATGTTGTAGAATTAGAGAAAATTAGCTTCAGGTCTGGCAGTAATTTTCTAAAAATGGTTCTGTTGATCTCACTGAAATCGAGGATTCCTTTGTTAAGCTGCCAAGATACATAAATTTTCTAGGAGAGCTGATTTTGTAACAGGCTTTGACATGTATGAGCTAATTCTAGAAATCGAAGTTCTTGCTGAAAACTGACAGCCTCAGGGAGCATTAAAGATCATGTTGATGGCCATATGTGTATTCTGCCTGGTGCTCTGCACAGGAAGTTCTGTGACTGTCAGTATATTAGGAAGAAACCCTAGAGTCTGCGTGACAGGGAAGTATCTCATGGAGATAGTCATGGGAAGAATAAACGAGTGTTCGGTGCTGTGTGGTTTCTTGAGTGAGATGTAGCATTTAGTGTTTTGAAATGTTTGACTTTTAGGTATTTTATGACAATACAGCCAGTGTTAAGGTCTGAAGTATTACTTTACCATAACATATTAAGTCTCACCTTTCTCGCTTCCTAGAAAGAACAATTTATAAAATTATAAATGTATAAAAATTGAGGGATACTGGCTAGCCAGCCTAGCCAAGTTATTGAGTTCTAAGTTCAAGAAAAGATCCTGTCTCAAAAATAAATATGATGGAAAACAATTGAGGAAGACATAAGGTTTGCCTCTAGCTCCTCCATGCCCATGAACAAGCGCTCGTGGGCACTTGGAAACAGGTGCATGCACACAAATGCTGGGGCTGCACATTAACCTGCAATGTAAAATTCAGAAGTGCTAAGAAACACATGCAGTATCCTAAGTGGTGTGCCATTAGCCTGCCCTGTACTAATCCTTGACCACATTACTTGAAGTTGGTTCTTAGAGTTCACAATAGACATTTTTACCTTAAATCATTTCATATTTTTTAAAGATTTGTTTATTTATTTTATGTATGTGAGTACACTGTAGCTGTACATATGGTTGTAAGCCTTCATGTGGTTGTTGGGAATTTGAATTTTAGGACCCCTGTTCGCTCCGGTCTGTCCCGCTCACTCTGGTCAACTCTGCTTACTCAGTCCTTGCTAGCTCTGGCCCAGAGATTTATTTATTATTGTACATAAGTACACTGTAGCTGACTTCAGTTGTATCAGAAGAGGGCATCAGATCTCATTATGGGTGGTTGTGAGCTACCATGTGGTTGCTGGGATTTGAACTCAGGACCTTCAGAAAAGCAGTCAGTGCTTTTACCCACTGAGCCATCTTGCCAGCCCCATTTCAAATTACCATATTAATGACCCTGATGAGCTTCTGGGAATATTTTCCCATTTTCATGGTACCTGTTTTGTTTTGAGTATGAGATGTTTCAGAAGTATGGTTGCTGAATGATGTGTTTGGGGAAGTGATAGGATCTTTGTGAGTCTGATTCAAATAATGGATTAATTCCCAGATGGAGTCATGACACCAGAAATGAAGAGAAGTATGAGAGGTAAATCCTCTTCAGAGGAAATAGATGACTCGTGTGTCCTTGCGGGCTCTTTCTTGCCCTGGTCCCTTCTTACATTTCCACCCATTTCTGCTGGCTCGTTACCATTTTGTGAACTACTATTTTCTGCCATGTTCCCCAAGCCATTAATGTACAGATTCCTTTGAAAGCCATGAGTCAAACTAAATCATTCCTCAGATTATTTATGTCACATATTTCTTCTTCAATGCAAAAGGGTGACAGAAAATGAAGTGAAACTTTGTTGACATATTGTTAACTCTATATCAGCACACCTTCCGGGCATTTTTTTTTTTTAGTAGGTTATACTTAAAATTGCCAACACACATTTTCAAAATTCTTTTCCTGTCAGAATGGCTGTGCTGGAATCATACAACTGGCCTTCTGACCTCTTTTTAAAGTAAATTTTAAAGCCTACTATAGCAGTCTCTTTCATACTTCTAAAACTCGCTGACAAGAGATGAAAGTTAAAAAGATGTGTACATTCCTTAACAGTCTTTTCATGGGACTGGCCCTTTCACATCCAACCTTAAAAATAAAGCAAAAGAAATGTGGTATTTTTCGAAGTGTCAGATCTATTTTTATACCAAGTGTGAACATATCCAAGCTGATACAAATTTTAGAATTCTATTCAACAGATATATTAAATATTATTTCCTTGTAGTATATGTAGTTTATATTTTAAAAACTTCTTTGTGAGATGCTACTGACTATCCAAGCAACATGTAGACAGTCTACTTAATATATATGGTTGAGGTACTATAGATCCTGATTTTATTAATAAATCTAAGAACTCAGTCAGATCTAACAATAATAAAAATTGCTTCTGTGTTCTTAACATTCATTGGCTTCATAGTAAAATTATAGTAGATTCCTTAAAGAGATGGGTTTGGCTCCGGCCATGCTAAAATGCACAGCCATGGTGAGTATTGATAATTTTGTATTTTAAATGACACAAATTTAGATTTCACTGATGAATTTATTCTATGGTAAACCCATAATATTACACATATTCTGTTGACAACTTTCCCTCATTCTTTCCCTCTCTTTCTTGATCTATCTCTAGCTCTCGCTCTTCTTCCTTCCATTCACCTATCTTCCTCTCTCTCTCCATCTCTTATCTCTCTCTGTATGTGCACATGTATGTGTGTGTCTGTGTGTGTGTGTGTCTATGAGTCTGTGTGTGTGTGCATTCCCTGTTACAAAGCACATAGTAAGGTATATTTTTGGCTCATAAGTTATAACTGAGTTGACTGGTTAATTCTCTGGAAAAACTTGTCAAACAATGTTTACTCTTTGTGACAGTTTTCATCTCATCAGATCCTAGATGAGGACATTTCCTTCTTTTAGTCAGTTTTTACATGCCCAGTGTGGACCCAGAAAAATCCCTGTAATGGAAATGAATAAATGCAATGAGAATGATTCAGTGACAAAGTGAATGTGAATTGTTAAATAACATTTTCCATATCTATGAATCCACTTGTGACTGCTTGTTATGGGAACAAGTGACTTTGAATATAGCCTTTACATTATATATTTATACTTTTCTAGTATTTGGGTTTCAGTGGACTAAAATAACGAACTTCACTTGCAGTTATTTTTACCATCTGTCTTTCTATAGATTCTATGTGTTAATGTGGGAGGACAAAAGACTATTTTAATTTACCTTTTGTAATTATGAATTAATAGAGGACCTGGGAAACAGAAAAAAAAAAAAGCCAACTACCCAATTATGCAGTAAAAGAACAGAGGAAGGATCTTAGTTTTCATTAGGAAATTGAAAGTGCCCTGGAATCTCATGTGGATGAATCACATACTACAAATGCCAGTGACACCTGAAATCTTGAAAGTGCCCTGGAATCTCATGTGACAGAATCAATATTCATCACATACTACAAAAGGCTAGTGGCACCTGAAATCTAAAATCCTCAAAAACAACCCTCCTGCTACACACACACACACACACACACACACACACACACACACTTTGAAGTATAGATGTGAAAATACAAAGGCAGAAGAAAATGCAAGAATGACCTCACCGCTGCTTTGTTCAGACTCACTTAGATCCTCTCGTGACCCATTTCTCTTTCTGGCTGTCATTTGAAAACAAATAGTTGGTCATGAAATTGAGAGAAGTGTAGTCACCGTCATTAATTTGACTATCTTCACAGGGTATTTGTATAATTTACGTACAGCCTTTACAAAGATCTAACACACTGGGCTATTGAAGTATATTAACAAAACAAATGCATTCCATGAGACATCAGTTATGTTACCAAGGTAAAAATATTTTTAATAGTTGACACATAAGAGATAATATCAGGCATCATTATTCACTTCTGATTTGTAACCTGATAACTAAAGTTACCCTTACTTTTCTTCAATATTACACTCTTCAGATTTTATTTCTGAATAATATGAAAATATTCATAGTTGTATACTTAATGTAGTATAATTGTGATCAAAGGATAAATTATTTAGAATGTTTATGGTAATATAATTGTTAGTATTACTGTTACTTACAATAAATGATTCCCGGGTTATGAAATTATTTTTATCTCATTACTATATTATGCCATTATATCCAGTGGATCATTACAGCTAACAACCAACAGATGATTTTTTTATAACCTGTATGTAAAGGTATACCTCAGACATTTGAAATATGTGTTTCTTAGATTGCTTTTGGCATAGAGAACATATGGATATTGTAGCTATAAAATCTTCGATACTCTCAAGACTTTTCAAATTAATTTGTTGTCAGTGATTTTTATTTGCAATCCTACATGAAGATACAGCATTGAAATCCAATCTTCCAATCGTATCCCAAGGTGACACTTTAGCAATTATCCTTAAAAAAAGAAAACAGGAGTAAAAATAAAACTTGTGTCTGTAAACAGCAGTTTTCTGGGATTAAAATATCTCTTACATATGACAATAGAGAATTTAGAGTTTAAAGCATATTTATTAGAAGTCTCCAAGCCATCAAATACTCTAGTTCCAGGAGCCTGATGCCCTCTTCTGTTGTCTGTGAGCATCTAAGACTTTCATGATGCAGATATATAGATATAGCCAAAACACTCCCACAGATTAAATAACAAAATAACTTTTTAAAGATATATACAGGGCTGAGACTATATATCAGTAGTAGAACCATTCCCTACTATACATGAGGTTCTAAATACAATTTCCAGCACCACAAGATTTGTTTATCTATCATATTATAGGTTCTCAGTAGATGCTAACTGTTTTATATAGGGCTGTATTGAAAAACTATAGTATGTCAAAGGGGATTTAATGCTATTAGATAATAACCACTGAGAAATGAGGGTTGGGTTATTGGAAAGTCCAACTCATAAATACAAAAATGTTCTGAGTTCCTTGAATTTTCTTTCTATCTGTAGCCCTTCTCTCTGCTGACATGTGACAGAGAATACATTAACAAATTACTAACATCTTTCAATTATCTAATAAAGACATTGGGGTTGGTTCTGAGGCTTGGAATGTCATAGCTGTATAAGAGTAAAATCTTCTAATCCTATATATAAAAATATTTGTCAATTTACTTGAATTTAAATTTTAAAATCTTACAAAATATATATGCAATCCAAAAATCTACACATAAACACTTATAAGCAGTCTATAATTGAATGTCAGATGACTTAAGCAAAATCAATGCAGTGAGAAATGTATCACTCCAGCAGGAGTTATAAATACCTGAGTTGTCTACTCACAAACGACAGAGAAATGTCATTTAAGAGAATTTTGTTCTTGGATGTTTTTCAGAGAGAAATTATTTATCAGAGGATCTGTAAGAGTCATGAGAAGATGTATACGTTGAGAAACAGTCAGTAAAATATAAATTTATAAAACGGAAAGGACAACTGAAAATTTCAAAGTAGTCCAGGGTAGGGAGTTGTAGAGAACTAGGCCAAATCATCCAAAGAACTGACTTTGAAGTCATGGCCGTGCTGTAATTTTCAGAATTTATTCTGGTTCTTTGAAAGATGCATTAGAAACCCAGGTCAGAGGCTTAGGGACTAATTAGGATACCTCGGCTCTACTTTAATTGAGAAATGTCGAGATGACTGGCAGTGCAGATGCAAAGATCACAGATCACTTGGATAAAGGTTGAGATTATGTTTGTTAAAGGAAGGTAAGTTTCTGTCTTAGGGAAGTGGCTCCATGGTAGTATTTAGGATGCACGGTGATACAGTTTTACACAGCAGGCATGCGTGGGTGACTGAGTGGCTACAGAGATGAAATCTGAATGATACCAACCATTCCTTCTCTGTAAGGAATTGTTCCAGTACCCACTGATTAGGAAAGTGATGTAACAGAACATAAATCGATGTGCATCTTTATGTCATATTTGTATTACAGCAAGTGGAAGCGTGTAAATACTGTGTGGATAGTTGCTGTGTTCTAATGGCCATGCTTGCGATGGTTGTGTTTTCCCAAGCAATTTTCTATCTGCAATTAATTCCTTGCACAGATGCAAGATCCCCTGACTGGAGAACTAAATGGATACTAAGGTACTTATTACCTCATTAAAGAATCCCTTCATTGTAGGCCAAAATAGAAGAGGTAACATGGGTTGGGATCACAACTATGGATAAAGTTAATTTCCTGAATCAAATCATTTTATGTACTTGAGAGACTCTTCAGAGTCTGAAGCACATGCCGGAAGTGCAGACGATGACACTAATTCACACAGAAGGGCTGACTCTTTAGGTTAATCCGGCGAGTCATCTATCAGATACACTGCCTTCACCAATGACGTGAGTTCCTGTGAGCTCCGAGGTGAAAACATTTTTTTTTTATCCCTTTCTGACCTTTCCCCCTAGCAAGCCTTTCCGTTTCTAATCATCAAATCCTGCAAAACTACTTTCTGCTCTTATGCTGTGAAGGCCTGTGTTTGGGAAGAAGCGATACTCCATTCGTCAAAGGCTTTTGTTGTTGATCTCATTTCACATGTTAAGGTTCTGAAGATTCATGATTCCTTAAATACCACAGCCACTGAGAGCATGGGGACTCAGTGACCTGGCTTGCTTGCTTCTGTTTGGCCTTGACCCTGTCTCTTTGTGTGTACTCTGAATCAGATGCACCCGATGAAGGGACAAGACGGTCCAGGTGTGCAAGGACAATCCTCTCACAGAAATGCTCTTCCAAAAGGAAGCATGAGGGTTACTACAGAGAACTCAGAACTAGTGACCTTGGGGCTAAAAGAGGCTGTGGCCCAGAGCAGGTGACTGGCTATGTTTGAGACCTGAGTGTGGGTCATGGAACAACAATGAGAACCTAGCAGATGCAAGAGAGCTAAGATGGCAGCCCAGCCAGGTTCATGTCACCACCATAGCCCAGTCTTCAATCTGTTAAGATATTTTAAGTGTTATTCTCTTGTTTTCCCCTTGATCCTAAAATCATTGTACAATAGAAGGAGAGTGCAGTTGGCTCTTTGTGCTAAAATATAAAAATGGATGTTCTGAAAGGGTGCTGTAAGTTTTCATTGGTCACTGAGGCCATCTGGTGTCCTTTTGTGGTCGGGGGGTGGGGTGGGGGGAGTTTCTTGGCCTATCTAATGCTGAACTGTCTTTCACCACTGAAGACAAGGGTCACTCAAGTAACCCTTTCCTTCCTTCCTTCCTTCCTTCCTTCCTTCCTTCCTTCCTTCCTTCCTTCTCTTTTACCTTTTCAAATGAATATTCTTTATCATTGTTGTTGTTATTATTGTTATTATTATTAATTATCTCATACAACCCAACTGCGGTTTGGTTTTCACTTCCTACACTTCTCTACCCCCCCATAACCCTCTCCCCCTCCATTTCTCTTCAGAAGAGAGCAGGCCTCCCTGTAATATCAACTGAGTGCAACATAACAAGTACAAAAAGACTAGGCATTAACCCTCATATCAATGCTGGACAAGGCAATCCAGTGGATAGAAAAGAGTCCCAGGAACAGGCAAGAGAGTCAGAGACACTCCCCCAAAGGAATAATCTTTACTGGGCAGTGTTCTAAATGTTCTTAATGAAAAACTCTGTTTTTTTTTTTTTTTAAAGCATAGCATATTTTTTTAATTAGGTATTTTCCTCATTTACATTTCCAATGCTATCCCAAAAGTCCCCATACCCACCCTCCCACTCCCTACCCACCCACTCCCCCTTTTTGGCCCTGGCATTCCCCTGTACTGGGGCATGTAAAGTTTGCAAGTCCAATGGGCCTCTCTGTCCAGTGATGCCCGACTAGGCCATCTTTTGATACATATGCAGCTAGAGTCAAGAGCTCCGGGGTACTGGTTAGTTCGTATTGTTGTTCCACCTATAGGGTTGCAGTTCCCTTTAGCTCCTTGGGTACTTTCTCTAGCTCCTCCATTGGGGGCCCTGTGATCCATCCAATGACTGACTGTGAGCATCCACTTCTGTGTTTGCTATGCCCCGGCATAGTCTCACAAGAGACAGCTATATCTGGGTCCTTTCGATAAAATCTTGCTGGTGTATGCAATGGTGTCAGCGTTTGGAAGCTGATTATGGGATGGATCCCTGGATATGGCAATCACTAGATGGTCCATCCTTTCATCACAGCTCCAAATTTTGTCTCTGTAAGACATATTTTTATATATGAACATTATATTTTTTCATTTTTAATAGTATATGTCTATATAAATTAAAAATGTTATTGTGCTATTGGATGAATGCATGCTATTTTAAGCAAGATAGAAACAAATGGAATTGTACTTCAAATCCTGCTCCCAGCTTCGTAGCCATCTTGCTGAGCATTAGCTAAGCTTCTCTTCTCTGTGTAATGTTTTCTTTTTCACTCAACCTTGAAATTATAGTCATTTGGGCCCTTCTATTATTCTGAAACAGATAGCTAATGCCAAGAATATTTCAAATGAGAAAGGAGGATTTTCAGAAGGGAGACAATTTAGCTTAGGCCTAATAGCTATGATTGTGATTAAGTAGAGTGCCAGTAACAAAGTGTTCAGCTGTCCAAAAAACAGTCTGCGAATTCCCCTAACTGAGAATTATACGTTATCAAAGTTAAGGTCAATGTTAGGTCCCTATAACATCTTATTTATACATTTTCTGTGCATGTCATATGGTGATCTAATGATCCAATGAATAAATATGGTAATCATATGTTAAAATAATATACAATGTAAATTTTAAAAATTGTTAATCTTCTAAAACATTGTCCATTAAACATACATCCATTTTAAAATTGTAATCTGCATTTCACAGATAATTCCATTTCTGTAATATTTATAACAGTATATTACTACTTTAAATTAACAGAGGAACATTAGTGAAATTCTTGGGGTGATCAGTAAAATGTCCATTTATGACAGGCTAACGTACATAAGTAAACCATAATAATAAACAGGAAAAGCAGGTATCATTAAATTACCTCCAAGGAATTCTCTAGCTGGAAATTCATATTTTCCTCTAAGTCAGTGATTCTCAACTTGTGGGTCATGACTCTCTCAGATGTCTAATAATTCTTTCAGAGCCGTAACCTAAGACCATCGGAAAACACAAGTGTTTGTACTGTGATTCATAACAGCAATAAAATTATAATTATGAAGTAGCAACAAAAATATTTTATACTTGGAGATCACCAGAATATCTCCGTATCATCCATTAGAACCATATTAAAGTTTTATCACATTAGGATGCCTGAGAACCACCTTAAGTGTTAAAATGGAAAATTAGGGCCTAGATAGATAGCTCTATGGTCAAGAATTCTTGCTCCTACAGAAGGTAAATTCCCACAACACACACAGAGGCTGTCAACAGTCTTTAATAGCAGTTTCAGGGAATTCACCAACACCCTCTCTGGCATTCACAGCTATTACATGCATGTGTGGTATAAATACACATACATAAACATCACACACACATATGTATATATATATATATATATATATATATATATATGTGTGTGTGTGTGTGTGTGTGTGTGTATGTGTGTAATATATATATATATTACACACACACACACACACTCATACATATACATGCAGGAAAAATACTCATTAAAATAAAAATAAATGTCTGTTTTAAGAAAATAAAAGAAAAATCAGAAATCAAAATATCTGTACAAAGTTTCCTTTGAGAAAATATTATAAGATAAATATACTGATACTTTATAAAATTGACTAAAATGACAAACAAAAAGAAATAAACTGGGGAAATACTTGAAATATTTAAACATGTAAAACTTCACTACAACCAATCAGACTTAATATATTATCTAATCTCACTTAAAAATGTAAAAAGGTGCTAAAGGAAGATAGCTGATCAAATTATAGAAAATTCAGCTTAGAGTTTTGAAAACTATAACTGAAATTATAATTCTCAGTTCTTTTCAATCTCAAATGTTTTGAGCTATTTAAGGACACACACATAACCAAGATTAAGACTAATGCCACGTAAGGCTACAGTACTCCTTGGGATTTTATTTATAATTGAAGAATACTATAAACCTTTTTATGCAGATTTATAAATATACTATATTTCATATATACTGATTGTGTAATCATTGTAAATATATGTGATGATTTAGACAGTCTTACATATTAAAATCTTTATAATATTACATAAAGTAAATGCATAATGCATACACAGATAGTATAATGACCATGAATATAGGAAGAAAATTTTTCAATGGATATGTGTAATATATCTAGAATGACTCAAAAATTTAAAAATATTAAGGATGACTACTTCTGCATACATTACAGATGTTTAATTCTGTCCTGACTTTGTATTTCTGGCCTACCCAGTTCTCAACAGTACGTGTTATATTAGTTAGTTTTTCTTTGTTCTGACAAAATACTTTGCCAAAGCAACTTGAGGAGGACAGACATGGTTTTGATTATCCGTTATGGTGGAGAGGTCGTGGCAGCAAGAACAGAGGCCGCTATCAGGAAGCAGGATGAATGGTGGTGCTAAACCCAGGGTCCTTCTGGGTAAATCCATGACTCCAGCCCATGGGTAAATCCATGAGTCCAGCCCATGGGTAAATCCATGAGTCCAGCCCATGGGTAAATCCATGACTCCAGCCCATGGGATTGATTAGTCTTCCCTCTCTGGTTTAACATCTCTCGAAACTCCGTCACAGTTACACTGTGATGTGTACTGTGAAATGTACTTGTGAGCGATTCTAAATTCAATCAAATAGACAGTATAAATTAGCCTTTACAAGTATTTATTTGCTTCTACATCCGTATAACACAAAAATATATTCTAATGGCCTTTTTAAATTCTTGAATTTATATAAACCGGTTAAAATCTTTTTTTTTTAATTTTAGCATATCTATACATATATATGCCATAAATTCTATACTTGTCAGAAATAAAAGACACATATTTTTGCATCTATATGGCAATATTGTAAAAATGAGCTTTGAAATAAGCTCTCAAAACTTTTGGATTCATTATTCTAGTAACGTGTTAAATGAATTTTTAATAACATTATTTTATTGTTCTTGTAACTTCAGCTCACACAATAAAAAACACTTATTTTTCTGCTATGCTGCAAATATCATTAAAATATAAAAATCTGCCCCACTGCATAAATTCATTTTAAACTAGCACTATTTATTACATTTGACAGAGACTACCTGGGGCTTTCTTTGATAAAGAGTGAGGGCTTTTCATTTTCTTGTTTATCCGGTCTTATCTGATGCTTCAAGAAAACAACTGTAAATCTTTATTATTTCTTTTCCAGAGATAAGAAAAGGAAATGAAAAGACCTGTGTGTAGATTATGAATTGGTTTCTGATTCCAAATTGACACCATACTAATAATAGTTTCCTAATATTTCGTAGATGAAATTAAATTTTATATACACACTCAAATTATTAAAAATGAAAAATTTAACCTGTTTATATGAATTGCCCGTTTATTCAGAATTACACTCCTAGCTTTTAAGCAACAAACTCAGATCTGCTTCTTTTGACATGGGTAAAAAAAAAAAAAAAAAGATTGCCAGTTCAAAGACAAGGTATCACCCCGGGCATGCATTTTTGAGTGGCCTTGATGAGTTCTTTTCTTACTGTTCAGGAAGTCTTCCGTTGTTGCCAGTATAAAGGACATCGGAAAGTTAGTCTTCTCTCTTGCCCACATCCATGTAGCAGCAAATCCGATCATGCTTTCTTTGAAAAGTTTCTTGCAACTTCTTCCTTTTATCTTACATGAATTTCTGGTTTATAAACTGAGAACTGCCATCTCAACCTCTTCCTTAGTAACAGAAAACGTCATTTCTCCCTGCCTCGATTCTAATATATCCATCATATTCGCATATTTCTTATTACTTTTCTTTTTTACAGTCCAGTCATGGCCCCCCTCCCGGCTGCCCTCCCACAGTTCCTCATCCCATTCTCCCCCCCGCCCCCTATCTCCAAAAGGATGTCCCCACCACCAATCCTCCCTGGGACTCCTTGGGACCTCAAGTCTATCTAGGGTTAGGGTCGTCTTCTCCCACTGAGGCCAGACCCAGCAGTCCTTTCTCTGCTGTATGTGTCAGTGGCCTCAGACCAGGTCATGTATGCTGCCTGGTTGGTGGCTCGGTGTCTGAGAAATCTCATGGGTCTGGGTTAATTGAGACTGTTGGTCTTCCTATGGGATTGCCCTCCTCCTCAGCTTCTTTCAGTCTTTCTCTAACTCAACTACAGGGGTCCCCAACTTCAATCTACTGGTTGGGTGTAAGTATCTACTTCTGTCTCAGTCAGCTGTTTGTTGGGCCTCTTGGAGGGCAGCCATGCTAGGTGCCTGTCTGTAAGCACACCAATAGCATCAGTAATAGCGTCAGACCTTGGAGCCTCCCTTTCAGATTGATCCTAAATTGGGCCAGTCACGGGACCTCCTTTCACTCAGTCTCTTCTCCATTTTTGTCCCTGCTGTTCTTCCAGACAGAAACAATTCTGGGTCAGAATTTTTGACTGTGGGATGGCAATACCATCCCTCTACTTGATGTCCTGTCTTTCTACTGGAGGTGGACTCTACAAGTCCCCTCTCCCCACTGTTGGCCATTTCATCAAAGGTCCCGAGAGTCTCTCACCTGCCACATCTCTGGTGCTTTCTAGAGTGTCCCCCTACCTTCCACCGCCCCCCCCAAGGTTATATAACTTTAAATTGTGTCTGTTCATTGTGCTTTGGTCATTTAAGTGATTGCCTTTTCCCATGCCTACCACACTAGTCCAATATGTCTCTTGAGTTTGGGTACTTCTGGGATTTTGCTCTTTAAGGCTTTTCTTCTTCTATCACTGTGTTACAGAAGGGCCACACTTTACCTCTCAGCTTTTGACCCGCTGTTCTTCAATGTGATGCCGTCAAGAAAGCAGACTTGCTTGTTTCCCACCTCACTTGCTTCTGCTTCTCACTCCTTCTTTTCCCCTTCGTTTTGGCAGTGATTCATAATCATGTGCACATTTGAGGGTTGGAGCCTGCAGAGCCCATACTATGGCTGGGATTTGTGACTTCCTGACTCTGGAGCATTTTCTTGTAATAACTCTACACTGCTTTTTAACAATGACCCTGTAGTAATAACACATATATACTTCAGCAGTTCCAGTGCCCAAAGCAGTCATTGTGTTTACTGATGTAATTACAGCATTTTAGGACTATGAAGTTGCAAGTTCATATACTTGGGAGGACAAAAGTCACAGCGTTAGCAGTTTGATTCTTAACCTCCCAGCCTAGACCATTCTCTACATTTTATTATTATGAAGTTCATTGTGTCTAGATCATAATTTGAAAGTGACATGCATATCATTATTTTAATAATCATACAGGAAAATATATCCTAAAATATGTTTGTACTTTTAGTGAATCAATTCTACAATGCAAATATTATCTAATTTTTCCTTTATTTTGGGATGCAAATCCAAACACTTTATAAAAATAATCCATAATCACTACTGTTTATTTGTTTTCCTTCTTATAAAGAAGTTATTTCCATATTTAAGAAATATTCAGTAATATCTTTAAAATATTAAAATTTAAATATTTAAATATTTGAAAATTTTAAAGTAAAATAGTTATATTCTATGACTTCTCTTCCCCCTTGGGAATGCTGACATTGGACTTTCTGACATTCATATGCAACTTTAGATTTTGAGAGCCTACATCTTCAGATTTAAATTCTCTTTCATATACATGCATATATTATGATATGTATAATATGTGTGATATATTCCATATATATATCACATGTTATATATCCATCATTTTATATATATGTAATATATATACATATATCAACATCTCTTTCTCTCTCTCTCTCTCTCTCTCTCTCTCTCTCACACACACACACACACACACACACATATATATATATATATATATATATATCACTTACACTTAAATATCTCTGATTTTGTATTAAATGCTTGTGGTGGTTTGTTTTAGTTGTCACCTTGATAGAACCTGGAGTCACCCAGAAAGAAAGCTCATCTCCATTAAGTTGACTTCTCTGTGGCTGTTTGTCTTAATTATGTTAATGGATGTGAGAAGACACCATGGGCAGCAGCAAACCTCAGATTTAAGTCTTTAAGTCTTAGACTGTATTATTGCATAAAGTCATCCAAGTATTTAAAAATTTTAAATACTGATTATTCATGCATTAATTTATCTCTCTGATCAGTGTAGATGTGATGTAAGTAATGTTTGAAGAACTTTCCCTCTTAAATCTATGATGCTGTATAATTTGAAATTGTGAACAAAAATAAAACCTTTGCTCTCTATTTTGCATTTTTGTCCAGGTATTTCATCACAGCAATAGAAGGACACTAAATATCCATCTCTATTTTTATGAAAGCATGGGGCTGTTTCTAAACACACCTAGTGTATTGTTCTAAAGAGTTGGTGATGGTGCACTGATCTCAAGAATGTGAATAGATATTTTAAATGCTTATCTCTCTTGCTTTCTACTGACAAATTCATTGTTGAGTTTGCTTTCAGTGTTATTAACATGTTTTTTTTTTAAATTCTGAATTGCTTTTATATGGAGCCAACTATACACAGGCTTTAATTAAGAATTCAGAATAAAAACATAGTTTGGTAAGAAATTGGGGCATGGCTCAAGACCTGTGTAGTACATCAAACTAGTGTCTTAAGGACAGGAATACAGTAGGTGTGGTATTCATAAATCAAATGCAGCACTCACTATTCTACTCATGATCAGTGATTACTGTCAGCAAGAAGAATTAAGCCAGAAAGTGACTGCTAATGATCTATTTATAAAAGCTGGCTTTGATCGAGTGCTTCTTAAAGTCAGGATATTTTCCCCTGGTAGCATGAAAAGCAACCATGGATAAAATAAACAAGCCTCTCAGCTATCAGGAACTGCTATAATGTTTTTTCTGTAAAGATAAAAGGAGATAAATTAATTGAATGAATAATATATAGAATGATGGTAGTTGATAATATAAGAGGCAAGGGTAAGAAGGTAATATGACATATGTGTGCAGTAAAGGGTGTGATAATTTTTTAAAAGACTAAGTCAGACCTCATTGAGAAGGCCACATCCCTGCAGCATAAATATATGCATACGCAAGCACCCAGATTATGAATATCATTTTATCACTGAACCTTTTCATTCATTTCAAATGTTTGCCCAGACCATTGTCTCAAGAACACTCCAATATTGAGAAATATAAGATTCATGGCAATGTTTTCTTAATAATTTTACAATATATAATCAAGCCATTCAAATTTGAACTAACATATTTTACAAATGCACTTTTTGTTTTAGCTTTTAGTAAAATCAACCTAAAAACAAAAATCTTAAAACTCAATACTTAGTGAAGATTTTCGGTAGAAATTAAGAATGAGGTCACCGCAGTAGGCAGTATTTTGATTATAACCAAGATGGGTTAAAAGAGAAGTGTATCCAGAGAAATAAGTAACCGACATAATTCCTTTATATCATTAATAGAAATTAAATAAGGTGCCAAATTGAAATTAAAGTTACTTTTGAATGCCTGAGGTTAAAATATCCATTCTCTATTAAAACAATATCTCTTTACTGTACACGCTAAGGTAGGGCAGTTAGCAGAGCAACCTGAATAGCCCAAGAGCTGACCAAGGACCTGCTATGTGAAGTGGGCTATGTCCAACACAGGGGGATACTGAACAGTGACCTACCAATAACAGGGATCACCAGGCTAACTTTTCCTTCTGTAACATGTTTCAAATTCTTTGAAATGATTATAACAATTACTCAGCTAATACTTCTGAAGTCTCTATTATAAAATAAACACAGTACATTTGTACCCAGCACATTTCAAAAATGTACCCAGGGGTGATTGTGGCCACAGTTGGCTTTACCTTGTTTCTAAGTGAAAAAGTAGAATATCTCTCCAAGCACTTTCTCATTCATTTGATATTCTAATAGGTTGACAAGGAGGAGTCTGCCTAATGGTTAACTGGTTACATTTTTATTTAATAGACTGTATAATTTTTGTATTACTAGCATGCATTTCTGAGTTTCAACATGTGTATGAAGCCCACCAACAGAGAAGTCCCTTTAACCACTGGACATCACTTAATTATCAAAGAAATGGGAACATGCAGCACATAGCTTTCTAAGTGTGCTTTCATACACACACACACACACACACACACACACACACACACGGCTTTCAACAGATCTATGTCATGGAGTGTATCAATGCTTATTCCTTTAAACTGTGAAGAAAAAGGATGCCAAGACAAATGTTTTCTAAATAAACTTTTGTTCACAAGTCCAGTACTTTAAGATGAAGTGCTAGCTACCAACAGTATTAGTCTAAATAATCACTTAGATTTAAAACATTTGTTGACAACATTTGAAATTATTTCAAACTATTAAAAACTTCACTGATGGCCTATTTTCTTTTTGGTTGGGTTAATCAGCTTAACTCTGCATCTAGGCAGATCTGGATCCAATCACACATTGTTTAGTATGTGAGACATTGGGTGAGTTACTTAGTGTAATTGTGTCTTAGTTTCCTTGTCTATAAAATACAGAAATGATCTTATATTCATTGCTGCTGGGTTGCTGCAAGAAGTAGTTACTAGAAAGCACAAAGAAGAATATCTAGTTACTAGTGAGGACTTTATATACACTAGGTGACAGTTAGCTAGCATGTTTACATATTGAAAAATTTAAAGTTCTTCATATTCTTTTGAGGTGTTTGAATTTTTTCTTTGTACATTATTTAGTAAGATTCTTTGGTTTTTTCAAAAATATTTATCATTATTATTTATTCATTTGTTCTTCATGGAGTAATAATTTTAAGTGTTAATCCATAAACTGTATGTTTTTTTTCAATTTACTCTCAGGTCACACTTTCAATGAGAAAAATTGTTTCATAATGTCTAGTTGTTATCTTTATGATCCTGATCAGTTTGTGATTTGAAAACCTCTTCTAAAGAATGGAACTTCATATTTTCAGTGGAGTCTTCAACTTATCATTCTGGGATGATTTGGAATTTAATTTAGAATTTGATGTAAAATCCTAATTTCATATTTTTCATGCCAAGGAGTTCTTGACACTTGCTAAAAAATTTACCAGCCTTTTAAATATTTATTCTTCTATTTCTAGTATGATTTAGTGCATGCTCATTCTTTTTTTTTTTTTTTTTTTTTTTTTTTTTTTTTTTTTTTTTTTTTTTTGGTTTTTCGAGACAGGTTTTTTCTGTCCTTGGCTGTCCTAGAACTCACTCTATAGACCACACTGGCCTCGAACTCAGAAATTCGCCTGCCTCTGCCTCCCAAGTGCTGGGATTAAAGGCATGTGCCACCACACCCAGCTGCATGTTCATTCTTTAACATTCTCCCTGGTCTGAAGGATGATAGCAACACTGTTGTCATGACTGGATGTTTCTGTTATCATTGTTATAATGAAAAGCTTTCAACTTGGTCTCATATTGGTATGCCAAGTATATTGGAGTAGCCATATGGAAAGGAAATGTTAAACTTCCTGTATTCACAGCAGACATAAGTGGAGATACATGCAGAAATAACATAAAGGAAATTATTTTTAAAACTTAAGACCTTCACCCTGGAGCACCACAAAAGCAATCAGTGAACCTGATAAGATTATGCCATACAAAACCAAGGTTTAAAATTTGATTGTATTTGATATACAAATAATAACAGCAACAAAATCAAACATGGACATTTAAATTTTCACCAGCTGCCATGATATAACACAGCGTATTTTTTTCAAAGCTCTGGGATTCAAAGAATTAATCATTGCATAAAGAAAGAAAGCAAAAAAAAAATGTTGAAAACTATTCCTTGCTTGTGGATTGAGAGAGGATGTCAATTTCCCAGTACATTTTCATATTTAATAAAATGCAGACCAAGTAACCGGAAGCTCCTCACTGGACGCGTAGAAGCTGCTTCTGAAATCATATGCAAATGCTAAGGACAAAAATAGCTACAGCAGTTTTGTAAAAGATGCATGAATCTGGTGGACTCACATGATCTTTTTCTAAGGCTCCGGCATGGTGGTAACATCCACTAAAATGTTCACAGAAACCAAAGCAATAGGGAACCTTGAAATAAACCAACATGCATATAGCCACTTGTTTATTATCATAAACATACCAAGGAAACTAAATTAATAAAAGACAGGAAAGGCCATAAACCTATACATTAAGCCAATAACTTGATCTAGATTTTATGTTGTATACAGTTAAGGAATTTGGCATTCTACCTAATTTAAAGCTATGAGAAACATAAAATTCATAAAAATGGATGGTAGAAACCTGTAATCTGGAGCAAGACTGTTTTAATAGAAAGAAGATTATGAACTATTCACAGTTAATTACTTTATTTTATCAAAATTACAAACTTTACTCTTGCAACAGTAAGGCCATGGGATTTCTGCAATAGTTGTTTCTTCAGCTAAGAGTGCAAAATTGGGGCTTAAGGGGTGGCTCAGTTTTCAATTGCCTGCAGTGAAAACTCAGATCTCTAACACTCAAGTGATATTCAGGTTTGGTGTTTGGCTTCTGAAACCCCAGCACTGGAGAAAGAAAATAGTTCTCAGGATATTGTTGGCCAGCCAGACTAGATGTAATGTGAGCCCCAGGTTCAGTGAGAAATCCTATTAATAATATCCTGAATGGGCATCGTGGTGATGCCTGTAAGTTTATCAGGGAGATCTCTGTGAGTTCAGGCAGCCTAGTCTACATGGTGATTTGCAGTCCAGCTAGAGCTACATAGTGAGATCCTGTGTCAAATGGAAATAAAATTAAAAATAAGATGTAGAAACGGTCTATAAGGTACCCTAACTTTAACTTCTGGCCTATATATGGATTCTTAAAGGTGAATGCATCCACCACACCAGTACAGACACACACATACACACACACACACATACATGTGCACACATATATGCATACACATACACAGACACAAACACATACACACACACATACACCCACACACACAACATACACCCATACACACACACACACACACACACACACACACACACACACACAGACAAATACTAAGATAGACAGACAGACAGGGATAGAGACAAACAGACATAGACCCAGACAGACAGGAACAGATAGAGAATGCAAAATTACATATAGTCAATGGGAAATAGTTTGTAGTTTTATTTTCATTCGACATAGGACTGCTTTCTGACTTAGTAAACCAAAGACTATGTCCATGCAAAGACTTATACGTGAATGTTACTAATAATTTTATTTATAGTGTACAAGATAGAAATCCTACAACATATACATAAAAAATATGTGAGTAGCAATCCCACAATTTATGAAGTTGTCATAGATTGTGAAGGTAAAATTCAGTAGAACTATAGATGTGCAATTTGTCAGAAATAATGAGGTGCCTTTTTGTAGAATATAGTTAAGGACACTTAGTAGATCTTAATGCAATTAAAAGTGGAAGGATGGGAAAATATTTGATGAGATTTGAGACCTACTACTCAGAGCTAATTATGCTGATAATTCTTTCATTAAAAACTTTTTCTATTAAGATTTTTTTCAACTTAATTAAATGTGTGACAATCAACAGAATTAATTGCATCGTTGCTATCAAGAGTTCTGTTATCTACAAAATCAATGAAGAAAGCCAAATGTCATGGAAACTTAAGATTAGAAAAATAACTCCTTTATCTTTCAAAAGGATTATTTTAAGTTTGCTTTAAAAAGAACTGTTTTGAGCAAAACTTTGCTCAAAACTTTCACTTCATACTCTCTGAGAAGAGATGTCTCATAGGTGAAAGGCACTTGGTGCTCTTTTATCAGATCCAGGTTCAATTCCCAACATCCATATGGCAGTTAAAAGCCTTCTGTAATTTCAGTTCTGAAGATCAGATACACATTTCTGGCATTTCTGGCAACACACACACACACACACACACACACACACACACACACACACACGGCACACACATATAGTGAAATTAAAACATGTACATACATACAATAACAATTAATAAATCATTCATTTATTATTGAACTTAACCTAGTTTAAAGTCTCCCAGTAGAAGCAGGATTTTCAAAAGCAAAGCTTCTTTTAGCAATATAATTTAGAGGCTTAGTCAACAACAGACACTACATTATCTACTGGGTCTATAAAGATAAATAAAGCACAGTTCATTATTCATAGTATGAGAAAGAAGGCAGAAAACACACGCTTAAAAATGGAGGGTCATCATGATGAAGATGAAGCAGCAGCCTGATTAGCATAGTATCCCACCTGCTCACTACTGCCATGGTCATCCTGAAGATACCAACCCTTCAGAGGACTTTCACACTATCTCTTTTTACTAATAATCCCCATCACTGCTCTTACTAGTTCCTATCAGATCCATTTATCACAGTTGCTATTCCCAGTAAACAGTGAGTTGTTTGGGAAAAAAATGTAGTTTATACGTCACAGTGAGTGAGAATACATTCTTAGCAATATTTTTGAAATACGCATTGAGTAAAAAGGAAGAATGTATAACAAAAGAGTGACCAGCCATGGTGACAACTTCACTGAAAATGAGGCTTCATATTTGATTTAGGATTGGCAAATAATACAGTCTTAGTTAGGGTTTCCATTGCTATGAAGAGACACCATAACCAAGGCAACTCCTATAAGGGACAACATTTCATTGGGGCTGGCTTACAGGTTTAGGGGATTAGTCCACAATCATCAAGGCAGTAGCATGGCAGCATACAGGCAGACATGGTGCTGGAGAAGAACCTGATAGTTCTGCATTTTGATTCAAAGGCAGGCAGAAGGATCCTGACTTCCAGGCAGTGAGCATGAGGTCCCAAAGCCCACCCTCAAAGTGACACACTTTCCCCAACAAAGCCACACCTACTCCAACAAGGCCACACCTGCTAATAGTACTACCCTCTGGGTCAAGCATATTCAAACCACCACAAATGCCAGTGAACTAAAAGAAGAATATTTGGGAAAAAAATAACATGAACTTCATAGAGTAGGTTTTGACAGGACACTCTTGAACCACAACAACAAAGACTGCAAGTAAGGCTAGCAACTCAGGTCTTGTAGTCAGGAAAGAACTGTAGGTTAGCTAATGATTGGAGTTACACAATCCTAGCCTTGATTCCATAGTTGTGGAAATATTGACCATTGCCAAAGAGGATCCTCTAAGGTAAGTTAACATAATGGAGGGCAAGATAATGAGTAAGTCAAAGTTCTCAAGAATAAAGAAATAATATAGGACCCAAAGGAGGCATGTGTAGATGACAGACAATGCAATGTTGGTCATAAACACATTTCAAGAAAGGACAGGAGAGGAAACAGAAAAGGGAACAGAAAAGTTCAAGGACGGTATGATGTTTGTAAAAATTGAATACATTCAATAGTCTATCCACCATGTGTAACCTGTGAGAGTAGTCAAATCCCCGCAGGATTCTTCTGTCCATTTTAGTCCCATTATATCAAGACTGACTTGAAATTTAGTTTTCATATCCCCTCTGTTGGTTCAGTGTGGACTTCCTTTCAGTTTTCAAGGAGGGATTGAAACTTCATGATATTATTGTATTAGTATTTCTATAAGTCTAACCTAAGGCTATTGTGTTGTACTGGGGCACTTAAAGGAGTATCTTATTGTTGTGATCATAGCAGATATAATGTTTTTAACACAATATTTGAAGCCAGTACTTGCATTTGATAAAAGCTATTGGTAAGGACTGAGAAGGAGATGTCTTAGCAGGCAAAGGTCCTTGCCCTAAAGCCTTAAGTTGTACGTGCCATCCCACCTAAGGAACTCAGAGAGTGGAACTCACTCACACTACTTGTTCTTTGATTGTTACTGGAAATTTTGGGTAGTCCCTCCATGGACACCATTTGCTATCACAGGATTCAGATACCCTCTTGGGGTTCTTAGTCTCATTAATAAGAAAATTATGAAGAGCCTCAAACAAAAGCCCAAGGAAAAGACTAAAAGAGTTTAAAAGAACTCAAGAAGGTGGACTTCAGAAAATCGAACAACCCCATTAAAAAATGGGGCTCAGAACTGAACAAAGAATTCTCACCTGAGGAATACCGAATGGCAGAGAAGCACCTGAAAAAATGTTCAACATCCTTAATCATCAGGGAAATGCAAATCAAAACAACCCTGAGATTCCACCTCACACCAGTCAGAATGGCTAAGATCAAAAATTCAGGTGACAGCAGATGCTGGCGTGGATGTGGAGAAAGAGGAACACTCCTCCATTGTTGGTGGGATTGCAGGCTTGTACAACCACTCTGGAAATCAGTCTGGCGGTTCCTCAGAAAATTGGACATAATACTACCAGAGGATCCAGCAATACCTCTCCTGGGCATTTATCCAGAAGATGCCCCAACTGGTATGAAGGACACAGCTCCACTATGTTCATAGCAGCCTTATTTATAATAGCCAGAAGCTGGAAAGAACCCAGATGCCCCTCAACAGAGGAATGGATACAGAAAATGTGGTACATCTACACAATGGAGTACTACTCAGCTATTAAAAAGAATGAATTTATGAAATTCCTAGCCAAATGGATGGACCTGGAGGGCATCATCCTGAGTGAGGTAACACATTCACAAAGGAACTCACACAATATGTACTCACTGATAAGTGGATATTAGCCCCAAACCTAGGATTCCCAAGATATAAGGTACAATTTGCTAAACACATGAAACTCAAGAAGAATGAAGACTGAAGTGTCGACACTATGCCCCTCCTTAGAATTGGGAACAAAACACCCATGGAAGGAGTTACAGAGACAAAGTTTGGAGCTGAGATGAAAGGATGGACCATGTAGAGACTGCCATATCCAGGGATCCACCCCATAATCAGCATCCAAATGCTGACACCATTGCATACACTAGCAAGATTTTATTGAAAGGACCCAGATGTAGTTGTCTCTTGTGAGACTATGCCGGGGCCTAGCAAACACAGAAGTGGATGCTCACAGTCAGCTAATGGATGGATCACAGGGCTCCCAATGGAGGAGCTAGAGAAAGAACCCAAGGAGCTAAAGGGATCTGCAACCCTATAGGTGGAACAACATTATGAACTAACCAGTACCCCGGATCTCTTGACTCTAGCTGCATATGTAACAAAAGATGGCCTAATCGGCCATCACTGGAAAGAGAGGCCCATTGGACACGTAAACTTTGTATGCCCCAGTACAGGGGAACGCCAGGGCCAAAAAGGGGGAGTGGGTGGGTAGGGGAGTGGGGTGGGTGGGTATGGGGGACTTTTAGTATAGCATTGGAAATGTAAATGAGCTAAATACCTAATAAAAAATGGGAAAAAAAAAAGAAACTTGCTCTGGGCTGCTAGATCTAGATCTTGGAAGCTGCTTGGTGGACAATGCAAAAGTTAATGGAAACAACCCACACCGATTGTAAGTTGCATGGAGGTCAGCTTTGTGACAGCAGCAGATACATGGCAGGAAGTGGAACTTTGTGAAAGAATATAGAAGCCTAAAGAGTTCCCAAAAGCAGATGCTAAGCTCTGAGAGCACCTGGAAGAGCAAGACATAAATAAATAAATTAAATTAAAATTGGTAAACCTTTTTAGTTTAGTATATATAAGGCAGATGGGCCCAATAGAGCCTCTAGGTGGATTATAGGAACTGAACTAGGGAGAGGGGATTCTGGGAAGGAAGGGTAATTAAATGGTAATTGTTTTATCTATTTAGCATAGCTTATGGTAAGTTCACATTGCTAATACTGTTCTCACCTTCAGAGTGATGTCTTGGCCAGGTGGTAGACACAGTTGGATCAATCTTTCATGTTTGTGTAACTTGTAATGTTAGATTACTATCTAAGTCAGAGACATAGCTTTTATTAATGGACCCACATAAAGACCTGATAAACAATATGGTATCATGAACTCCACACATGCACCATGGCATATCCATGCACGCGCGTACACACACACACACACACACACACACACACACACACACATATGCATACATACACATACACACATGCACTCAAACACATGACATGCACATACTCACATACTTATGCATGCACATGTATGTGTATATGTAAGTAAATAAGTAAATATAAATGTCTTTTGCATGCCAACCCCTTATTAGATACAAGTTAACACTTTCAGGTAGTCTTTAACTTATCTCTTATTTTCTTGATAGGGTATATATACTTGTTAAGAAACTTGATGTTGAGTTTTAAATTGATACAGTGGTATTCAAAATACAATATTAATAACTTATATTCATATATTCAACATGACAAGTACAAATACTAAAAGAAATAATAAGTAAGCTATAAACTACAGTGAGGCCCATTGGACACGCAAACTTTATATGCCCCAGTACAGGGGAACGCCAGGGCCAAAAAGGGGGAGTGGGTGGGTAGGGGAGTGGGGGTGGGTGGGTATGGGGGACTTTTGGTATAGCATTGGAAATGTAAATGAGCTAAATACCTAATAAAAAATGGAAAAAAAACTGATAATTGTATCGACTTAGTTCTAAGTTGCAAATTACATGATCTATTTTTGCTAATTTATGAACCTAAAGCATGTTAGAAGGCTCTTTGAATTGGGAGATGTGGGAAATACAGGCTCTCTTCAGGCTCTTCGAAACCATGCATCCAAATTACGCTACCTCTAGTAAGTAATGCAGGTACTTTGGACTTGAAAACCCACCAATGCTTCTAGAGAAAAACTGAGTGACTCTGCCAACTGAGAAAGGATTCAATTCTGCTGATTTGTTTACTAAAGATGGGTATTTTTTTTCTCCCTTTTGGTGTAGAGAATAGACAGAACTACACTGCATGGCAGTTTTCTACAAGGAAGCTTAGACATGCGAGGCATTTGCTGATGCTGTAGCTAATAATATGGAAAGTTACAAAATAATATATAGGAAAGGTATTCATAAGATTTGGGCACTCATGAAAGTTGGGTATTTCTCTCATGGTATAAAATACACATTAAGATTTAATTGTTATTGATAATAGTCTGATTTATAAACATCTCTGCTAGTAATACATTATGTCAGTAAGTTCAATTTTCTTCTTAGATTTCTTTAGTGTCATATGAAACTAAGTAAGTCATTGTTATTTGCAACTTAGGATGGGGCTTCTATAGTCTATTCATTTTGTCCCCTTTATGATTTATTTGTGTTTTCATGATGAATATTTGAATAGTGTCTTCAATGTTTGGATCATTTGTGGAATGTGTTTAAAGCCATGTGTTCATTTCATGAGACTTACTTTTGCTTTATGTATAGTATGTATACCTATGGTGCATCAATTCATATATCAAAGCACAGATGGATAGTAATGTATCAACATGCTGGAATTCAGTCAGCAAATGAGCAGACAATGGTCTCCCTCTAACACACTGAAATCCCTACTGTCTTTCAAGTTATCTAGATATTCTGAAGTTTTTATGTGCCATAACTTCAAACACATTGACTGAATAATGGGGTCCAACCTAGCATGCACTTGGTTATTAATATAGCATATTTTATACTTATTTAGATAGCCAAACAAGTATGTGAAGAGGTTCATATCTTCATCTTATCCCTTTGGTAGATTTCCTTATGCACCCCATGAGACATGCTTTGTTTTGGAAGCTAGACCATAAAGGAGGAAAAACTTGTGATGGTTTAGCAGGGCAATGTAGTGACCAGATGTGATTATTTAAATTTTTTTTTCTGTTCATAAATAGTTTTGCATTCATGCATGCATGTATATCACATGGATAACTGGAATCCACAGAGGCCAGAAGAGAGTATCAGACCCCCCTAGAAGTGGATTTATAGATTGCTTTGAGCTGTCTTGTGGGTGCTGGGAACTGAGCTTGGGTCCCCTCCAAAAGCAGTGAGTCCTTTTAACAGCAGGGACATCTCTCCAGTCCCCCAACATGACCTTTTGTTTACTCACACAGAAGCAGCAGCTGAAGTTGTGTGGCAAAGGCCAAAAACAGGAATGCCAGATAGAAGGTTGTCTTGTGTTCTTTAGAATTGTGAGGGATAAGATGACTGGGTAAATTCTGATATTTAAACGAGATTGAATGGTTGTAATATTAAGATGGGGAAAGCGAGGAATGATTTTCAGATGCCTGGCTAAAGCAAACAGTTTTTGAACAAAGAATTACTTCTGGGGTACGTTATGATTCCAGGGTGTCTTTGTGGGTGGGGGCTGAGAGACTCAGCTGGCAAGTTACTCTTCTCTGTGTTTTTTATTCATGCTGCAAATGTTTACCTGAAACCCATGTCTTCCCGTTCTTCTGAAATACCAGTAGGGCTATTATTTAATAGATATGCAATTCTTTTTAATTATTATTAATCATTTTATTTGTTTACTTTCTAATGTTATCCCACCTCCCGGTTTCCCCTCCGTGAGTCCCACATCCCATCCCATTCCCCATCTCCCCTACTCCTCTTTGCCTCTATAAGGGTGCTCTTCCACCCACTCACCCACTTCCACCTTACCATTCTAGCATCCTCCCTACACTGGGACATCGAGCCTCCACAGGACCAATGACCTCCTTTCCCATTGATGTCCAATAAGGCCATTCTCTGCACATATGTATCTGGAGCCATGGGTCCCTCCATATGTGCTCTTTGGCTGCTTGTTTAGTCCCTGAGAGCTCTGGGTGGTCTTGGGTTAGTTGATATTGTTCTTCTCATGAGGTTCAATTCCTTTTAGCTCCTTCAGTCCTTTTCCTAACTCTTCCATTGGGGTCCCCGGGCTCAGTCTGATGGTTGGCTGTGAGTATTTGCATCTGTCTTAGTCAGATGCTAGAAGACCCTCTCAGATGTTCAGTTCTTATAAATATGTTTCCAAAGTGGATGTGGAGAAAATTGTCGCAATAGAAGATGCTTTTGTACAACAACACTGTGTGGAAATGTCGGGGGGTTCACATTGTTCATCCAGTGACTGGCTCATTGCTGCTTCATGTCTTTTCTTTAGCTGGGATGACAGCAGTTCTGTGAGCAGTGGCCTCAGTGACACACTTGATAACATTAGCACAGATGACCTCAACACCACGTCCTCCATCAGTTCTTACTCCAACATCACTGTCCCCTCCAGGAAGAACACTCAGGTGAGAGCCATCCTCTCTCTCTCCCCACTGATTCTGTCTATTTCTTTCTCCATTTCTTCTTTTGTAGAATTATGTTAAGTTATCGTCCAATTCTTTAATCTGAAGTATTTGCATAAGTCACATAAGCAGATATAATAAAGACCCACCAACACTGGAATCTGAAGTGTTTTTATTTTAGTCTTCCTGGAGTTGTATCTCTCAGAACTGTAGCAATGCCCATCCCAGCCTTTTTTGACAATCATAAGCAACTTCGGTAGATTCGCTGATGTCTAACCCAGAAAGACCCACATTGGCATTTTCCCTTCTTCTAATACTGATTTATTTAAAACTCAAGTTTAAGGACAGTCTAACATTTAATCTTTCTTGGTTAATCTAAAAAGAAAAAAAACCACAAACTACTGGGCTCACTTGTGACTGGTAAATCAAGAAAGAGCGTTGGATATATTCTATCTTGGCTTAGCTTCTTTTTTGGCCAACGTTTGTCATAGAAGAATCCCTTCCCGTGTGAAGTTTAATTAGGCTTTTCTGAACATTATTAATCCTGACATTCTCTAATATCTACAAAGGGAAACTCTATGGCTCAAATTGATGAAAGTAAGTGAGACCGTAGTTAAAAATAGAATCGTCTCTTGCGTTCTTCTGAAGTATAAATCAGTGCTTCATGGTTTTTTCCTTCCAGTTATCTGAAACTGCATTTCAGCTCTGGGTTCAGGCTTTATAGGTTTTCTTTCATGGGAAGGTTTTTCTTTACAGCTGAAAACAGATGCGGAGAAACGTTCGACAACAGATGAGACCTGGGATAGTCCTGAGGAGCTGAAGAAAGCCGAGGGAGATTGTGACAGCCATGGTGACGGAGCCGCCAAGTGGAAGGGTGCTACTTCTGGACTTGCTGAAGACTCGGAGAAGACAGGGCAGAAAGCCAGCCTGTCTGTGTCTCAGACAGGCTCCTGGAGGAGAGGCATGTCTGCCCAGGGAGGAACTCCAGCTACAGCTAGGCAGAAAACCAGCACAAGTGCACTCAAGACCCCTGGTAGGCTTGTCGCTTGGGATAGTCTCTGCTGAAGAGGTTTTGTTTTGGTTTGGTTTGGTTTGGTTTGGTTTTGGTTTTTCGAGACAGGGTTTCTCTGTGTAGCCTTGGCTGTCCTGGAACTCACTCTGTAGACCAGGCTGGCCTCAAACTCAGAAATCCACCTGCCTCTGCTTCCTGAATGCTAGGATTAAAGGCGTGCACCACCATGCCCACCTTCTGCAGAAGAGCTTTAATCTGTGATCCAGTTTGACATCTGTGTTCATGTGCATTAGATCTCCCTTTAATAACCAGGTTCTTCTTAATGATTGTATAGTCCACACACTTTGTCATATAGGCCCATGGCATTATGACAATCTGAGAGGCCTGTGGAGATCACACTCATAGCGTGGGGTTGCTATGTGCTGTATTTCACTCTGCGTCACTTTAGGTCATGGATAGGTACAGTATTAATTCTGAAAATATAATAACTGACCAAGACAGCTCAGTCAGTCAACTGGGTCTCAAGGGAGGGAGGGAGGACTGAAAGGACAAAGACAATTAGACAGCACTATAACGTGACTCCACCCAGTGCTGCGGCTGACAATTAGACAGCACTATAACCTGACTCCACCCAGTGCTGCGGCTGAAAGGGCTTATTTCTTTCCCAGTCTGCTTCTATACTATTTTAAGTACATGCAAATAATAAGGTTAGTTCTAGGTCATAAACAAAGTAGTTAAGGAACAAACAAATAGTAGACCAAAAGGCCTTGTGATTGCCGTATTCAGGGTCTTAATAAGACCCATCAAGATACAAAGAACACACACCTCAGCTATATCATCCTGAGACTACTTCCTGAGTCCTAACCTGATATCAAATTCCTGCCAAATTCCTAGACGGGGACCTGAAAGCTCTCCACAAATATCTCACTTTCCTGACTTGTTAATGAATATGTTTAGTATTGATTGTGTGAATTCCACTCCCTAGAACCACAAACCTGAGAGCTGAAAGCAGCCACACTAACCTGAGAGTTACAGTGCTCAGCATGGCAGCTTCTGTTCAGCTTGATGAAAGAAAAGAGTGAAAGAATCCTGCTCAATTGCACCATCCATCTTCTAGGACTCTCCCCATATTTTATAAATAGTGTCATCTGAAATGTGGTATCATGGGGCACTTCAGATAATATCATGATAAAGGTAGTGAGATTAACTTTGTGTCTAGTACTTAGCTAGAGAGGAAAGAGTGGCATCCCTCTGAGGCAACATTGTCATAAGATACAAGACTTTAACAAATATGGAAGTACCATGTTTACACTCTATCACCCCAAGTTCATCACAGTGCCTCTGACAGCCATGTTTTTTTCTAGCTTTGCACTCAATCCTCTCATTTTATTAGAGTGCATGCCTATTTAGATCTGAAACAAGAAATATTTCAGAACCGAGGTGATAGAAAGAGCTAAAGAGCATTCATGATTTACATTTGGCTTTGGACGTGTTCTCAGGTGAAAATATTCAAACGAGCATATTTGCGTGTTTCTCTTTAATCAGGGAAGACAGATGATGCCAAAGCTTCCGAGAAAGGGAAAACTCCTCTCAAAGGATCATCCTTGCAAAGGTCTCCTTCAGATGCAGGGAAAAGCAGCGGGGATGAAGGGAAAAAGCCACCGTCAGGCATTGGAAGATCGACAGCCAGCAGTTCTTTTGGATACAAGAAGCCAAGTGGTGTAGGGGCTTCCACTATGATTACCAGCAGCGGTGCCACCATCACAAGCGGTTCAGCTACACTGGGGAAAATCCCCAAATCCGCTGCCATTGGTGGGAAGTCCAATGCAGGAAGGAAAACCAGCCTGGACGGGTCCCAGAATCAAGATGATGTTGTCCTGCACGTGAGCTCGAAGACCACCCTCCAGTACCGTAGTTTGCCCCGCCCTTCTAAGTCCAGCACCAGCGGAATCCCTGGGAGAGGTGGCCACAGGTCGAGCACCAGCAGCATTGATTCCAATGTCAGCAGCAAGTCAGCTGGGGCCACCACCTCCAAACTGAGAGAACCGACTAAGATCGGCTCAGGGCGCTCGAGTCCAGTCACTGTCAACCAAACAGACAAAGAGAAGGAGAAAGTAGCAGTGTCAGATTCAGAGAGCGTTTCCTTGTCAGGTTCCCCCAAATCCAGCCCCACCTCTGCCAGTGCCTGTGGGACTCAAGGGCTCAGACAGCCAGGGTCCAAATATCCAGATATTGCCTCGCCCACATTTCGAAGGTAAGGGTATGTAAAGAGATGTTGGGAAAACATAAAAGGTAGTATATAGCATGTATTTATTCTGTACGAAACTATTTTCATGTATTCTAAATATTCTAAGATTCTGTATCTTATACTTGTCTAAAATATAGTGATTTTATTTTGCTGATTGCACCTGTTGCTAGTGTAAAAGCATTGCTCATTTAGAGAGTGGTTAGCCTTTCAGCTATACAGCCAGTGTGACACTAAAATACAGATACCACTTGTAGCGGGCATAAAACCACATGACTGACTATTCATAGAAATAAAGTGATAGCTTGTAAAGATATTTAGTGATTTCCACCTCTCCTTTCCAGAATTAAAAAAAGCAAATTGCATAGATCTTTATAAACACATTTACTTCTAGTGTATGTTATCTTGTTGACTCTTAATGAAATGGCAGTTATGAATATAGATGATATATTCTTTCTAACAGTTTATAAGAGACCAATTTATACAGTACCAGATCTTAACATAGTAACAATAACAGCAACAAAAACAACCCAAAAAGCTATCAAAGTATGGTCTGATTGCAGAATTTGAAAACATTTACATGTTTGACATAGGACAAGAACTCAGGAGTGAGGTGACTTTTTATAAGTCTTCATCAATGTCCTTTTACAGGAACCAGGAAGCATATCTGATATATGTGTCAGGATTATCACTTTATTAATTATGTGAAATTCTGTTTAGAAATCTACCTGATTTTAAATACTTTAATATAGTAGGGGTCAAAATTAGTTAATGAGTTAAGACAAGTTGTTAAATAATCCTGGCTCTGTTTTCTCATCTTCAAAATGATAGAGTATAATTTATCACCTCTTGTTAAATATTTCAGGTTTGTGTTTATTCTCTTGATAACTTTGATCTCTTAGAAGAGTCTTGAAGAATTTACATTAAGTAATCTTAGAAACATAACTATTTGAGAAACAGTAGTCAAATTTTGTCATTAGAAGTATTAACTCTGAAGAATGATTTGAAGTGACAGTTCTTAGAAAGAATAAATTATAGCTTGTAGCAAGAGTAAATATTTTCACTGCTTGTGTGAGAGCCAAGAGCGCCCTCTTGTGGCCCATTACCTATGAAACAATTTCTCATATTCGCCCTAGAAATCTTCCACTGCAGGAAATAATGGATTTCATTGCCTCTGAATTAGTAACCATTCTGCCATTTCTTCATACCATTTTATTTCCATACTTGCATAAATTTGATTATGTCATCTGCTTCATTTACAAAACTAAAATGTTTTCTGAGCTAAACTCCAGTAGCTAACTTAGTACAAATGGTATTTTTAAATCACTGCTATAAGTATATATATTTGAATAGCTCTGGCAACGGACGGAAATCCCTATGGTCTTTCCATGGGAAGATACAAACCAATCCATAAGTTGTCCAGCAATATCCAATATTTCCAGCCCAGCCAGTCAGGCCTCTTAAACATTACCTTACATATTTGAACCTTTCCTTAAATGTCCCCTTTAGACAATCTATTTTTTAAAAAGATGAAAATCCATTTAAGCATCATATATCGAATGCGTAGAAGTTGTTTCATTATAATGGTTCTGCAGATAGGTAATGCCAAAACGGCCAAAATATTTGATCACTAGAAGCGTAAAAGTCAAGTACAATCATGTTGACTTTTTTTCCAAGGTGGGTTCACTGCTGCCCACCTTGGTTCCAGGCCAGTGCTTACTTAAGATATCGTAAGTGATTTTTTTTTAATTTTTAATTTTTTAGTAGTTGGTTAATCAAAAGCCAGTCATGTCACCTTCAGGAACATAGAGGCTGGACGTGCTTGGCAGCTCACGACTCCAAAGCACACTTGGCTCTGTGGACTGAAACCCTAGGAAACGTGGATGTGAGTCTCTTGGAACAACTCAAGTTGTTATTTGTTTTTCTTTTAGGTTGTTCGGTGCCAAGGCAGGCGGCAAATCTGCCTCCGCACCTAATACTGAGGGGGCGAAGTCCTCCTCAGTAGTGCTCAGCCCTAGTACCTCTTTAGCCCGACAAGGCAGTCTGGAGTCACCGTCGTCCGGTACGGGAAGCATGGGCAGTGCTGGTGGGCTGAGTGGCAGCAGCAGCCCTCTCTTCAATAAACCCTCAGACCTAACTACAGATGTTATAAGCTTAAGTCACTCCTTGGCTTCCAGCCCAGCGTCGGTTCACTCTTTCACATCCGGTGGGCTTGTGTGGGCTGCCAATCTGAGCAGTTCCTCTGCCGGCAGCAAGGACACTCCAAGTTACCAGTCCATGACTAGTCTCCATACGAGCTCTGAGTCCATTGACCTGCCCCTCAGCCATCATGGCTCCCTGTCTGGACTGACCACAGGCACTCACGAGGTGCAGAGCCTGCTCATGAGAACGGGTAGTGTGAGATCTACTCTCTCAGAAAGGTGAGCTTTCCTGGAGGCATCCATGAGTCCTTATCCCCTTCTTCCTGCACTGTGACCACCACCCTACCCTACTAAATTCCCCCGATCCCCACTGTGACTAAAACTATGCGTTGACATAAAATTGAACTTAAATTTACAGTTAATATTGATGAGACCAGTCTTATTCTTCACTCTTATTATCAAATTTGCAAAGGTAAAAAATTATTATCAAATTTAAGATAGGGTGATTGGATAATTTGCTTAATACCAACATTTTTAGTGAATAGGCAACTTGCATAATATGTGCATAATATATAAATATTAAGGTATAAATATAAAGTATGCATTCATGCAGTGAGTGAGTGATATCTTCTCAAGACGTTTTTAATGGTTGGCTTGAGATTGAAGACAACACAGCTCCTTGGAATGATTAAATCTCTGTTAATGACCAAGTTCAAATGGATTCTACGGTTATGCTCTCTGAGGAGTATATTTGAGCAGCAGCCCTCTCTTCAATAAACCCTCAGACCTAACTACAGATGTTATAAGCTTAAGTCACTCCCTGGGCTTCCAGCCCAGGGAGTGACTTTCAAATTTTAATATTTGAAAATTTAAAATATAAGTTAAATCCCTTGTCAAGACATAGTCTGCAATGCCCAAGTTGTCCATTAACTAATTATTTCCAAGTATTTTCTTCTGGATTCTCTTGCCTTTGTGAAATTCAAAATTAGGAGTGAAATACGGCCTCGTAATGTTCTATCACCTCGGTGTACACTAAGAGTCAGCAAATGGCCCTTCCTCTACCTAGAAGTATCTGATACATAAATGAACCATTGATGCTCAGTACGTACTGTGAGGGTCTTGGAAGTACAGAGTGTATGCTTCCTCATTCATAAAAATTCTGAGCTGGGACAACTGGGCTCTACAGACTAAAACATACCCACTTCCCTTTTTGTTTGGTGATAACACCCATTGTAAAATGAACTGGTCCATCCATCCAAAGAATCAAGCTGTCAATTGCATCTCAGATTCTAGCTTCAGTCGTTACAAAGCGATCACACGCCATGGATAAAACTTATGACAAATAAACGTAATTATATTTAAAATGTATTAACAGTCTTATTTGAGTAAATGAATGTATCCTGGTTTTAGAAACACAATATATGAAGCATTACAAATTAGCTGACATCCAAATCAGACAAACAGGTCATACTTCATTAGCCATAATCAAGCTCCAAAATACAAATAATTTTAAAATTATAAACTTGAAAATATAATATTGATCGCGTATAGCTATCAATCTCTTCCTTTTGCATTCAAACAGTAAATACTAAGAAACATGGTCAGATGCATAGTTTTAATCAAGAACTTGTCAAATCAAAACTACATCTTAAGATCAACAAGTTTTATAGCTGTAGTGGAACTCAGTTTCAATAAATTCTTTCACAGTTTAGCTCCACTCTATAAATATGTTAATTATCGAAATATAGCAATAACTATATGGTTAGTTACTGTTTTAAAGCAAATCATTATTCTAGCTGTAGAATAATGGAAATCGATTAAGTTTTAACTGAATATAAAAAATATTGAAATACAGACTTCTAAAATATGATTTAAGTGTATTAGTGAATATTACATATATGGAGTGTGAATATCTCAATAACATATAAGGCTGACAGTAGCCAGATCCTTTCAGCAAATGGTTGCATTGAACATTCTTTTAATATTATGAAAACATGGTGTATATTCTTTATTTTTCCTGGAAGGAAAATTCAAAGTCTATCTGTATTTTAACTCTTAAGAGTTTAACCTTTAAGAGTGCATATGAGGAAGTGTGTGGTCTATTTAAGAAAATCTTATGTGCAGATCCTGACATAACTGCTCAGTTCATAACTAAATTGAAACTATAATATTGTGTTAAAGTGTGATTTTTTTTTAAAAATAAATTTGAGACACACATGATAGATATTGAGGAATATATAAGTTCTTGACTTCTCTTTTTATACTTTGATCTTCACATCCAAGAACTAATAAATAGTTCAGTGGGTTTTCATAATAATTCCAACTTTTACATATTATTCTTCCCTAAAATTTAAAAAGTAAAAAAAAATAAATGAATACAAATGAAATTTTTTTTTCATATTTCCCTGCAAACAAGATTTAGTCATTGGTGGTTATTTGACTATAACTAACCCAGATTGCTTTGTTTTATTCTACTTTACTGTGACATATATATATATATATATATATATATATATATATATATATATATATATATATATATAATTTTTTTAAGTAACTTAAGTCATAGACAACCTTAAAATTTTCTGGTTTGTCCTTCAATGTGAAATGTGACATCTGTGTTATGTATTACAATCCTTGGCCGTAGACAGTGCATGGATTGATATCCCCACTGTCCTCGTTGTCCTGACCTCCCTAGCCATGGCTTATATTGGAGTTGGCCATTCTTGACCCTTTGCAGAAAGGCCAACAGAGTGTTGTCATGGATTTCTAAAGCAGTGGTTCTCCACCTTTGTAATGTTGCAACTATTTATTACAGTTTCTCCTAGTGTGGTGACCATAAATTTTTTTTTGTTGCTACTTGGTAAATATACTTTTGCTACGGTTATAAATCATAATTTAAATATTTTTGGAGATAGACATTTGCAAAGAGGGTCACAACCCGCAGGTTGAGAATCACTGGCCTAGAGTTTAGGAAATGGTTCTATATTACTCAATTTAAAGGAATTATTTGCTCTGTTATTTCTTTAAATTTCCCAGTAACATATAGACAAGTAATTTTTTATATAACCATATCAACAAGTAATTGCTTTATACAACAGTGGCAAAATAATAGTAACATTCTCACTTTCTAAAATATTTTAAAGAAATCATCTTTAAAATGGCTTTAGATTACATCAATACACAGACCATTTAAATTCATATTTAGAAATTTCTTATTTGTTTAGCATAATTCCTTCAGTACATTTATTTCCACTAGTTAGGAAATTCTATAATCCCAATGTATGACCAGAACCAATCATTGGCATGGTGATTACACCTTGCATAATGGGTGGAGTGCCCGCGGAAGAAAACATTTTAGCTTTGATTTCAAGTGATTCAATTTTAAGTCAGTCTGTCTGCATTCGTGTTCTGTCATCCCCATTGTGCACACACTGTGTGTTTAGTTCTGATCATGTGATGTTCTAAACAAGCGAGCAACCATTATGTATACCCACTTCCATTTTGTGCTTTGCTAATCTGCATGCTAGAGACTAGAATGGAGCCCTCCCTCTCTTCTCCATTTTCAGGGAGTCCTTTTGCTCTTATTTAGCCAGACCTTTCTAGCCATATGTCTGACTGAGTGGGAATTAGTTAAAACAGTGATGGTTGATGGTAAAGTATGCAATCCTTTTAGTACCCAATCAACGACTTATGAAAGATGAAATAGCTTCACTTCGTTAAAAATATTTTCAATGAATTATACTGTAAACATTGTTCAAAGAGAATACTTGTTATATATTAAATTACCTCTTGTATGTCCATGGGAGACAAAGCTACCCTTATTCTTATTAGAAATAACCAGAAAAGGAAGATACAACTACTATGTGATTTTTTTTCACGTTCTCTTATTAGTGGGTCTTGTCTCTTTGACAGCAGGTATCAGGTCTTCTCATTGTTTATCCTGCATAGGAAGTGGAAGTAAAAGTTTAGTTACCTGCACAGGAAAGGGGGGTTACCCCGGCATCCACAGGAAAGTTGTGCTAACATGACTTAAGAATGAATTTGCCTTCTAATTGTTTTGAGTGTCACTAGGATAGAAAGAAATTCCGTATTTATTGCACTGACAAAGATCCAGTCAGCCAGTTGGCCTTTCCAGTCAGCTCGGTATTCATGTGCGCATTAGCCGTTGGTTACTTTGTATAATTTGGAGGATGCAATTTTGTTGGATATATGATTTGGAAATTTTGTTTGCATTATGTCCTTAGGGGTTTTCTTTGTTTTAACAGCATGCAGCTTGACAGAAATACACTACCCAAAAAGGGACTAAGGTATATATTTCTCTCAGCACAACTGCTGCCTTTTCTGTTGTTATGTAAACTTCTGTGCTGTCTCTTTATTCTTCCCATTTGTTTGCTAACATAGCACCCAACAAGGGAGATGAAATCACTTTTAATCTTGATGCTTCCTCTGGCTTCAAGTGTAGGTGACTGCTCCTTTAGGAAGAGATGTCAGTGAGGATGGAGGTAGTGACTCCCATGAATCCCAGTAGGGATATCAAGATTATGAAGTATTAAGAGCTTGTCAAAAGTGAAACTGGGGAGGTGACTCAGTTGGTAAAAATTATTGTTAAGCAAATGTGAAGGCTGGAGTTCAAATACCAGCACCCACATAAAAGATCTGAGTCTAGCCACATGGTCTGAAACGCCAACATGGGCAGTAATGGAGACAGGAAAATCACTGGTTCACCTGGCCGCTCCCATAGCTCTGGGTTTGGTGAGATCGTAGAAACCCTATTTCAAAGGAGTAAAGCAGAGGTAATTGGGTATGATACCCAATTTCTTCCTCTGACCTCCACAATCATGTAAAAACACAACACACACACACACACACACACACGACAGCCATACATATATAGAAAAACAAAATTTTACATATGTAAGAAAAATAAAACTATATAGTCTGCACTTGTGAAAAATAAGGATGAAAGGCTAAAGTATGCTATAAATGGAGTAAAAAACAATTATCACAGGGCAGGTATGACAGTTAAGGTGTTATTTTATACACTATTTTATAAAAACTTAGTCCCAGTATCTGCTTTCCACCTCTGCTTTTATTAATTACCAAATTCATTTAAATTTCAATTAGTCTAATGCCATTTAGCAAGCCCTAAATAGTTATTCAATTCAGAATAAGATAAACTGAAATATTGAGTTCATGTGCATGAACCTATCTTACACATTTCTTTTTTTTTTTTTTTTCCTGAGAAAGAGATGTAGAGAAAACAGCTCACAGGGACAGTGTGCTGAGTGTGACAAGTGTCATTTTAACCAAAGAACTGAAAGAAAACTCTAGCTATCAGTGTGTGCCATTTCCTATGCTGTTCTGTAACGTCCCTGTGCCTCCCTCGGCTTCTGCCCTACCGCGGTCTGCCATGTTCTCACCTCACGTCCTTCCAAACACAGTGCTTGGGGGGGGGGGGGGGGCTCCTTCTCCGTTAACCTGGCTGTCTGCTCTTTGCTTGTGACTTTCAAGTCCATATCTCACAGACGCATCATCATTTTCTTCTCGAATGCCACTATTTATTTCCGCTGTGGGCTCAAGCAGATGGTGCCAAATACTCTGGAGGACTTGCAATTGTAATTAGATCCAATCTGTTTGCGATTGTGCTCGGTTTGAGCAGTAAGCTCCTCTTGACTGTTTTCTTGTCCTGGTATTGCCTTGTCCTTGTCGATGTGCTGAAGTGTCTCAGCTGTGCTGTTTTGCAGATACACCCCATCATCTCGGCAGGCCAACCAAGAAGAAGGCAAAGAGTGGCTGCGATCGCATTCCACTGGCGGGCTGCAGGATACTGGCAACCAGTCTCCCTTGGTCTCCCCTTCTGCCATGTCATCGTCAGCCACCGGAAAATATCACTTTTCCAACTTGGGTAAAATATTCTAAATTGTCAATTCTCTTCCACTTCTTTCACAACCTGCTATCACAGGGATTTTGATGACAACCTAGAGAAAAAAAATAATAAAGCCTCCGCATCCTGCCTACTGTATACAGAATAATTTCCAGATAGTATGTCACTTATTTTTAGAACAAATGTTTAATTTCAGTAGTTGTAATTAATATAATTATTATTGTTTTGAGACTAAAACTGAGCTATACAAAGCAGACCAACATAAGTATCAGAAGCGGGGATAAATCACAGAACACCGGATCTCAAAACCAGGGTCCTTTCCATTCCGTCTCAGTGCCCTTATTTATATTCAGTAAAACATGTTAGTTTTTGTTGCTGTTGAACAAAATTAATGATCGTTACGTAGACAAAGAGAATATGGAAATAATTAGGCTGAAAGTAATATGCCATTATGTGAATTCAAGATCATTTCTTGAAACATGATTGAAATCAGAATGCTCAACAGGCATAATATGTCATTGGAGACGGCAATCTGTGAACATTTTTAGGGGACTATATTGGAAGCTAAATGGCTGTCTTAGCCATTAGCATCATTTATAGGAAGTGAGTTCATTTATATAAATATCGCAGTAACAGAGAAGACTGAGAAAACACTGAAACATATCTAAATAAGTCTGTTATCATTTAAAAGACCCAGTGATGATGTTAAAAAATACCAATTTCTTGGACCGGAGAGGTGGCTCGAAAGATAAGAGATGGTGCTGCTCTTCCAAAGGACAAAAGTTTGTTTCCTGGTGCCCACATAGTGGATCAAAGTCTCCTGTAACTCCAGGAGAATGGAGTGCCTCCCATCTTCTCCCAGTACACATAGCTGCACACACACACAATAATAATCATAATCATAACTATTATTATTATTATTTTAAAATTGATTCTTCTGTCTAGTCACATATGTTGTAGTCTCATTACTACATCTTTCATCAGGTAAAAAAACATAGTTTCAATAATGTCACCACAAATAGTTAACAATATAGCAAATTATACTCTTCAACTTTAATCCCCAAAGGACCCAAGGCTGAATCATTCCTATTCCAGTTTTTTTCCACTATAACTGCTGGGCTTTTGAGTCATAGACAGTGACCTTTACCATGGTCCCATATGAGCTACTGAATCTTTATGAACATCAAGGCTTTGCTGTCATTTAAAAGAGCAAGGATACTTCTTTGCCCCACAATGGCAGTGGATTTTCAACTGTGTCATCTTAGTTCCATCTCCAGATTCCATACATCTCTTTAAAGTTAGGTTACATAAGATTTTCTAATTTAAGACAGTATCATAATGCCACTGGTTTACAGCTATATAGAGAAGGGAGGGTATGGAATCTCTTGGAGTTATTTAGAAAGCTTGCCCCAGAAACTGGGGAAAACTTAGTCAGCAATGTGCACATAAAAATAAATTAAATAAGTATGTCAACCACAGTCAGTTTCCCATTGGTGCCTGGTCTCCTACTCACCAAACATAATTTCAATAAATTCGACAGTTTTTCTCTGTGTGTTCAACTCAAGGCCAGGTCAATCACGTTTTATTAAGAGATTGGCCCATCTGTTTCTCTCCTGTACAGAGATCCTCTGTGAGTCCTGCCTGTGACTGGACCTTAAAGATCACATAGTTTCTCATTATTTCCATCATTCTCTTAGGAGTAATATTTAAATATTTGACCAAGTTAGCTTTTTAAAAGCACCAGTATAACTATATTACCACTTTTCTGTATTCTATTCAAAAACTAATTTTATCTATGTGGCTTTTCTCCACTTTAGTCCTCTCCTGTGGTGGACATTCATGAAATAAGATACTATGTTACATTTCTCTTCCAGTCCAACCATAGAAACAGCAAACCTTTCATTAATGATATAATTATACATTCTTAAGTAGTATTGGTATGTTTCCAATGGAAAATAACCAATATTCTTTACAAATTCAACATTTTTCTATAAAGTTTACATTAACTTTCGCCACTATTTTTCTTTGAGTGGGTAAAATGTTTTATTTGGAAGTGTACATGGAGCATATGTCTGTTTTTTTAAGAGCACATGTCTTTTTAGATGCTGGTCTGAAGGTTAAAGTGATATGCACACACACATGTTGAAATCAATATTATAAGAAGAAATGCATAGTGTACATACTAGACAGGTTAATGTACTCCACCTCTGTACCTTGGTCATAAGCATTTAAGTTCTGAATGTCCTTTTGTAAACCGACTGGCTCTTATCAGCAACCACAATGATTTAGAAGTAATGGCCACTGGTTGGGCTGGTGGAATATGCCTGCCTGAAAAAAAATCTCTCAACCACCTTCTTCCTCTGTTACTCCCTCCTTCCTCCCTTTTCCCCTTTGTCTTTCTCCCAGTCTCTTTGTCTATCCTGCCTTTCAGTCTCTGTGTCTATGTCTCTGTTCTCTTATCATTTCTTTCCTTTGTATTTTCTTCTTTCTTCCTGTTAGTTATATAATTTACATATTGATAGCTTATTCATTTTTCATTACAGTTCATATATATATATGTTTTATATATATAGTTTCATACTGTTATATATATATATATACATATATATATATGTATATATATATACATATATATATATACAGTAGATGCACACATTTGCTTATTTGAGGTCTAACTTCCAATTAAACTTATCACAAGAACAAGTAATTATACTAAGCAGATGTTTTATGTGTCAGAAAATATAGCACACTTTTTAAAACCCAAATCAATTCAGCCATACTGACATGGTTCTCTGATGTTCTAATGGTGCTCAGCAGTTTCTTTTTTAGCTTAACAGAGCCTGGCCTGTGCCATAGAGAGCAAAAACAAATTCACTCTTAAATAAGAGAGTGAATTCTTAAATTTCAATAGGACAAACTTATGATGGCTGTTTCTTGATGTTTCTGCCTCACTCACGTCAAATTTCAAACTCTAGCATCTATCAATGCAATTGTTGACTTTAACAAAGTTGATGCTTATCACTTGGACTAAGCCACAGAATACCATAAAAAAACTGCAAGGCAATAGGCAGCTGACAGAATCTTATTTAAAATTGAGCACTTAAGATACTTCTTTGAAATGAGTTTGTCTTGACAACCTCATTCTGATATTTTCATCTTAGACCCAGCTGAAAATGGCTTTTTTACGATTCTCTTTCTAAGACACTACACATCATATATATTTTATTTAAGAAAAAAAAAACGCTTTTTATTCTTTTTATGACCTTGCTCTAATAAACTTGCATCGATACAGTTCAAAACGACTACAACTCTTCGCCTGTAAACACCTGAAGAGCTCTTTTTGTGGAGATTGGATTTTTCTTTTTATATTTTGCTTTCTTTTCCATTATGTTTTTCCCATTAAAGCGATGATTATTTTCTAGAAAAGAAACCTGTAGCCTTGAGAGAGACAATGGTTTTTGGTTTTGTTTTTCATAATTTACCAGAAAATATCATGTTATATTTCTAGCACAAAACAGCCAAGGTGACTTTCTGGTTTAGAGTTTTCTATTGCTTTAGAAATTGGCAAGATGATTGCCACAAAAGTACCTGGGAGGGGGAGACTTGTACTTTCTGTTACTGATGTTTCTCAGGTAGAAGATGGAGATCCCTAAAACTGAGAGTTCCCAGTATTCATGTTTTTACAAACATTGGGATTTGTTTTCACTTTGTTTTAGCCAATTTCCTTCCCTGGCCAGGTCTCCTAGCCTCTCTCTTCTCCTCTCTTTGCAGTGAGTCCCACCAACCTCTCCCAGTTTAACCTGCCTGCACCCAGTATGATGCGCTCCAGCAGTATCCCCGCCCAGGACTCCTCCTTCGACCTCTATGATGATGCCCAGCTTTGCGGTAGTGCAACTTCCCTGGAGGAAAGGCCACGGGCCGTTAGCCACTCCGGCTCATTCAGAGACAGCATGGAGGAAGGTAATGAGGATGGGAACCGGGGGAGATAAAATTAATGCTGTATTATGTAAGTTGGAAAGGAAAACCATTTCATTATTCATAGCATAAGGATCCTTTGAGGACAAAAAAATAAAAATTAAAAAAAAAGCAAGTGTAATTCTCATTTCAGGCTTGCTACAGTTTGAGGATACTTTATTGTTTCTTTATATGTTGAGAAGTATGTCAGTTTCTTTTAAAATTGGCCCTTGGCTATAGAATAGTTTTTGATTAATCCAATGTTCTCGTACAGATAGACACAGAGCTTTAAAGGAGCTTGACATATGTATACATGATGGAACAAATGTTTAAGTTGATACCTTCTTTAAAGAACTATAAAGACACATAAGTCATAGAAGATTTATTTTATATAGCTATTGTATATTTCTAAATTCTATTCTTAGAAGATCTATTTGCTGGTATCTATTGTGTCAGTTTAGAATTTATATTCTACCTACATTTTACAGGTCATATTTTCATCTAATGGTAATGCAATTTCTACCTGGCCTAATATATGTTTTATTTTGGACAGTTGCATGTGAAGGCCCTAAACAAATCCACTCAAAAATCCCGGGAAGCTAAATCCATGTTAAAATGCACATGTGATCTCAAGAGTACATATTATCTAAAAGTCAACACCAATTGAAGAAATTTTCCTATAATTTAATGAATCATTTTTAATTATCTGTGATGAGAGCATATGGCATGCAGATCAGAACGCACGCCAGTTGAGGGTATGATCAAACTGAGCACAGCAATCCAAAGTGACAAGAGTGAAGTCAAACACGAAAGCCATCATTTAATAACCGTGCGCAATACAAAGCCCCTAAACCTTGAAATGCACCAGAAGGGAAGCCTGTAGCCTTGAGTTGTCCATAGTCTGAACTCAGAGGACAGAACTCTCGCACTGTGAGCTCCATTCACTGCCTAGATGTCTCATGTGGATGAGATTCACGGGGTTTCAAGACAGGGTTTCTCTGTGTAGCCCTGGCTGTCCTAGAACTCACTCTGTAGACCAGGCTGGCCTCGAACTCAGAAATCCGCTTGTCTCTACCTCCCAAGTGCTGGGATGAAAGGCGTGTGCCACCACCGCCCGGCCAGATTCACTTTAAATGACAGCTCTCACTCCTTTCCATTGTAGCTTCTCCTGTAATGAATCTTATGACTATGTTAAAATAGCTATCAAAATGGATGCGTGCTCTTCAGGTCATTACTGTAGATTGAATATGATAACATTACACCAGTTGCCCAACTTTGCCACTGCCTTTTGACATAATATGCAAACCAATGAGCTCCCTGTGACAGATGGTAGTCGGCTGATACTTCTGCATGGAGCACAAAATGTAACTAATCTAAAGCATTTGACTCCTTCTGAAGTAACAGTGTCATGTGCTTGCATAAAAGCCCCTTATATGATTTTTTTCTTTTTCTTTCTTCTTTGGATATTTTACTTATTTACATTTTAAATGTTACCCCCTTTCCTGCTTTTCCCTCCGGAAACCCCCTATCCCATCCCCCCTCTACTCTGCTAAACATTTGGATGACTTTTTCAGAGTGCTCATTGACAAGTAGAATGTTGTTTGTTGCTGGGAAATTTTGGCATCCAGTGCATGAAATTTAAATGATACAAATTGCTGAAAGCTAACCTCACTGGGCAAAATGAACTCTTTCCTGCCCATGCATCAAGTGTTAAACTATTAAGCCCTGCTTAAATTGTGATCTAGAATGAAGGCAGTCTTGGACTAGATTGAATTCTTGCTCAGTGTGAGCATTGACAGATAAGGAAACCACGCTGCAAGCTACAAAGTAATAGACCTATCAAGAACAAGTGGCGGGGAGAGAATGAGAATGGACTCCTCTGAGTCATTGTCCATCTTCCTCCTGGCACTTCAGGCAAATTCTTGTCATTTCTTTTTCACTAAAGAGCTATGTAGAGATGTAAAGAATTGGCCTTTTCCGAAGATGACTGACTGAAAGAACAATGCTTTGCATACCTGATAAAGTAATAGTATTGTCCTGAGCCCTAGAGATTATTTTTCATCCTGCTTTTCACAAACTTTTATCTACTAATAAACATTTTAAAAGAGACTCTCCGGAAATTAAAGAATTAGCCTATTGGGTAACAATGCCTATTTTGCAAGCACCAGTGGCTAAGATGAACCCCCAATGCCCACGTAGAAAGCCAGCTGTTGTTGTGCATACCTGTAAGCTTAGCATGGGGTGGTAGAGACAGGAAAATTCCCAGAGCTCCCTGGGCAAAATGCCTAGTTGAAAAGGCAAGCATCACTTCAGTGGGGGACCCTTCTGGCCTGAGGTGATAAAGGAAGCAACCTCATATCCTACCCTGGCTACCAGCACACATTCTTGGGCATGCACTGATCTTATACAAACAGACCACACACACACACACACACACACACACACACACACACACCCCAAAAGTAAAACTGAAAAGACTCTTCTTGCTCCCCTTCTCTCTAATTTAATCCTTTGCCATCTGGCACTATGGCACTATGGTACAGCTTTCACATGTCTCTGTAAAACTTAGAAACTCACTCTATGCCCTTGAACTGTGCAATTGACCTCATTAGCATGTGGATGACACTTAAGAGTAATCTTTTTCCTTGGGCCTCTTGACTTCTTTTTGAGCACACAGGGCTGTATCTTGTGTATGTCTGAGTTCAGGATCTTGCAAGGATGTCATGTATTGCATGTATTCTGCTAATGTTTATCTAAGGGATGAATTCAAGGCAAAAACCAATGTTTTTACATAAGGGAAAAAAAAGGAAGGCCTTTTCTGTAAACATAAGCATAATTTCACCTACCTTTTGGGTTTAACACATTTTAAGGTCAGACATAATGGCAGACCTTCAATTGTGATGACATTGTATTTGATATGTATCAATGAGTCACAAGGAAATTTCATCGTAACTTTTTTCTAGACATAAAACTGTTTTTCATGTTATTGAAATTTATGAAGAGTTGATTCCCCATTTCAAAGAACATGGTCATTCCATCACAATAATGAGATAGCAAATTGAATCAAGCACTCATTCCCTTGAAATTATGCAGAGAAAAAGATTCTGAACCTGGGTCTTTATGTTAGGAAAACGATATTCAGTAAACATGATACACAAAGCCTTTTAGACTTTTTTAGACTCCTGTTCATTACATATGGGATATTTTCGTAGCTTCCAATATGTAGAAGCACACTGTGGGCCTTGTGCCCACGCTGTTTGTCTATACCTTGGTGAGTGAATATGGTCAGTGTGGAAATGGGGCCTCTTGAACAGTTGGGTCTCTATGACCTCTGCAGTCAATTTCTTTTCATAACCCAGTCATCTTCTGTAGTTAGCTCATATCTCTAGCCACCTGTTCCTTAGGTTTTGAATATAAGTGTGGACTTACAAATTGGCTTCCTTATTTTAACCATGGTGTTGTTTTCTCCAGTTCATGGCTCTTCACTGTCATTGGTCTCCAGCACATCATCCCTTTACTCTACGGTAAGTATGCTCTGCTCTTCTGCCTGTGCCATGTACAGAGGACCAAGTAAACTGATATTTATATAGCAGTTGCCTAGTAAAATAGAGCCAATTCTGTGGTCTGCTCATGTGTCTTTCACTTGACTTTGATACATTCCTTATGATCAGTGAATCCCTGTAAAACCATGCCATAAAATGGGTTAGAGTGGGACACAGAGTCTGTAAACCATGCTTATGCCCCACCCTGTGTCTTGTCTTCCTCTCTGATCCATGGATAATAATTGTTTTATAGCATATTTTCCAGTTATTATTTTTAAGTTTCTTTTCAGAGACGATTGTGCCCATACGACTTTGAAGAACCAGAAATATTTGTTGATGTTGTTATTATTATTGTTTGTTTGTTTGTTTTCCCTCTAGGAAAAAAAACAATACCTTCTGCAAGGAATTTCCTCCTTCAGATTATTTTTCAAGAGATAGATACAGTTTTCAGCGTCCCCGGTGTGAAATACTATAATTAATTTTTGCAAAAGTGAGAATGTTTGTCCTTGAAGGCATTTCCTTCTCTTTTAAATACCCAGTATGCAATTACAAGATAGGGAAGATTCCTTCAATGAAGGGTTCAAAGAAGAGAAGGAGTCTCATCTAGCATTAAGTTATATGAGTACTTTTGTGGGGAAAGGGCATGAGATGGGTTTTATTACATTTTATACATATGTATAACATCCTTCCATCACCCTGAGTCCCCTTTTCCCATATCCTGCTCTCTTTGTTGCTCCTTTGTCCTACCTCCAAGCCCCTCCTACTTTTGTATGATATCTTGATGAGTCTTTCAATTATTTTTGCTACATGTATACATACATATAAATATATAGGTTTGCATGATATAGCTTTTGCTTATAAGTTAACCTAGCTTATTTCCTGCTTTGTATATGTCATTAAATCACAGACTGTCAGTTAAAGACACAATTATCTCTCTCTTCTTTCTTACCTTTCTTGCTACCCTTCTGTCTGTAAACTTTCCTCTTCACAAACCTCTCTTTCACTTTCATGTTGACTTGTTTTGTTTTGTGATTTACTGAGTTGATCCAGGACAATCTGTGTGACCATAGCTTGGGATCTATCAGTTGAAGACTGGTGGGCTTAGCAGTGCATGTAAACTACAGAGAATTTTCCTCCAGAATCCATCAGTAACCAAGGGTACAACAATAAGAGTTTGAAGCTATAGAAGGGTAGGAATGGAAAGGCAAACTGTGATGGTGAGAAGACATATATGAAAAACAGTGTGTTCAAACCATTGTATGGAGACGAGAGAGATGGGATGGTGGTTAAGAACACTTGATGCTCTTGCAGAAGACCTGGGTTATGTTCTCAGATCCCACATGGAGACATAAAACCATCTGTGATTCCAATTCTAGGGATCTGACACCCTGTTCTACCTCAATAGTGGAATCCTCTTGTAGATATGCTTTTCACAATGAGAACTGAAACAGTAATGAAAGCGAGGTAAAGACTAAATTTGCACTCTTACCTGGTGCAGTTAACAGTGACTGTATATGTCAGACAAGTTGCCAAATGTTATGGACTGCTCCTATAAGATCTGACTTCCTTGCCTGTAGGATCTTTGCAAGCTGGAAAGCACAGGCTTGTCATTGGCCAAAGTGTCACCTCCAGAAGTCTGGCATCTGTGTGCTTTTGTCTAAAAATGTAAACTTCTGAATTCTGTGTTTAGTTTGCTTGCTTGTTTGTGTTTTAAAAGAATAGGTATGATGGTGCATGCCTCTAATTTCAGCACTCAGGAGGCAAGCAGATCTCTGTGAGTTCAAGGCCAGACTTGTTTACATAGCAAATTCTGGGATAGCTATGTCTATATAGAGAGTTACACTTCAATATTAATGACATAAATGAAAATATCAAGTGACAGTAAGGTGAATCTCTCTGCATTTGCAGTCCTCCTTAGCTAATGACAAAGGCGTTCAGACCAGCCACAGTCTCTGCCACCTCCTTTTTTCTTTCTTAAATTGAAGATGTTTGTATTCCTGGTTGTCTTGGTTGTATTTCCTAATATTCATATCCACAAAAATGACAAAGCAAAGGGTAGTCTAGAGATCTGTGTGATGATCAGCTTTAAATACGTAGATTTTTTAAAAAGTATATATATATATGATACTGTTTTATACTATTAATCCCTAGTAGAATTTTTCAATGGTGAAATATGAACATTTTCGGTAAAATGTTCATATTTCACCATTGAAAATTTCTCATTCTCTTGTGTGTTCTGATTTTCATTGATTTCATGGGAAGAAGGCTGCTCCTCATCCTTGCCCATGTCCTTCAGAAACACAAAGACAATGCCAAGAAGTGATGTTTAATTGTAACTATAAATGGCTTGAGAAATACAGAAATCTGATGATATTTTAACTTAGGCAAGACATCTCCTATTGCTTACCACCTTTTCAGTATGTTAGTCTTGATTTTAAAAAGTCACCAAACATATCATGTAATCAAACTCCACTATAATATCACTAAACCCAATTCTAAGCCACCAGGAGAGATAGAATATTATATTTGTCTCATTGCTCCATTTTTATGGTAAAAGGTCTTACTGGTAAAAATAAGCATGGAATATGAAAGGAGGCAAGGATTTAAGAAATAATAGGTCTTGGAACTCTGCTATAAGAAAATCCATGCTATGTAGCACATTAATATTTAACTAACATCCATACCTTGTTTTTTTTTTTTTAATGAAAATGTAGTGGTGTGAAGATAATGTTTTGCTTCATCTAAATAAAGTAGATCTCTTTAAAAGGCACATCAATTATTTATTGAATCTTTATAAATTTAATGTAATCTGAACAAGCCTAACAGCAGAATATAGTCAAAGTAAAATGATATACAGAATATTAGGTAGTTGAAGAAAATTGTTAATAAGGCTTATAGAAGTTATTGACATAATTGTTTTTGCTTACATTGCAGATCCAAACATCAAACCTCGTATAGTATCTTAAAATTACTAGTATTTAAAAAAAACATTCAATTAAGCAGCTAAAAACAAGGTGTAAAATGAATAAGATGAATGTCAGAATTGCTTTTAAATACACAGTTTTCTTATTTAAAAAAGGTCTTCATAGTTAGAAAGTTAGCAGATTATGGATACCATAATATACATACATCATGACATTCTTAAGATGTTGAAAAAGGAGAAACATGAAATTCAGGTTAGAAGAGACACTTGTGAATAATATATACCCATAAAGTTATGCTTTTTGCATATTGTGTATATTGTGAATATTGTGTATATTTGTGGGTGTGTGTGTATGAAAGAGAGAGAGAGAGAGAGAGAGAGAGAGAGAGAGAGAGAGAGAGAGAGAGAGAGAGAGAGAGATCCTTCTGAAAGAAGGCAGGCAACATGAGTTCAGGCATTTATATATCAACTAATCACAAAGTGTCTCCAGAGCAACAACAGGTGACAAGACTGTTTTCAGCCCTTTTTCACCAAGTGGCAATGAGCAGAGTGATTTTTTTTTCAGCAACATTACACACTCTCCAGTTCTTTCCAGATTGCTGCAGCCTCCCAAATGTAATGGTGCACATAACTCATTTGCTGGCATTTTCTAGCCTAGCGTGAAGTTGGAAAAAGAGACCTGAGATTCTTCTGTACAGAAGCATACAGCACCCGGCCATTTTGTACACCAATTCTCATGTCCATAAGCACACAGCCAGCATTATTTGGCTGTCTCTTTTATTACCACCTTAAAACGAAAGATGCCGTTTTCTAGTGGACGAGCCTACCAATAAACTTAATGACCATTAAGGAAAATTAAGGGAAATAGGAATTAGTAACACCTACTTCCTGTTATTAACAATAATGGCCAGGTTCCCCTATAAACTCCATTTGTCATTTAATTTCATGGGGTCCAATATATATTTTTAGTATAAGGTTTGTTTTTCATGGTCACCGTAGATCTTAAAATCTTTCATTGTCGTGTGTTATGTTATATACCTGTAGTTTGAAATACTTTGTGTCATATGTTACTTGATGTCATACGTAAATATCCATTTTATTCCTATAGAATGCTGTTTTATTATATTAGTTATACTTATAGCTTACTCCTACTTGTTAGATCATAAAATTTGTAAATGCATCTTAAAAGTATTTTATTCATTTTTGCATATAGAAAAAGTTGACCTTAGTTTCATAATTAAAATCCTTTGTTTTCTTTTTCATTTTTTAACAGGCTGAAGAGAAGGCTCATTCAGAGGTAAAAATCTGCACCATTTTAATCTTTGAAAACCAGCCTTAGTTTAGGACGAAATCAGTCTCATTGCCACTAGAGGGTGCTTGGTTCACTAGTATAGCTATGAGACTTGTGGTGGAAATTCATCTGTGGCCAAGGCGTTGCTTCTTATCGAATGTGAAAGGAAGTTATAGCAGAAAGCTTTCCTCTCATATTTTGCCCTAGTCTTAGCTCAACAGCTAGTAAGCTATCTATGTTAGCTGTCACTCATTAATTCATTAAAGACTTTTTTTTTTCAGCATAGTAAAACCACATGTCTGTTTCACTGTCTTTCCTCACTGCCTAAGGGACACTCTAGGATTAATGAAACTACAGAGTGTGAAGCACAGGGCCTTTTCCACACAGGTACCATAACCCCTGCCTAGTTATTTGTGATATGACTATGACTCACTCCTCTATACATAAGGGACGCATTTCCTGAAAACATACTTGATTGCAATGATTTATAAAATCAACCCTCTGCATGGACAGGAAATTCTTCTTTACCAGTATAAAACACAACAAACAAACAAGCAAACAAGCAAACAAAACCCATGGCCTAGCCTAGGAGTGCAGGGTGAGTTCAAGTAAGACTTTATTCATGGAAGCTGAACGGATGGCTCAGCAGATATGAGTATGTACTGCTCTTACAGAAGAGCCAAGGTTGGTCTCAAACTCACAACCTCCCTGCTTCAGGCTGTCAAGATAATACGTGTATTTGCTCATACCCAAGCCAGTTGGCTTTTCAGGAACAAACCTGTGAGCCACTCTGTGGCTCCTAAAGCCAACCAACATGTCTCAGGAGAAAGCTTTCAGGAGTTGGATCTCTTTCATTATAGTGGATTCTGGGGATTGAACTCAGGGTGTCAGGCTTGCCTTTACCCCTTGAGCCATCTTGGTAGCCCCTCCAATTTCTCTTCTGTCTTTAGTTTGAGCCTATAGCCCGTGGAATGGTGCCATCCACATAAAGAACAGATTCTTCCTCATCTAGACACATGCCCAGAGGTGTGTCTTCTAGGTGACTTTAGATCACAGCAAGGTAGGAGGAAAGATTAAACAGCTGAACCAGGTCCATCTCAGACTCTAGCCTACAGACGCCCAGAAACAGATGGGTTCTTCAGGAATAGGAATTATGTGGAACAGTCAAAATCATCAGTTCAAGACCTGGGGGTGGGGAAAAGCTCAGCAGTAGAGCGGTTACTTAGAATCCACTATTGAGCAGCTGGGGGTGTGGCTCAGCAACAATAGATTTACTTAGTGTACAAAGACCCTAGGTTTGACTCCCAGCAAAGAAAACTGTCCGTTCAAGGAAGCTTAATATTTAGAAGCCTAGTCTTCACCTTAAAAGAAAACAAAATTTGCATATGTGTTTGTGAGTACAGGTACATGTGTTACGGGACACATGTAAGTCACTTTGAGATAGGGTTTCTTGTGGTTGGTGTTTATGCCAGAGCAGCTAGTCCTCAAGCTACAGAGCATTCACCCGTCTCTAACGACCATCTCAATGTAGAAGCATGGAAATTAGCTTCCTGTGCTACACCATAAAACAAGTTCTACTGATTCAAATATTCATCATTGTTTAACAAGTGCCTTTCCTATTGAGCCATCTCCCCAGTCCTCCCCCAACCCCTTTTCACAATTCTTGTGGCTACTAGGGAGTGAACCTCTGGCATAATCCTATGTTAGGCAACTAGGTAACACTAATCACAATTCCCTCACTGGGTTAGATCCACTGTGCACTTCCTTCACAAACATATGTAGCTCAGGGGGATATGACACGTTCATGCACATACATGGACACGGACACACAAACACATAACTTAAACATAAATCTTTATTCAGGATGAAGTGACAACTCCCTTATCGGGTTTACACTAGTGCCGAAAAAGTGAATACCATGAAAATGGCCTCACAGAATAAATCATTCCCAGTGAATTAATTTTACAAACTTTTAGAGAAGCGGTTCTCAACCTGTGTGGGCCATGACCGCACTGTCAAGCCTCTATTTCTAAAAGATAGTTACGTACAATTTACAGCAGTAGCAAAATTACAGTTGCGAAGTAGTACTGAAATAATTTTATGGTTGGGGGTCACCACAACGTAAGGAACCGTATCAAAGGGTCGCAGCATTAGGAAAGTTGAGAACCACTGTTTCAGAGTAAAATTTGTTCCAAAATATGCACAAAACTACTGAGAGAGTATAGATGACACATAATTTTTTTTAACTGAGACTGTTTTATATCACATAGATCTGGCAAAGCTTTTAGTTTTGGTCATGAGACAGCTACTGAGGTTTGGAAATATAGCAGCATCTGCATGTCTTAGTGGTAGCCATCCAATCCTCCTTGTGTTGTTTATGCTCACAGGAGGTCGTGAGCTTTGAAATAAGTACGGTAAATTGATTTGTGGTTTTCTGGGTTATAAGTTACAGGAAAAAAGAATTCTATAATAAAGCTATAAGTTGAGAAAACCTCTCTTCCAGTTTGTATTGGTCTAAAAGATAAAAAGATGCTTTGTCTTCGGGGATTAAATGACCCCAGTATCAATATATGAAATTAGTCCAGATGTTAACTGGGATTGAGGAGTATTTCCATTTTAAAAATAGAAATAGCAGTGAAATCGTTACTTACTGAAACTGTGTATGGATAGGAGCCCATGTTGACCTCCCTTGTCTGGATTGAACCTGTGCAGACCCTGTGCATGCTGCTCCAGTAGCTCTGAGTTCACATGTGTGTCAGTCCTGCTGGGTCTTGGAGTCATATATCACCTCTGGCTCTCATAATCTTTCTGCCTCCTCTTCTCCTCCGATCACTGAAACTTAAGAGAATTTTGATGAAAATAACTATTTAGGACCAAGTGCTCAAAAGTCTCTCACGCTCAGCCGATTATTCTGCTGTGGGTTTCTGTGCTAATTCCCATCTACCACAGGAATCTTCTCTTATGAGGATTGAGTAGGGGACTAATATATGAATATAGCCACTAGGGGGCCATTTTATTGCTATGATTATTATGGCCCTAGGCCCATGATAGTCACAGGTTCTTGGCCATTTTAACAGTGTCGGGTCTGGCTTCCATCTGATGGAGTGGTGATCCCACGATCTAATTTTAAGAAGTGGTTGGTTATTCCTATAGCATCTGTACCACTATTGCATTAGTCTGTCTTACAGGCCCATCACTGTTATAGATCACAAGATTTGTAGCTGGATGATATTGATGATTGCTTTTCTCTTGTGACCATATGCAGAGAAATTGTATAACCGTTCACCATTTCTGCATCAAGATATGCATCACCCCCTTTTCTCACTTCTCTTGATATTGATCACTGTTTCTTAAAACAAAAGGTATTGTGTAGGAGGGGAAAACACATTTAATGGCTCATGTCCAAAATGTCCTTTCACCCTCAGAAAGCATTCAAATTGTCCAGCTCCAAGAATAAGAGACCTGTTTTTTAAGGGAAGCATCAATGTAGAATATTTGGCATCTACAGGACTAGATTCTCTTCAGACCAGGAATATACTTGCAGAAGTAATTTCATATGCTTGTAATGTTTACCATATCACTGTTTGTGATTCCTGGTAACATGAGATGTGATGGACTAAAATGCTAAATATGATATGATATTAACTTATCTGTGATATTAAAGTGAAATTCCATATTAAGAAAACCACTTCACCTTTATTTTGTTGTGTTTCTCTTTTAGTGAAGTGTCCTATATTCTCCCTTATTTTATAGTTTGGATACTTACAAAACCTTTCTGCTCAGAGCTAAGTCAGTGAATATAGGTCATTCTAGGAAGCATTACCTAGGAATTATCTATTCTCCATTAAGGTCCCATCCCATAAAATTATTTCTTACTGTGCATGGTGATACCTGCTTATAATTCCTGCACTCTAGAACCTGAGGCAAGATAATCACATATTTGAGCACAGCCTTGGTTGCATGATAATATCCTATCTCAAGAAGAAAAAAAAGTTTTCAAATATTGACTCATTGAGTATTTAAATCAAGGTTTTGTATATTATAAGATATACTATACTTTTGAAAAGTCTTACAAAATATAGAAAACTAAAATATATGTGTTATGCATCTGAGATTTTCAGAAAAATTGCAAGGTGAATCATTTGCATTAAAAAAATCAAGAAAAGTTTGTAGATGTTATTTATGAATTTTAAAATGTTATTTTATGCTTGAGTATTTATCACAGTAATGTTTTAGAAGGAACAGACTCCACAGAGGCAGTGAACTATTTCATGAGTCCTACAGGGCTTACAAGGTGAACCAATTATATAGTTTGATGAGCAGGTTTTATTTCCCAACATGGAAGTTTTAGAAATTCAGTCCTCTCTCCATAAGTAGCACTTGTGAGCCATGATATAGCTGGCATCCACCTCTCTTTAAGGAGTTGTTAGTGAGTCATCTGTGTTTGCTATACTTAGTTTCTTGTAATAAAGCCTTCGCTTTAATGGCTCATTGAGTATATTGGACTTTTTAATTGCACAGCAAATCCATAAGCTACGGAGAGAACTGGTTGCCTCCCAGGAGAAAGTCGCTACCCTCACGTCTCAGCTGTCAGCAAATGTAAGTTGCCTTTTATCGTTTAAAGACATCAGAACAAAGTTTTGCCTCATTAGAGGGAATGGTCTTATCAACAAAGTTGAAGCGTCCAGAGTTATGCAATGTAAGGTCCTGGAAAGGAGAATTCATATGAAGGTGAAACTTTCTTCCCACTCACTAATAGACTACAAATCCAAACGGATGAGTGACAGCATGGTAAAACAAAGCAAAATAAAGAAACAAACGAACAACAACAACAACAGACAGTGCCTACGTTAGAAAATTACAAACTAAAGTAAGGACTACACATGTTACCTCTCTTCTTACTTTGTCTTACATTCGCCATTTCACATGCAGGAAATTTTCCTAAGCCAAACTTTCATAAGGGCTGTCGATATTTGACTTTGGAAGTCATAATATTCTTGTGCCCTGTCTCTTTCAGCAATTCACGGAGCCTATAATATAGTCTAAAATCAAATAACTCTAAAAACAATGGTTTGGCTCCATTGTACATTAAAGGCAGCTCTCTCAAAATACATTGGCTGCCTTCTTAGAGCAGCTTAGAAGAATCCACATTTGCTGGCAGGAAAGCAACTTACATTTGTGAAAACAGAAACAACAAAGACTACCAATTACATTAACCTTTTTCTATTGAATGTCTTTCCCCACTCTCAGGAGGATTTGGCATAGCGCAGCTATGACACAGGAGAGCATGTGGCATTGTGCCCAGTCCTAAGGAGCAATATGTGAGAGGCACTGCAGCAGGTGTCAAACCCCTGTGACGCTGCCATATGCCCTCTATCTTCTTAGCTCACTCCTGCTGGGTGGCTTTGGACTTCTCCCTCTCTTACCACTGTTGCATCTTTGCTCCTCCAAGGAGATTATTTTTCCCCTCCTAGACAAAGCATGGCATATCAAAACTGAACAGGTGCAGGCCCATAGTGTATGACCTTGTGATATGAATCCACAGGAAATAAGTCACTTCACTCACAGTGAATTGATTTTTAGCTCTGTGTCTGAGTTAACATTTCGTTTTAACTTCAGGGAAATGATATTGATGTGAGATAAACTATTACTGTTCTTAAAGCTTGTTAGGAGATGCCTAACAATTAGAATACATTTCTTTTTTCTTGCTAGAAAATAACATTTTTTTTATCCACTGTGATTCTCTAACTTTAAATATTAAAGAGATAGTTTTGAGACAATTGTAAATTTTGTGCTCTAGCTGTGGGGCTACAGAACTGCTTAGTTTCTGGACTTGTTCGCAGAGGACAAGGATCAGTATAAAAGCCACAGGCACACTGGATTGCATTTATCTTCAGTGAGGAAGTTTCACCAACCAGTTCATCCATCTGTGGTGATCACGGTTTATTGCTGTATCTTTGTCTGCTTTTGTGATACTCCGGATGGATACGCCAGGCAAACATCTTATGGCCTGAGCTACATTCAGTCCTAGAGGTTTTGTTTCGTTTGGTTTAGCTTTGTTGTTGTTGTTGTTGTTTTGTTTTGTTTTGTTTTGTTTTTTCAATTTCTATCTGTAAATAAAGACAGATCTTTTAATTAAAAGTCATATAGCCTATGACCTGAACTCCAAGCTATGTTACTCTTTACTTATGAACTTATTCAGATAGTAAGTAAACTGTGTGTTTGGTTAAATATGGAGAAATCCACAGGGAGGTTTGTTATATGAACGTGTAGTCTGCATCCTTCCCAGACACAGGTTTTGATGAGTATTTGTCAATTAAGGATCATTAAGAAACATTCACTTCCTCTGAGTCTATGACCACCCGTGTTAGATCCTAATGACATCACCTGATTAACTTCATTTTTGTGATTTTTGTGTTCCATGCTGGGACTTGACATTAATAAATCTTTTTCAACTTGTTCTGTGACTGTTCGATGGAGCAGAGTGATAAATCAGGAAGGTGTCCCAGGGGGCACTCTTCTCATTTGATGAGCAGAATAAAGTCCCAGCCGGTGCAGCAGTCACACAGTAGGCCTTCACTCCTTACAGACTTGCTCTGAAAGCAGTTGCACTGAGCCACAAGGGACTGTAAAGAAAGCTTATTCTGCTAGAGCAGCTCAGAAGAGAGCAAGGTCACTATGGCAAATGCTCTCTCTTGGCCTCCTCTGAGTCATTATCCCTCCAGCAAATAGAAGAAAGCAAAGGAAGATCCCTGCCAGCTCCGAGCTGATGCACAGGGTCGCATGTATAAGCCAGATACCTAGGGAACTCTCTCACACATATTCATGCCAAGTAGGATGGATGCTTTCTCTTTCTCTCTATTTCCTTCTTGGGCATGACAAGTCTCGGCCCTTAGAAAATTCTGAAACATGAAACAAAACCCACTATTGCTGACATTTTTCAAAGGCACTCCCAAGGGAGTGTGCAATGAAACAAAAGGTAATTTTGTCTTCGGGAAATAAATATTTTTAACTAAACGTTTCTTAGCTCCAATATTTTCTGAGATTGTGCTCCATTCGTTTGCTCTTTTCAATGTATTTTCATGTATAATCCAGCAGTTTCTTCTGCTTTTCTCTCAACTTCCTTGTACTATCTGTACCTATTAAAGGTAGCAAACACTGTTTAGAGATTCTGTACAGTAGCAGAGAACTACAATACTTTGCATATGATTAAGACTAGAACTTACTTCAACTATACTTCTCAAATGCAATCCTTAAATGCATAATACATTATATATATTTAGATCTATATATAACAAACTGTTATTTCATTCTATGGCAATATGTGCAATGTAGTCTTTATATATAATAGCATTTTATCTTGCTGTTAAAATCACAGTCATTTTCTTTGTGTGAATCACATTATATAGTATAATTCCAGGCCCGTTATAAAAAGCAGCTCTTCTTAACCATCAGTTAAGCATCTCTGTTTTAGTGCCTGGCCAGGCTTCCTCTCACAAGACTTTGTACTAATCTCATATTAATACATTGTACTCTATTTTGGAAAATATGCAACTGCTAAAAACGGTTACAATCCTATAACCTCTGCCATCACCGTGAAAATTCTATTTTTTTTTCCTAAAAGTTACAAAGTTTCACATACAGGGTAATAAAAATATGATCGTTGATAAAAAAAAAAGTTCCCCCTTTACCGCTTTGTTCCTCTCATTCTTTGTATTTAGTGAGAAATTTAACAGTCATTGCTTTTGACTTTACAAAGTTAATCTCATAAACTAAACCAAGAAGATGTAAATATAAAATGATAGTTTTCTAATACAATGTTAACTTTATATTTTCCATTGGAAATAACATGAATCAAAATGATATTTAACAATTTAATGAAAAAATAGTAAAAAAAATGCACATTTATAGAGATTAGAAATTTATATTTATCTTAGGTAGGGTTGCTTCAGTGAAACACCAAAAAGCAAGTTGGGGAGGAAAGGGTTTAATTGGCTTACATATCTACATTGCTGTTCACCATTGAAGGAAGTCAGGACAGGAAGTCAAACAAGCAGGAACCTGAGGCAGGAGCTGATGCAGAGGCCATGGAGAGGTGCTGCTTACTGGATTGCTCCTCATGGCTTGCTCAACCCTCTTTTTTATAGAACTCGGGACCACCAGCTCAGGGAGTTGGGCCTTCCTCTTCAATCACCAATTAAGAAAATGTCCTACAGACCTGTTGTCTGCCAGATCTTACACAGTCATCTTCTTACTTGAGTTTCCCTCCTTTCAGAAGGTTCTGGCTTATGTCAAGTTGATGTAGACTATTCAACACAATAGTCTAATGTTAAATATTTTATCATTTCTTAGTGCTACAAGATATAACCAATATATTTTATGCACACGATCTATTCTTTATAACATTTTCATATTTTAAATTCCTATTAAATTGACTAAATATATAATAATTATAAAATCATTTTCTTCAAATGTATCCACTAAGGGCCCCACTGCCCAATAATTAAACATTTGCTTTCTCTACTTTTTGAGAAGTAAAATATCACAGTGTTCAGGATTATTTTCTAAATCAAATAGAAGTCTTTTCTTCCAAATGTGTTCCCTATGTGGGGCATGGGACAAGCCTAGTTTTAGGATTTGACACCTTGTTTTATGGACCTTGAGGGATTATTTTGAAAAGACAAAATTGTAATCAATACAAAGGGCCATCATGGGCAAATAAACTGTAAATTCACAAAGAAAAAGGGTTAATTTCTAATGTAATATTAAAAAGAAAAAGTCATAAAAGCTATATGATAATACTTGGGTTCTTTAAAATTGGTCAGATTAAAACATAGTGCTTAATAATACAAACTTGGATGTAAAATCTATCAAGAAACAAGCCAGCATAGAAGCAACCTAATGCTTACACAGGAAAGGAAAGACCCCAGTACCTGATGAAGACAATAAAGAGTATCCACCGAGAGTTGATGTTTGGCAGTGTTCTCTGTCACTGCTTTCCCATACTGTTGTATTAGTGAAGAGCAGCTCGTTGATGAGCCTCAGGAGTGAAGGTGCCAATGCTAATAAGCATCAGAACCCTGATTCTTTAGGAGATTTTCATTACCCATTTGATAGGAGGTACCTCACCCTTTCAGCCCCCTCTAGAGCAACTTTGCCTTCTGGAAAAAAAAAGATCAAACTTTTGTCAAAAAGTTTGACAAGAATTGACCAGGTTCTATCCAGATCTTTTCTGTTATATGTTAAGATTAGAAAATACTCAATCTTTCAGTCGCTTTAGGGGCACAACAAATTATATTAGTATGAGGTAGTATGCCTGCAGTTGTCCCTGAAGCCACAGGAATGAATGAGACACCTCTTCATACTGAGAATTTGTATGCCATGCTATTGAACACAGTAGGAAATGACCTAGTTTACAGATGTACCATCAGCCATTCCAAATCATAAGTGTGATGGTTATACACTACAATAAATGCACTTCTCTAAAATTTAAAATAAAATCCCTCAATCCATCAAAGCTTAATGTTGAATTTGACCATATGCATTTCTGCTGGCCAGCTCTTATTTCTTAAATTGAAGGACATCGAAAGTTGTGGGTGGCTGGAAACATTCTTTTATTACAGAGATTTTAGAGTGAAGACAACTCTTTCCCAGGCAGTTCTTTGTAAGTAGCAAAAGAGAAAAGATAATGTTCTAGCTGTCAGCAGATGTCTGACACTTGAAGGAGAACATCCACACAATAGAAGAGCTAACAATATCTTCAAAGGTCATCATGGAAGTCGAAAAATGAGGAGCACTTGTCCACGGACTATTTCAGTGACCTCCTTTTGGGCTCTTTCTTTCTTAAAACTTGGCAGCTGGGAAATTTGTTCGGTATTTTGGGTGTCAGATCACTGCGTGATGTGCAAGTCAGAAGGTGTTGTTATTTGCAAAATACCATCCCCTTTTGGAAGGCCAGTTCACATTAAATGTCAAAAGACTGACACGCTTGAGTTTAGGAAACCGAAGTTTAGAAGTGGGAAATGCAGATACGTGTTAAAGGAGCATCTCCCCTGGGAAATAGCTGTGATGGTCACATGGCAGAAAACGCTAGAACAGCTGAAACTAAGCACTTTTTAAAATGAAGGGGCTTTATCTTATCCACATGAGATTCTGACACATTTTAACCATCTATCTTCTATTTTTTTTTCCTTTCAGGCTCACCTTGTAGCAGCTTTTGAAAAGAGTTTAGGGAATATGACTGGCCGTTTGCAAAGTCTAACCATGACAGCGGAACAAAAGGTATGGCCAGCAATTGCCACTAAGACTTGCAAGGATGTAGTTTACTTCAGCGAATGCTAAATAAGAGCTAGGTCTTAGTGCCTTAAAAATAACATTACAGAGCATCCCTTCTGTGCTAACCTGGAACGAGGAGAATATGGTGCCTTTTCTTTTCCAATTTTAATTTAAAGACATGATCATATTGTCCATATTGGAACAGAAACACAAATGCACACAAACTTCTGTCATACAGGTGTGTCTTTTGACTTTTAATTGCAATTATAAAAGGATACCACATGCTAAAGAAGACTTTATATAGGAGAATTCAAATTCTTGTTATGTCGTTAACAAGAATTGTTCTTTGAGAGAATGTTCACAATTACATTGACCATAAGCCTAGTGGTAAACCATGGGTGTAAGCTGATACACAAAGAAAGAAGCTAGAAAAGGCACTGGAACTCCAAAGGAGAGACATCAGACTACACCAGTTATGATATTTATTTTTGCATAAAAATTAGTTGGCATCTGTGATGCTGCTTCTATTGGAAGCAACTTTACTTCAGTTACATCAAAACCTTAAAATCCATATGAAGGATTTTATAGTATGGAATGAAGAATACTGGAAACAGAAACGAACTCTTAGGGACAAATACATTTAAATATTCTACTCTATCAAGAAAGAGGTTGACCACTGTCCTAGCAAGACCAATTTTCTTCTCTACTGATACTGCAGTGTCCTTGACCTCCATGTATTGTTGGAAGTAACTGGTGTTGCCTCTGAAATTTATGGGAAGACTTTAGAAAGGCTACATATGTATAGAGTGTGCGCAGATGTCTTTGTATTCATGTGATTCCCAAACAGGATCTATGTTCGAAGAAGATTTACAGCTTGTGCATTTATCTATCTAGAGATATAGCTTTGGGTTTGAGTTTAGGTTTTGCAAGGTATTGTATTACCATGTTTTATAAGTATATAAAACTTGTTTTAAGAAAATATATTAACTGATGAATTTAAAAGAAGATAATCTAATATTCTCATATAAATTAACTAATACAACCAGAAAATGGTCCTCTGGCTTATTCTAGGTCTTTCTTAGACTGCTGCCCATGATGATATATGGCTCACGTTCTTCAAAGGGGGATGTCTAGAAACCTCTCTGAACTCATAAACTGTTCTCTTCCCTTCTGATTTCTTGTGTCCTTTCCTGCCCCCTCTCCCTTCTCCTTTCCCCTATCTTTTCTCTCCTCTCACCCCCTCCTTTTCTTCCTTTCATCCTTTCTCCTTTTCCTCTTTATTGTGGATTGATACATCACTATCTACCATAAGAACTCAGCAAACAGGAGTATCAAGCCCTTTAAGTAGCCAAGCAGGAAAGAATATCTAATGGCATTTGGAACCAAAAACCTTGAACATGAATTCTGGCTATGTTTCTTTAAGAATTTATTTAATCTTGAGCAAGCTTAACCTCAAATTCACTGCTTTAGCCATTAGATGGTTCTAACTATTACCTTTTAACTATTCATATCTTTGAAGGTCACAACAACAACAATAATAAGCACCTTGTAGGATTATCATTAAAAATAAGGAAAATGTTATGATTGCATCATATATACTGGGACAATCAAGAAATGTACATTTTTTTCCTTTTAAAAATCCTAAGAGGCTGGGAAGATTGCTAGGTAAACCTTTGATCAGGCAAATGAGAGATCTACAGTAAAGGGTCCGCAGAATGCAGCATGAGAGCCACACGGCTATTAGAACCCATTATAATTCCTCCAAGGGGCAGAAACATGCAGCTCCAAGAATGAGCTGGCAGACCATATCCAGGTTAATCAAGAGACCCCCAAATACATAAAGATAATCAACATCAACCTCAAACTCCACCCAGACATGCATGCACAACTATACACACACACAGATGTGCACACCCATGCAGAGGCACGTACACCTGTGCAAAAGTGAACAAAGAAAGAACATAAACTATTTCATACCTCACTAATGTCACATATATTTTTGAAAAGGATGGTTGGCAACAGTTGTGTTATCTTGAAGAGAGCCAAGTTAACAGTGACAACTGACAATCCCTTCATATTTCCTTTAAATCTTTTATATGAGTGCAAGTAAATTTTCTTTAAAAAATTATTTAAGATTTCACAGTTCTGTTAACTTATAATATCTGGGGATAATCTATATATAAATACTTGAAATATAACTCTTTCCTACATGAAATTCTGTCATTATGTATAAAATATCCTTAAAATAACATCACCATAGTTCTTTAAATTGTCCAGAAATATCGTGTGTGAAATTGTCTTTGCTATTTTTAACTAAACATAAGGTAATTCTTCAGTTCAGAACTGTACAGAGACACAAACATTAGTAATTATTTATGTACCTCAATTTTGCGTATTGATGTTTTCCTTTGAAAAGATCTATAAAATGATTTGTACTATAGCACAATTCGGTACCAGAAACGGATTCAAAGCAGCAGATGAATGGATATAACAAGTTATCTAAACCACATGATGCAGCCCTAAACTGAAGCAGGTTTTAAGGAAGCTGAGGGACAAAGGGGGATTTCTTGGTGGTTTTTGTTCTCTTTGTCTGACCAGAAGACTGTAATTTAGATTAAAGAGACTAATGTCTTGGCCCAGGATTTAAGGATAAATGTATTGCAAGGTTCTTAAATTGGGGTCACAGAGTAACAAAAGACAAAACACATTGTTCACTTAGACATTTTTCTAAAAGCTGAGGGCAAAACATTTAATCGTATTTCAAGAAAGACATTTCTTCAGGGAACTAAGATAAAAAGGGTATTTTGCTCTCTGGTGATCCGACAATCCTGAGCAAAAGCCTCAAGAAAGAACTGTATTCTTAATCTAAGTCCCTAGAGTTCCAAGGTACATTTGCCCATTTAGTCTTTCACCAAATTTATATTGAAGTTCTAAGAAGAAAAAAAAAATGTATGGATTAAAACATAGAAAGATAGGTTATTTTGCTATCCCTATCTGTATCTATAGATATAGGTATCTGCTAGAATAGAAACTCTAGAAAGAACATGGATGTTGCTCCTGCATTAGAATGTTAGATTATAGATAGTATATTTTGAGGTATTCACTCTTCATATATGAAATATTCCTACAGAAATATGTTCATATAGACATAAGATCTGTATTGATTTTAATAGCCATCATGTGTATGCATCTTCTTATTAATGAATATATTTTACCTGGAATTTTAATTCTGATATGTAACAAATGATGATAACTATATACATATACCTATGCCTATGCCTATGCCTATGCCTATGCCTATACCTATACATATACATGTGGGCTGGTGGAGGTGAGATGGCTCAGCAGTTAAAAACACTGGCTGATCTTCTGGAAGTACTGAATTGAATCCCCAGCAATTACATGGTGGCTCATGACCGTCTACAAAGAGATCTGATAACCTCTCCTGGCATGTAGGTATACATGTAGACATAGTCCTCCTACATTTAAGTAAATACATAATTTTAATAAGGTTCACAAATATATAAGTAAAACATGAGTCACCAGTGTATTGAACTGTACTGAACAAACTCATACTGAAAGTGAGATCATGGAAAAATAAGAATTGAAGCTTCTACATGGAGAACCAAAATCCAAGATTGATACATATGCTTGGATACATACTTAAATATAAAAACTAAACAATTATTCAAATCATGTTCTAGCTTTATTGGGTGCTTTTAGAAATCACATGGTGACATCATCACCTGTAGCCTGTTCCAGGCTCCAAGAATGAATTGGCGGCAATGGGCCTCCCCCCTACCCCCTTTATAAGTGCATTTGCCATTAAACATTTGGGCTTTGATCAGAAAAAAAAAAAAAAAAAAAAAAAAGGGCTGGTGAGATGGCTCAGTGGGTAAGAGCACCCGACTGCTCTTCCAAAGGTCCGGAGTTCAAATCCCAGCAACCACATGGTGGCTCACAACCATCCATAATGAGATCTGACGCCCTCTTCTGGTGTGTCTGAAGACAGCTACAGTGTACTTACATATAATAAATAAATAAATTTAAAAAAAAAAAAAAAAAGAAATCACATGGTATTAAAAGTATGTAGAACTGATATTTCAATTGATTCACCAAACTAACTGCCTTGGATAGTAGCCTAATAATTTTTCTTTTTTCCAGATGCCAAACAACTCCAATTCTTTTTCCAAATGTTTATGCCAGAATACTGTTTTTTATGTACTTATAGCCAAGAAAGCAGAAAATATTTATAAAAATAACTCAGGAGGCAGAAAACTATGGCTTCCTTGGAGATGTAGCCCTACAAAGCCATGAGTATTTTCAGCAGGGTTAGACTGGGTCATCTTAGCTCTTCAGCTTTGAGAGGATAAAGCAGATTAATTCAAGGGAAATTCTAGGTAGCATTTCATGAAAACAAAGCAGCATAAGCAGCGAAAAGAATGAGGGGAGGTGTCACTCAAGTATTGATGGGAGGTGTCACTCAAGTATTGATGGGAAGTGTCACTCAAGCATTGATGACAGGTGTCACTCAATGCATTGATAGGAGGCGTCATTCAAGGCATTGTAAGAGGCCTAATTTTCTCACAAAATATTAACTAAGGAAGGCTGTGATACAATCATTAATATGGAAAAACTTCTGCAAATACTTAGTTTTGGGCATGTGAAACTTAATAGAATTGTGAGATCTTGTTCAAATTTGCTATTGTAATATTCCCTAATATTTAGGAAAAAATTCCAAAGATGATTAAATTAGTTGTTTGTAGACATTGAAATCAAATCATTAGAACATAGGTATTAAGGTGTGCTAGACTAGTCTTGTTAGTGGTCACTGAAAGATAGAAAACTGTCTTCTATGAATGATGGGTTTGGGGTATTGACAACTATGCTAACTCTAAAGTCATTGTCACCTAGGTAAATGACATAGATGACCATGAATTTTAATCTTGGAAAGTGGGGATATTTAGTGCCAAGTATTTGAACTTAACACAGATAACTAAAGATAGAGTCTGCTTTGTCTTTACATATTTTATGCACAGAATTTTTCCATCTAGAACTGTTTATAAAAATGTATCTCTAGAACCTGACAATATAACTCTTAAAGTTTCACAGCATAAAGTGAATATGAATCTCTAATTTTAAAAACATAAAGATTGGGTGAGGCTCTTTCATTTGAATTTAGATGCAGTAAACACAGCAGGGTCTTTTGGTAAGAAACAGTAATAGCAAGATTTCGAGGCAAATGCACAGAAGGCTGGGGAGAGAGAAATGTTCTCAAGGGAACCACATCGGAGCAGTGTGAGATTAACTGAGTGGCATCAATAGGAATTAAAGACAAATTTAGTGTCACATTAAAGAACCTTTCTGAAAGGTTCAGTTGGTTCACAAGATTTGTTGTCAAGCTTGTAGGACGGTTAATGGAACTTTACTAATGAGAAATTTTGAAAGAGATCAAATAGAGCTAGGAAATTGGGTTGAGAAAGAACACCAAAAAGGCTTGTATGGAGGAAATACTCAATTGCTTTGTTTTGAAGCATTTCCAGTATAATTTTTTATAATTTGTTTAGCATGTACGATGTAATGACAACCATCCAAAGAGATGTGAAGTTCATCAAGATGGTTTAAAAAAAAAAAAACAAGCTAGAAAACACAGAAATGTAGACACTTACACCATCTACAGGAGTCAGGGCTTCATTTCTGGAGTACATTACAGGAACTGGGTAGTAACAATAAAATAATATCTGATACCTTAATTCTTAAGAATCTTTGTGCACTTGGGTAGAACTGCATTCTCTTATATGTCTGAAGAGAGAAAGGGAAGTCTGAATGACTATGTTGCATGGCAAACCGAACAGTTATCTCTGTGGTAAACATTTTCAGAATATTTTCATGAAGTCCTAACAGTGACCTCCTAGACTTAAGTACTTCTGTTAACCACAACAAAATACAGACTATCTGAAGTTATTTCACATTATTTTATGATTTATAGATAACTATCTTTGTAATTCATTATTGACCATAGTCCTTACCCAAACTTATCACCATGAGGCAGCTAAATAAATAGACAGGCAGGTAGGTAGGTAGTAGGTAAGTAGGTAGGTAGGCAAGCAGGTAGGTAGATAAGTAGGTAGGTAGGTAGGTAGGTAGGTAGGTAGGTAGGTAGGTATGTGAGTGGGTGGGTGGATGGATGAATGGATGAGTGGATGAATGGATGAGTGGATGGATGGATGGATGGATGGATGGATGGATGGATGGATGGATGGATATATTAGACAGACAGATAAAAGAGGATATATATCTTTGAAAGCAACATTGCAATTTCAATGCATTACAGATATAAAACATAGCTTGACAATATGTTTGATAGCCAACTCCAATGAAACAAAACAATAAAGACTAGAATAATATTGGGAAATTTCTATATCTTAGTCAAATACTTAAAATGTTTTATGTTCATTTCTGTTCTATTACTGAGGAAGAAAGAAAGGGAACCTTGGCTTCCTTGATACCCAATGAAAATATTTCTATTTACTTAGCCACGCTGAGACTTTCTATTTATAATAGGCTTTGGAGGTTTTGATGTTTTTATATAGAACTCTTGCTCCCTAGTTGAACAACAACAACAACAAAAAAACAAAACAAAAAACAAAAAAACCAGCCTATTATACAACCAAAGGCATGAATACTAAAGTTGAAGTTTTGTTCTTCAAAGAAGAAATACTCCTATTGAGTATAGACCAAAACTTTTCATACAATCACTGGAGTATTTAATGAATCATAAATCAATTGAAAAGAATGATCCCCTAACAACTACATAAGATATTATATTAAATGGTATATAAGGGACCTCTTTTAATTTTTTTTTCTGATAGGGAAAAGGTTCACAAACATAGGAATATTTCACCTTGGCTTGTAAGGGAAATAATATTTGGCAAAAAGTAAATGTCCTATAAACTTCTCAGGAAGGTCATGGATGTAGCATGAATGACAAACTAAGGATTTCATTTATAACATTTTGCAGATGTAATGAATAGTGAGTATAGATTTGAATGATTGTGTCAATCCACGTAGAATTTGGCCATAATGCAATGTTATAAAATCCAACACTCTATGAATATCCTGCTCTTTTTTTTTTTTCGAGAGAGGGTTTCTCTGTATAGCCCTGGCTGTCCTGGAACTCACTTTGTAGACCAGGCTGGCCTCAAACTCAGAAATCTGCCTGCCTCTGCCTCCTGAGTGCTGGGATTAAAGGCTTATGCCACCACACCCAGCAAAAATCCTGCTCTTAATCACCTGTATAAATTTATAGCAAAAAAAGGGACATGGTGGTGCACATCTTTAATCCTGGCATTTTGGAGGCAGAGGCAGAGGGATCTCTTTGAGTTCAAGGCTAGCCTGATCTATAGTGATAGTTCCAGGACAGTTAGGGTTTGATAGAGAAATTTTGTCAAAAAAAAAAAGAAAAAAAAAAAACAGGAAGAAAAGAAAAAAGTTTGTAGAAGTACTTCTCTAGAAGAGATTAAAGCTTTGACACTTAAATAACTCAGCCAGCTCAAAATTAAGTTCAATTATTAGATATTTGCATACGAACTTATTTCCATTTCTTCGTGTAAAGCCAGAGCCAAATATTTTAGCAGATTTTAAAAATCTGCGGTATAAGCATCATTGATTCCAAGCCCAAGGATGAAAGTCTGACTTTAATTAAAATTTAACACTCACCTAAGCACTGGTTATAAAATTAATTTTTAAATTATGTGAATCCATTTCAAGTAAATACTTTATCTCTCTGGGGTTTCAAGTGGAAACATTAAGTTTTAGTAAAATTGCCTGTGTTAATTGGACAAGGGACATGATACAGAAGTTGGGGAGACTAAGTAATTACAATGAACCAGGTTACAAATTGTCTACAATATGATGTTTCCTTTATGAGAAGTGAATGCTTACAGTGAATTATTTGAAATCCATGTATAAATTTAATAATTTCCTTCTAATTTTCGTTATGCAGTGTTTATTTATTAACTATTAAAGTACTCAAGAGTTTCTCTTTAAATCTAACCAGTATCTATCAGGAATATATGAGATGGTCAAGAAAATATACATATAAAATAGAGCATAATGTTCATGACTATAATTTCAGCACTGGGGAGGCTGGGCTGTTGTATTGTTGCCTAAGCAACAAGAGAAACTCTTTCTCAGAAAAAGAGAGGATAAACAAACATGAAGCACCAAGAATGTATTTATTCTAACTTCCTCTGTCATTTCCAGATATTGCAGTATCTACCTAAGTTAAGGATTACCAGACATTCCAGTATGTAAAGCCATGAAATTTTATGCAGTGAAATTACTTAGCTTTCCCTCTTTATTCTTAGAGACACTGAGAAAGTACACCAACATTCTTTATTTTGTGACATCTAAGGGCTTTTCATTACATATGTTTCTGTTCACTGATGCATGAAAAAAATATCAGAATGCTAAGGTGAATTAGTATGCCATATAAACATATCAAGGTGGAGGTTCAAAGAACCGAGTTTAGAACAAGAGCAACAATTTATGATTCAATACAGATAATCAATTTTTCAGGGTACAAGGCATTTCAAACAAAATCTAAAATTGGAGTATCTAGACAGTGAAATATAAAAAAACGTACAATGTTGAAATACTGATGATGTTAAATATCCAACATTAGCATTGCTAATGCAAAAATAAGTGATAATTCATCTTACATTGCTTTGAAGGGATCAGCTTTGTGCTTTCGCTTTTTAAGGATTATGGACTATTGAAATTACTTTTATAGGATAGGATTCTTAAAATTTCTTCTTAAGCTAACAAAAACTTAGATACAATTTGACAAAATCAACCAAGTGTACAACTCCTTCAGGAGTTTAGGGCTACACGATATCAAATGCATTTAACAAAAAACTATAAGCAAAGGCATTTTGTTCATTCTAGACATTCAACTTCCAAATTCTGCTCATTCCACAGGAATCTGAGCTTATCGAACTGCGGGAAACCATTGAAATGTTGAAGGCCCAGAACTCTGCTGCCCAAGCAGCCATTCAGGGAGCACTGAATGGCCCAGACCACCCTCCCAAAGGTATTGTGCCATATCCCATATAATAAGCATTATTATCCCATTTAATAAGCATTGCATCCCATATACTAAATATTGAATTTATGCACTAGTTACAGTAAAGTTTCACATGCTCAGCAGAACTGCCTTTTATAGTATGTAGAGTTAATTTTTTTTTTCAGGATGGCAACCTTTGTGACCATTAGCTTTTATTAGCAACTGATTTTTAAATTATGAACTTGTATCCAGTCATACAAATTGTTTTCTACTTGACCTAGTAGGTTGAATCTAGTAGGTGGAGAGAATTGGTAAATATGTGCATAGCTGACTTTGAGCAAATCAAGCCTAACAAGGAATCTGCTAATCAAGATGTGGCATACAGTGGGAGCAAGGTCTTCTCCTCAGGGTCAGTGAAAAGCTAGCCAGAAGTTTTAAAGTAACCAGGAGTCAGATGAAAGGTTATCATTATCATGTCTCTTTGATTCTTTGCTCCAATCCCCATGTTCTGGTATAGTATAGAAGAAGAGTTTATTGTTTTTAAGTCCTGTTTGCTTTACAAGTGTTCTACATTTATATATGTCCTGACTTATCAGCAGGTATCAGAAGGAAGTACATATGTTCTTCCTTCAGTGTAAAATCCTGCCCTCTCCTGGATGTCTTCTCATTTCCAGAGCACTCTTGTGCACTCTTTCAGCCTCTTCAGTTACGAATCACCTTTCAACCCACTGAATGAAACCCCATCCCCACCTTTATATCAAAATTAGTCTATCTAAAACCAATAATGACTTATATGATACTCAATTCATAAACTATTTAAGTTCTTGTATTGACAAGATTCTACTATTGATGTCCAAACCCTCACACTTGAAATGTTAATTTTTGCTGATATTCATGCTGTCATGCATTCGTGCTTAGGGACCATATTTCTAATCATCACGACATGATATTATATTTCATTCTTATTCTCTCACATGCTGTTCACTTCTGCTCCTCTTCCTCTCTTCTTTCTGGTCCCCTATATTCCTGGAAATTGTTCCATCTTCTGCTTTCATGAGCCATATGTTCAGTCACTCTCTTTTCTTCTCCTCACAACTTCATACTAGCCCTGTTATGTCGTCTCACAATCACTTTCTGCTTTCACGTCCTACATACACAGATAAACTTAAATCGACATTTTGCATGAAAGAACACATGGTATTTGTCTTTTGAGCTTGGGTCATTTCTCTTGGCACAATGGTCTCCAGTTCCATTCATTTTTCTACACATGCAACGATTTTGGTTTTCTTTACAACTAAATAAAACTCTGTTCTAGAATGTCTAGATGTCTTGTTGGTGAACATCTAGTCTAGGTTGGCTATCAGGATAGTGCCACCTAAACATGGCTGTGCAAATGTATCTATGGTATAATGACTTAGAATCATTCAAATATCTACCTAGGTGTGGTGTAGCTGAGTTACATTATAGTTCTACTAGTTTCTGTAAGAAGCTTCCATGCTCATTTCCATGGTAACTATAGTAGTTGCTATGGACTAATTATATCTTACCCTTACCCTGGTCAGCATTTGTTGATGATGATCATGATATTTTTCAACTAGAGTCATGTGGAATCTCACAGGGTTTCTCTGTATAGCCCTGGCTGTCCTGGAACTCACTCTGTAGACCAGTCTGGCCTTGAACTCAGAAATCCGCCTGCCTCTGCCTCCTGAGTGCTGGGATTAAAGGCGTGTGCCACCACCGCCCGGCTGTATTGACTATTTTTGCTTTATTATTTTTTCTTAAAAAAAAAAACTGTCCAGTTGATTAGTCTGCTTATTGATTGGGTGACTCCTATTTTGGTATTTTATATTTTAAATTTCCATATTGTTCTTTACTTATATGAGTGTTTTGCCTGGATGCATGTGGAGGACATTGGATTTCATAGGACGGGAGTTCAAAGGGTAGCTAGCTGTCATGTGGGGTCTGGATATCAACGCTGTGGTCCTCTGAAAGAGCAGTCAGTGGTCTTAACAACCCAGTCATCTCTCACACCTGGCATTTAGTTTTTGAAGTCCTGTGTACATTCTCCATGTTTGTTTCCTGTTAGATGTATAGTTGGAATAGATGTCCTCCCATTCTATAAGCTAAGTCTTTACTTTGCCTGATTGCTTCCTTTGTTGTGTAGAAGCTGGGAAATAGCATGCAGTCCCATATGACAACTGAGTTATTTTGGATCATTTCCTGAGTTATTCTGATATTTCTAATCCTTCTAAATTCTATTTAACATCTATTGTTACTGTTGTTAAATGTCCATTCATTCTTCTGTATCCATTTTTAATCATTAGTATCCTAAATTCTCCTCCATTGTGATTCTGAACATTATGGTTTTATATGAACTTAGGTACTGTTCCAGCTACAATTACTGCTTTTACTAGAAACTGTCTAATATTCCTTGACATCAAGCTCACCTCTTGATGCTGAAGGAGCAGTCCATTAAGATATCTTTGAGTTTCTCTTTGGCCCCTAAAGTTCAACTTGCCATGTTTCCACTCACATTTCCTCCATCTGAGCATCCTTTGTCTCTGAAATAGTATCCCCACCTTCTTGTTACACCCAGACATGTCAATCATGAGACCGCTCTTCTGACTGGATACATCTCCAGGTTTTATTGGCTACATGCCTTCAGTAGGTCTTCAGCATTTTCTCTGACCCACCATCATCGCCCATCAGTCCCCTGAACAGCTACTGCAGACACTTAAGCCAGTTTTACATTTCTCCCTACATTTTGGACTAGGGATATAGACCGGTCACAGAGTGCCCATCTAACATGCACAGGGCTCTAATTCTAATCCTAATGCCACATTAAAAAAAAAAAAAAAACAAGCCCAAAATCCTCAATCTTTCTGATGCTGTGTCCTTTAATACAGTTCCTCACGTTGTGGAGACCCATCCATAAAATTATTTTCTTTGTTTCTTCATAACTTTAGTGAGTTGGAATGTAAAACATGTTTTTTTTTTTCCCATTGATGGTCTTTGAGGGTCATGACCCACAGGTGGAGGACCAGTCCTCTACACCATAATTTTTTCTTCTTTTTTAAATCAATGCCAGAGATGGGCTAAAGAAATGGCTCAATGTGTTAAAAGCCCTGGCTGCTCAACCAGAGGACCCAGGTTCATTTCCTAGCACCCACATGGCAGCTCACAACTGTCTCTAACTCCAGTTCCAGGGGATCTGATACCCACACCAATAGATATAAAAATACAGTTAAATAAATCAAAGTCAGAGACGTCGTGTAAAAACATTTACTAACCAGGGTCCCATTGTCTACTGAGAGAAATACACACTATTGAATGTGACACAATCTCTTTTTTACCAGCTAAACTCACTCAACAGATACCAAATACTCAGTGATTATTAATTTCCAGACCTATTTTGTTGTTGTTGTTGTTGTTGTTGGCTTTTTCTGTTGGTTTTGTGTTGACTTGTGCTTTCCATATTAAAATTTCCCTATCTTGAATTTCTTATTGCAGCCTGATTACTTCTGATATTCTCACCTATTTGTTAAAAATTTAAAACGCTTTGGAAAACTGCAGGATTTAGCCAAAGCCAGCCTCCTAGTCCCCTAAGCTGGAAAATGTTCTGAAGATAGTATTCATATTTATGTTCATCTCTTAGACAGTATGAATCTTTTTTTCTTGAATTATTGTAGAAAGTCTTTTGCTCTTTATTTTGACTTAGGTGATATCCTACAGGTACGGGAGGCTTTTTCGAAGTTTACAGAAAATAATAACAAAATCGTATATTATATAGTTGAATTTAAGTTTACAAAAAGTACATAAGGGGGTATAGTTATTCTGAAAGGCAGACTCTTTTTCTTGTGCTACTTCTGTTAAGGATTCAGCAACTTTTCGTGTCACGGAGTTGATTTATATGCTGCATGGAAAATTGCTGCATATTTAAGGCTTATCTCAGAGCTATAATAAAGCAGCTTATGTTCTAAATCTTCATGTCGTAAATAGGTCCAGAAGGGATTTAGAAAGGCTTAATCCTTTCCTTAATACAGCACAAGTCAGTCACTGAAGTGAAACTTTCTGGAAGGACTCCTTTTATCTTGGGCAACAGGTAGCTTAATGTATCTGCTGGAATTCAAATCGAGGGATTTCTTTGCTTGGGAGCGTGGGGTGGGTAATAAGTTATGTCTGAATTCATCCAGAAGTATTAAAAAATATTAAAATGTTACACCTTTAAAACTGTAAAAAAATGGATTTATATTTCTAAAATATTGAAACAACATTCCATTCTGTGAATACAAGTATGTCGTTTGTCTTTTATTGACAGCTGAGGTTGCTTGGTAAAGTAGTCAGTTGTGCAAACCGTGCAACGTCTCCCTGGTTCTTCAAGTGATAAGAAGGACATACTCTCCCTGAAACTCTTTAACTACAATTTTCTCTACATCTGGTCCTAAGAGAAATTAAGCAAGCCAAACTGGCATATCCTAACTGATAATGTGCTTTCACTCTTCTCTAAATTAGTATGCTACGTTTATGACCAGCCTGATAAATGAGCCTACCTCAAAAGATATGTCTTTACTTATAAAAATATTTAAATTATTGCACTTGGTATTCTATTGTTTCTTAAAAATAAAAAAGAGAAAGTAAATATTAAAGAGTAAGCAACTGATCAAGTAGTTTACAATGTGTTCAAATTAAAGGAATAAAAATATATGCATATTGTGTATACAACTATTCATAAATGCATTAAAACTATAAAAAATATTAGAAGCCTGAAAATTAGAAGCATGGAAATTTTTCTTTACTCAAATATATCAGTCTATAGGTGTTTTCCCTTAGCCATGAACTCTAATTCAAGTATATATATATGTGTGTGTGTGTGTGTGTGTGTAATATAAAATCATGGCTAACAGTAATGTTTTATTTTTTATTAGATATTTCCTTTATTTACATTTCAAATATTATCTCCTTTCCTGGTTTCCCCTCTGAAAACTCCCTATATCCTCCCCCTCCCTCCTGTTCACCAACACACCCAATCTCACTTCCTGGCCCTGGCATTCCCCTATACTGGGGCATAGAACCTTCACAGGACCAGTAGTGGAAGAATATGGTTATGTTAAATGAACAATTAGAATGAATCCACCTGGCCCCCTGTATTTATTATCTCCAATATACTGTGCTCTATACAAGGTGCAGGATACAGACAGTAACAGAATAATAAAGAAACAATAAATATAGTTTCCTCCTTTGAGAATTCTATCCTGTAAAGACCAGATAAAAATGATTGTATGTAGTCATTCATGTAGTCAAATATGCATCTCCGAATAGGTCTATGATTATCATTAGTATGAAAAACTGAGAGTCTACCAGGAAGCTTACTACAGATTGTGTAGGCAGGAAAAGGACTTTCATTACATCAGCATTCAAGAGAAGATTCGAAAAATAAATCTAAAGTCATGTAAAGAAAACATTCTCAAGAGACCTTGGAGTAAAACTAAGGAGATGGGTGACTTTACGACTCTCATGCAAGGAAAATAAGGAGACAAGATTAAAGGCGTAGAACTTTGCTGGCGGTGTAAGTACTCACCAGATGCCTAAGGGATATGGATAGAGAGTGCTGTTGGGGAGCCAGAGTCTTTTATGTTCTCGTTAAAATTAGAATCTACTGAGAGGTTTAGAGGAAGGTATCAAGGGGTGATTTTTTTTCTTCTAAAAAGAGATTTCTAACTCCCATTTATAGTCTTGTTTTAAAATAAGTAACTTGATAGATGTTCTATGAGTAGAGCGGGTAAGTGGTATTGCTCTCTTCAGCTGGGCATGGCTGGTGCAGAGGATGAGCAATGGGAAATAAATGAGGGGAAATGTATGCCTTGATAAATAGTGTCCTTATAAAAGAATTGGAACATGGCTTATTAATTCTGAATAGGATAAAGCCTCTAGAACCCTTTAGCGCTGACCTGATCTATTTGTGAGCGCTACTAGGAGAAATGGAGCAAAAGCTCTGCCTTGTGTACCTAAGCCCATGGTCACCAGCAGCAGGAAGGGGAATGTGAATGTTATACTGTACCACACATTAAAAGATGTCCAAAGAAAGCATTGTGAATTTACTGATCTAGGTTTCAGATTGGTAATATTCTATTTATTTAGAAGCAATCATTATTTTTATTGTTACTGATAAAAATTATTATAAGAAATCAAACTCCAAAGATTTAAAAAAAATTTTAGTGCATTCTTCTATAAGATTTTCCAATGTGATTACCTGGCAGGAAATACTAATAAGATACTGGTATTTGTGTATATGACCATGAAATTTATGAAGATATGGTTTTAGTTATCATCCTCTCCACACATGCACTTCTTTGTGCTGTGCTCACAAAGCAATCATTTGCAGGTCACTACCATCTGCTGTTCTTATTCCTTATTAAATTAATAAATGGATCAAGAGTTATTTCATGCTGTTATTTTTTGGAAACTTTTAAAATGCTATATTGCAATTTTTGGCATTTTACAAATTCCACTGGACTGTTTATTTGTTAGGCTAATCTACATTCATGGCAAATTAAATATATTTCTACTAGTGTCCTAAAAGCAAATTTTACTTTATAAATTTTCTTAGTGTTCCACTGACCATACCGGTTTGCTACAAATAGATAAAATTTCAATTTAACTTTTAATTCTAATAGATCTAATGTCTATAAGCTAATTTTTTGGAATGGGTAGATTCCTAAATAAAATATTCAGTACCAAATGTTCTCTTTGAAATTTCGCACTCTAAGATGAAATACCTACATTCTAGAACTATAACACAGACATGTAATAAATATCAGAACTAATGCAGCACCAAGGGTCACACCACTGTTTTTCATTTGTCTAACAAAATGAAGTAATATTTAGTAGTTAAACCTACCTTGTTGCTTTGACAATAAAATTATATCAGGAGCATGCTAAGTATTGCTTTGAGTATTACTATTTCGTGTCAAGACAGGGAGCAGGGTTGTGTTTGTAAGACTTGTACTATATTAAACTCATCTGATTTTCAAATAACCTACTTTGGTTCTTGCTTACACAGAAGTTAAGCACACACACACACACACACACACATACACACACACACACACACACATACACACACACACACACACACACCGGCACACACACCGGAGACAGTTTTATTTAGTTAGGAATCTGTTGGAGGTTTTTCCTCTCACCTTATTTAACCTTGGTAAAATTATAAAGCATCTTTGACGTGCTTGTTCCTCACCCAGCACCTCACCTGTGAGATGATGTGCTTGCATGGTTTACAAGGATTATGTTGGCACTAACCTGGTTTGATTCCATGAAATGGAAAGTTAATGAATTGGCTTTGGTACATGTATTTATAGCACAAATATTAAGAGGACAGAACTCATTCTTGGCATCTTGTAAGTTTCCATTTGCTCATTGGAACTAATCATTTAGAAACAAGCCATTTTGGAAATGCTGTCTGATGTAGGTATCTGTAAAAGTCATGAGTAGAGACTAAACTCATTACTCTAAACTAAAGTCATTTTGGACTAAACTCAGAACTCTTCAAACCACTGGTGCCATGGGCCCATTTGAGAGTATCACTTGACTGTTCATGTATACAACTCTGCTAATTAAAACCAATATGGTCATACTCTATTAAATACATCAGAACAAACTACAGTGGAGTGATAGCTGTAGAAAGCCTTGCGGAACGTGAAAGCCACACACGCTGTGTCTCCAGACTGACCTTGAGTGAACTTGATACCCTCCGTCTGTTTCTAGATCTCCGCATCAGAAGACAGCACTCCTCTGAAAGTGTTTCTAGTATCAACAGCGCAACGAGCCATTCCAGCATTGGCAGTGGTAATGATGCTGACTCCAAGAAAAAGAAGAAGAAAAACTGGGTAAGGCATCTTTTTCTCATCGCATTCAGAACCTGTGAAGGGTCAGGGACTTAGCTTTCTTTCTTGGGGAATGGGGCTTTAGAAATCTGTGGCTGTTGGCAGGGCCCCTTCAGGGACCAGCATCTCAACCCCTTTACTTCTCCTAAGATTAGGGACAGAAGGTGGTGAAGACCTCGTATGCTGGAACTAGAGCTGGTAGTAGGATGGTATTATCATGATGGAGAAGAGGAGAAGGAAGGTGTTAATTAGGATGAGGAGGTTAAAAATAATGATAGGAGAAGGAAAGGCAGATTGGAGATGGTAAAGAAAAAGGAAGAAATCTTGGAACCTCAGCCCTCCCAACCCCTAGATTCTACAGAGTATAGAGTGAATAAATCACCAGCCCATAAGAAATCAACTATATTAGTTTCTAATGATTATATATTATGTGTAACATATATAATATATACTATATATGTGTGTATAGAGAGAGAAATAATGTTGGTATATATCCATATATGGGTATATGGATCCATACCCAACAGAGCCTAGTAGAACTTGAAAAGAACCATTTCTTAAATTTACTGGAGTTGTTTTTGAATAATTTATGATGATATTAATCAGCCACTAAAAAGCAAAAACCATGGGACAGTAAGGAACAGAATTTCTATCAGTTGCCTGAGACAAAAGTCAGCGTTCACATAGATACAACCTTCTATAACCTTGGATGAAACCCAAAGCTAGCGAAGACTTTTACTGGTGCTCTCTGTAAATAATGCAAACAAATATCTTTTTGTTTTAAAACAATGTTTATGCAGGTAATATTTTAAAATACTGATCAGCCTTCCTTGCCCTGATTTGTAATTCCACACTCTTTCATGTTTCTGCAAGGTGAACTCTAGAGGAAGTGAGGTGAATATAAACTATAAACGGTGGACATTTGGCATGCGTCTATACAAAACACCCTACCTTGGCATGAATGCTATTCATTTTGGCAGCAGGCTTTTATACCTTTCAGAAGTCAGAATACCTTGTATGTCTTTCCTTTGTGCCTTTTCATTTTAATCTCAAATGTTAAAGAGAAGTAAAAAACACTTTCTGAATAGAGCTGTAGGGGTACCAATTCTGTTTCTGAATAGTCTTGGAATTGGAAATTTGAATAGAGAGAAAAAAATCACAATTAATGAAGTCTTGGGTGAATTTGGTTTCATTTTGCTTTTTAAGTTTGTACTGTCAGCAGGATATAACTTGATTGTACCGCTAAAGTGGCCATTTAAAACAAATTGCCTTGAAGAGAGAAGCCTTGGGAACAGAGATCCCTTCAAGGTACTTAGTTTTAAATGAGTGCTCTGATGGCAATGCCCTTGACCTTGCACTATTTAAAAGCCCTCCATGTTTGCGCTGCGCTGGATTAATCCAAGAACAAAAGGGAAACACAGAACACAGTATTTAATGTTCTAGGGATACTGTGCTGCCATTGTTAAAACTCTTGCTTTTATATACTGACCCCAGGCAGTGGCTAGGGTGGCACCTGCAAACTAACGCCCCAAAGCCGATTCCCCCCAACAAAGTTCAGATGACAAGAAGCATAACTGTCTGTCCTTCTTGCAGCTGAGAAGTTCTTTCAAGCAAGCCTTTGGCAAGAAAAAGTCCACCAAGCCGCCTTCCTCGCATTCGGACATTGAAGAGCTGACAGACTCATCCCTGCCAGCCTCCCCCAAGCTACCCCACAATGCTGGCGAGAGTGGCTCTTCATCCATGAAGCCCTCGCAGTCAGCCTCAGCGTAAGCTCTTCCCTTTGGAGAATTTTGACCTACTGTTGAAAACTGACTTCAGCCCAGGTCCACAGCTCCATCCTAAATGCAGTCAGGTTCACTCTCACAAACACAGCAGCCATCTCCACCCATCATTTCTGTTCTTGCTATGAATGGTGGACAATATTTGTTTCTCTTATACTTTCTGTTAGCATCTGGTGTTTTTCAATCTTGTTCTACACTCTTCTAAATCATTCTCTCTCTCCTTTTTTTTTTTACTTGCATTTATCCATGTGTCTGTCTAACTGTGCATATGTGCAGGTCACCCCTTGTCTGGCCACCCAAGAAACGAAAAAATGGCCCCGTGATCTACAAACATAGATCTCGGTAAAAAAAAAAAATGGTGTGTTGCATGAAACTGTAAAGACACGGGCTCTAACCTAGCCATGGTTTTGTTGTGGTGGTGGTTGTTTTGTTTTTGGTTTTTTGCCTTTTCTAAAATCATTTGCATGTGTTACAGCCTAGAGTAGTTCCTTGTTTTTCAACTAAACATTACTTTTTTCAAACCCAACCTAAAACCCAAGTATCTTTGATTGTATTCGATAAGGTGGCATTCCAATAGTACCCAAATTTTGATAGTAAACCACCGCATGTAAAAAATAATTGATGAAATAATCCTGTAGGTTGTATAAACAACTATTGAATGTGAATTATCTTGTATGTACAGTGACATAGAAAGCAGTATCACTGTCCTTTGTCCAGGTGATTTCATCACTTATATAAGGAAATACGAATCTTGTCATTTTGTGATCAAGTACCTAAGTCTTCAGGTTGTAAAACGAAAAGTCATTAGTTAATATAAAGAAATCTCTTGACAGATTTTTCTCTAATGCAACTATCCATGAAACCCAAGCAAACCAATAAGGACAAATAGTGCATATGACCTTGAGACTGCTTGCGGCTCCATTGCCAGTATGGGTTGAAATCGGTGGCTTGACTCTATTAGCTCTGCTCGCCTAAGTCTGCAGAGTCCAATGGGAAGTTTATGTAATACCCATCCATTATTTAAATGTCCAAAGCTAATCTCTGTAATTTATTTTCTACAATATTTATATTGGATTTTCACAGAAACCGGATGACAGCATAGCAGCAAATAAGGTTATTGTTTGCACAGTTTTATAAAAGAAGAAATCAACATTCTGAGAGTATAATGATTTGGCTTTTAGAAGGGAGAATTTCATGTTGCAAATGGAGGGTTAAGCCCCTTGACCAATACACAATGATTGGACTTCTAGCCGTATCAGCCACCAGGGATGTCTAAAGATCACTTTTCCATCCCAAACTACTAGACTGTTTTTTAAACTTCAGAAAACAAGACAAAAAAGGTGAAAAGAAAAATAGCTGCTTTCAGTTCTGAACCTATGAATAAATGCTGGCAAAACTTACTCTCTCTCTCTCTCTCTCTCTCTCTCTCTCTCTCTCTCTCTCTCTCTCTCTCTCTCCTCTCTCTCTCCTGTAGCCACTTATTTTGTGTTTGGTTTTTCCCTTAGGATCTGCGAGTGCACTGAGGCTGAGGCCGAGATCATTCTGCAGCTGAAGAGCGAGCTCAGAGAGAAGGAATTAAAATTAACAGATATAAGGCTGGAGGCCCTCAGCTCTGCTCACCATCTCGATCAGATCCGGGAAGCCATGAACCGGATGCAGGTCAGTCCAGGAGCTCTTTCAAGGGACAAAACGGAGAGATCAAAAGCCAGCCCTTTCTCTTCTCTTAGTCATTAGATAACAAAAAACACAGTCTTTTTAAATTTTATTTTGGCAGTCTTTGCAACTCAGCTGTTAATACCAAAATGGGGGATTTGCTCAAATCTAGGTTGTCAGTAGGAGGGCAAACAGGCAGCCTTGTACTCAAGGACTATTCAAGATACCCAGGCAAGTGAAAGGATTCAGGCAGGGAGTTAAGGTTTAAGAAGCTACTATGATTTTTTGCTTTGTTCCTTTCTTACCAGCTACCTTTGTGTTAGTTCTTAAAAGATGTCCTTTTAAAATCTGACTTTTACACATTTTCTATCAAAAAGCTAAAATTAATAACAACGACAACTTGAGCCACCCATCAGAAGCTTTGAGATATGGAAGCAGACGTTACCCCAAATGCTGTTACACCAAAGCCCCCGCCCTTCAGCAGCATCTCTGGTCTTAAGTTCAGAAAGGGTCTGTGCTCTGACCCTTTCCACTTTATTACTGTAAAGCAACAGTGGTTCCCCAGACTCCGGAAAGACGCAAAGCAAATGTTAAGCAGGTTTCCCTACTGCTGTAGAGGCTAACAGAAAGGTTTCTGTGGTTTTTCTGAGTGTAGTACCCTGCTCTGCAAAACATAAATTTCCCCCTTGGTTAGCTAGAATGCTTAGGTAATTTAAATCACCTTATCATTAATTTTGCTTTGCGTGTTTTGTCTACTTTGTATGCATTCATAGAAGTATAACTGGTATAATTTTCCTGGGAAAGTTTAATATGATTTTTTTCATTAAATAAACCATTTTATTCTTTATGAATTTTACTTCAATCCTATTCATCTCGCCATCGCTCCAAAGGAGAGGTATTAGGGCTGATGAGTAGCTTCCCATTAAGGTTGTTCTTTATTTGTCAAGAGAATCTGAACTCAGAAACCAGCACCTAAGAATTCTGGCCAAAGGAGTGCCCATGGTGGGACCCATGGCTCCAGCTGCATGTGTAGCAGAGCATGGCCTTGTTGGGCATCAATGGGAGGAGAGGCCCTTGGTGTTGTGGAGGCTCGATGCCCCAGTGTAGGGGAATGCCAGGGCAGGGAGGCAGCAGTAGGTGGGTAGGTGGACGAGCACCCTCACAGAAGCAGGGGGAAGGGGGATGCAGTAGGGAGTTTCTGGAGTGGGAACTGGGAAAGGGGATAACATTTGAAATGTAAATAAATAAAATATCCAATAGTAATAATAAAGAAAAAGAAAAAGGGTTGTGGCTGACAAACTCCTGAAAATACAGGAGCTTACATGGGATCTGACACCTCCTTTGAATTCTAGAAGCATTGCGCTCAGGAGCATAAACCCACATGTATGTAAGCACATATGCACAGATAAATTGTTTTAAAAAATCAAAACAGAAAAATTTTAGGAACTATCCAGTTACATTCTTTTAAAATGTAGTTTGTGTCTGTCTGTGCGAATGTATATGCACACCTGTGTGCAGCAGTGTCCTGCAGATAGGTCAGAAGGTCAAGTGTTCTCCAACCCTCTCTGCCTAGTCCCTTGAGGTAGGATCTCTCCTTAGCTTACAGCTAACCGATAGGCCAGGAACGCCCAGGGATCTCCCTGCCTCCATCTCCAATCTAAACTACTCTTATTTAACTGCTCGGCTATCTCTTCAGCGCCCCTCCTTTTTTTTTTTTTTTTTTTTTGGCAATGCTAAGAATTGAATTCAGGACCTTCCAAGCCAATCTCTCAAATATTGGGCTATATCCTTAACCTTAAAACTTAGTTAAAGTACATTTTAACAACAGTATGGGACAATGTAGCTTAGTGTCAAACACTTGCCTTGTATGTGTGAGGCCCTGGTTTGATACCCGGTACTACAAGTAATGACATTAGTAATTGCGTCTGTGTCGGAAAATGTAGTAAGTTATGCAGGTGAAATGGGGAACGGGTTCTCTTCTTTGGAATCGTGTTTTCATAATTTATTTTGTTTGACATTTTACCGTAGTATTTAACAAGCGTACAAATTAAGTCTGATAAAAAAAAATTTTTTTGTCATTTTCTCAAATGCTTTTTACGTTTTACTTCTTCACGGTAGAACGAAATTGAAATATTGAAGGCTGAAAATGATCGGCTGAAGGCAGAGACTGGAAACACAGCTAAACCTGCCAGGCCCCCTTCTGATTCCTCAAGCACAGCCTCTTCTTCTTCTTCACGCCAGTCCTTAGGGCTTTCACTCAACAACCTGAACATCACAGAGTCTGTTACCTCAGGTAAGTCAGTGCGCATGTGCATGGGTGGGTGGATGCACGCGCGCGCGTGCGTGCATTCATGCATGTGTGCCTACATGCATACCTGTGTGCTTGTGTGCCTGTGTGTGTGTGTGTGTGTGCCTGCGTGCCTCTGTGTGTGTATGTGTGTGTGTGTGCGCATGTGTGTGCATGTGTGTTGTGAGTGTGACATGTATTTGTTCAGATCCCCACAAGTTTATTCTTTACTCCCCTAATGGCTACTAGAGGGCATCCTGAGATCAGGAAAACCTTACCTGTCTTCAAAATCCTCTCACCAGTGCTCAGATATAGCTAAAATGTATCCTAGAAAGTCATTTATTTTGTTTGTTTATTTAGCTCAATAGTTCTGGGGAGACAGGGTGTGGCCTGGAACTAGCTATATAGGCCATCTAAACTTGAATACTCAATGCTGTACCTGCCTCTGCCTCCCAAGTTCTGGGACTTTTTTTAATAGTTATACACCAACATTCTCTAATACAGAATCTTAGAGACATAGTTTTCTTATCAGTGTTCAAAAAAAATCACAGTGAAGTACTTCTGATTATGAATAGGATGAATGGGAATAAATACTCTCTGTGGTGACTGGTGTTCATGAATATAACAATAATAACTCCGTGCCAGTTAATAGAGTTTTCCTTGTACAGAGCCAATTTCTAAATTTGACTGCACTAGCCTTCACGATGTCAGCCAGAGAGCTGCTGTATCAACCATTCTGTAGCTCTATTAAATTTTCAACAAAGGGAAAAAAGAAAAAAAAAAAAAAAAAAAAAAAACGCTGGATTCTCTCGTTGTAGTCAGCATACAAATGATAGGACAGGGGTACACTTCTGATCTGATTTCAAGTAGAATCATATGACATAATTTCATCTTCATATCTGAGGTGTAACTCAATTATAAGGTACAACTCTTCCTGGGACATTCAATCATCGACATAAAATTTCCTTTAGGACTTGTTTACATGGTATCTGCGGTAATTGCATAGCACAACCACCAGAGGACACCGGAAACCAATGTTATACACATTCCTGGGTAGCTAGACAACACTGTCAGAAACAAGATACCTAACCATTTCCCCCAAATCGCACCAAGATGCACAAGGATAAGAGGGTGAGAAGGAATATTAAAAAAAAAGCGATATTAAATACTCTAAAATTGATTATAATTTTATTAAATTGCATCTTCAAATAAAGTCAGAATACTTAAAATTCTGTTTTGACAGCCTTTCATGTTATAGAAGAAGTACAATAAAAGTACTTTCCTTCACGATCTATCCAGAAAAACAATGAACAGTTCCAATTATTCAGACAAACAATGCTTTTAACCATTTGGGACAGTAGCTTATTGTTCCACTAAAGAAATTACAGAGACTTCATGACTTGAGATTGTATTCTCCTGAGAATTGTTACCTCGGGTGATATGGAAGGACATGGAGTGAGAGACGCTATCCTACTGCAAAGAGGAGGGTTTTAATATTGAGCACATAGAGAAAGAAGTAATATTATAGATAGCAAAACTTATGAACCATGTAAAATGGTGTTTTTAAAGACATTCTTTCGGTAGTCTCCCAAGGTAGGTAGTTTCCACCCCATTTTACACAGGAGTAAACCAAGTCTTAGGAACATGACTGTAGTCATATCTGTCAACATAAATAACGTATCCAGCAAGCGGAAGAAGAGGTTTTCAAGCCCAGATCTGGATGGATCACTCACTGGCTGGAGGTTTTACTAAGTTTTGCCTTAATTATCTATCTCTATAAAGCCAACGCCATTGCTCATTTGTTTAACGGTGTGGGCTTACTCCATGTTGTCAGGAGAAGTTTTTGTATTTTAAGCTTTTCAGAGCTAGTATGTCATGGAGCGGAATGACAGGCATGTGGGAACAGCAACCGAGGTACATCTGATTGGAAGGACAGCTACCTACTCAGCATCATTGCAGAGGACTCTGTACTCTCTCCTTGGTCTTTCCCTTCTCTCTGTCATGAGCACATTCTTAGAACTTCCTGATTCATTTTAGTAGGTGTGGCTTTAGTCTCAAGTGTTTATGTAGGTATCCCACGAGCCCAAACAGATAACCTGAATTCACTATGTTTTACCTCGCCTTCCCAATTTCCCTGTCTCTTCTTCACACATGCTGGGATTACAGGCATGTGCCATTATGCCAACATCATAGCCAGATCTTAAAATATGGCCTTTCCACTATTTTTGTTGTTGTGGTGGTGGTTGTTGACTGAACCAATTTTTCCTGGCCTTTTGCTTGCCTAGAGCTTGTCACTCTTTGGTCTTATGCCCAGTGCCACCTCCTGAAGGAAGCTCTATCAATCTAGGACTTTCTCCTGTCAGACTCTCTCTATTTCACTGCCCCATTCATTTCCAGCACATCCTGAAACCACTTTGTTGAGGACATACATCCAGAGAAGAAAAGAAGTTTATTTTTTCTACTTTGATATGCATCTCAATATTCAGATTACTTCCTTTTTATTCAAAGTGTTTACTTGATATTTATGAATATTTATGAGTAGCTGAGCAAGAGACTGAAGAGGAGCTTTAGTTATGAGTTATAAGAAGTTTAAATATGAGAAACCAATGGTGTGCTCCTCTAAACCGCCAAAACTTGGAACAAGTAAATTTAAGAAACAGTTTTATGAAGCTAGTATTTATATGGGATAATTCGATATATATGTGCATTCTATAACTACCAGCTCAAGTTGATGAACACTGCTGTTTCTTCAAATGCCAATAATTTATATCCTTTGAGAATTTCATTCTATTCCAGTCATTCTAAAAGACATCATAGATTATAAAGTCCTTTATTTATCCTTTTTATTGCTAAAGAATAATTAGCAATAATTCTACAACATTTTATTCTTAAGAGACTGGAAAAAGAGAAAAAGATTGACAATATCACCCCGGAAGTTTGTTAAATTAAGACACCGTCAATAAGACAAAAAGACCACCAACAGATTGGGAAAGGATCTTTACCTATCCTAAATCAGATAGGGGACTAATATCCAACATATATAAAGAACTCAAGAAGGTGGACTTCAGAAAATCGAATAACCCCATTAAAAAATGGGGCTCAGAACTGAACAAAGAATTCTCACCTGAGGAATACCGAATGGCAGAGAAGCACCTGAAAAAATGTTCAACATCCTTAATCATCAGGGAAATGCAAATCAAAACAACCCTGAGATTCCACCTCACACCAGTCAGAATGGCTAAGATCAAAAATTCAGGTGACAGCAGATGCTGGCATGGATGTGGAGAAAGAGGAGTACTCCTCCATTGTTGGTGGGATTGCAGGCTTGTACAACCACTCTGGAAATCAGTCTGGCGGTTCCTCAGAAAATTGGACATAGTACTACCGGAGGATCCAGCAATACCTCTCCTGGGCATATATCCAGAAGATGCCCCAACTGGTAAGAAGGACACATGCTCCACTATGTTCATAGCAGCCTTATTTATAAAGCCAGAAGCTGGAAAGAACCCAGATGCCCCTCAACAGAGGAATGGATACAGAAAATGTGGTACATCTACACAATGGAGTACTACTCAGCTATTAAAAAGAATGAATTTATGAAATTCCTAGCCAAATGGATGGACCTGGAGGGCATCATCCTGAGTGAGGTAACACATTCACAAAGGAACTCACACAATATGTACTCACTGATAAGTAGATATTAGCCCCAAACCTAGGATTCCCAAGATATAAGATACAATTTGCTAAACACATGGAACTCAAGAAGAATGAAGACTGAAGTGTGGACACTATGCCCCTCCTTAGAATTGGGAACAAAACACCCATGGAAGGAGTTACAGAGACAAAGTTTGGAGCTGAGATGAAAGGATGGACCATGTAGAGACTGCCATATCCAGGGATCCACCCCATAATCAGCATCCAAACGCTGACACCATTGCATACACTAGCAAGATTTTATCGAAAGGACCCAGATGTAGCTGTCTCTTGTGAGACTATGCCGGGGCCTAGCAAACACAGAAGTGGATGCTCACAGTCAGCTAATGGATGGATCACAGGGCTCCCAATGGAGGAGCTAGAGAAAGTACCCAAGGAGCTAAAGAGATCTGCAACCCTATAGGTGGAACAACATTATGAACTAACCAGTACCCCGGAGCTCTTGACTCTAGCTGCATATGTATCAAAAGATGGCCTAGTCGGCCATCACTGGAAAGAGAGGCCCATTGGACATGCAAACTTTATATGCCCCAGTACAGGGGAACGCCAGGGCCAAAAAGGGGGAGTGGGTGGGTAGGGGAGTGGGGGTGGGTGGGTATGGGGGACTTTCGGTATAGCATTGGAAATGTAAATGAGCTAAATACCTAATAAAAAATGGAAAAAAAAAGATTATTTTTGATGACAGAGAACTTTCCAATGGAGAAAAGAACTAAGATTGAGTCCCAGAGGAGAGGACTTGCTAAGAATGCACAAAGCCCTGAATTCAACCTACGTGTAATATTGTTAGTTACAATAATAATAAACCTTTGAGTGATAATTTTATATACCTGTTGCTGAACCCAATGACTGCTCAAATCGTCCCTGTGACAGTGCTCCTTGCTACCCATCCCCAATGTTCTGGATTCCTAAGTGAAACACACACAGAAAGAGAAGGGAGGTGGGGGGGGGGGGGAGAAGGAAGGAAGGGAAGGAAGGAGAGAGCATTTTATAATTTAATATGTCTTAAACATTTCAATGACTAGGCCACTTCCAATCTTGCACATGGCTAACACACTCCCCTCCGATATTCCTGAGTTATTACTTACTAAAACCTGTATTCCATCTTGGCTGCCCCAGACCCAGACCTGCAACCCTCTCGGGCTGCGTTCGCCAGCACCTACATGAAGGCTATGTTCTCTGTCTGGCACAACTCAGGCATGGCTTCTCCTCCTTTCCTGGCCTGGCCTGGCGGTTCTCCACCTTCCTGCTCCTTTCTCAGTCCCTTGCCCAGGAATCCTAAAGTCCCGCCTCAGTTTCCCTGCCCAGCCATTGGCTGCCAGCAACTTTGCCAACCAAAACCAACAGGGGGCAGGGTCCCTCAGTGTCTTATGGGTACACATGTCCATTCTCGTGCAACTTGGGGGACCAAATCCACAACATATACCATATCTCTAAAAGTTGTTTATTAATTGCATGATATTTAAGTAATTTTTGCCTCTTCCTGTATGACATTATCCATTTAATTATTACTGACATAATAGAGGCCATTCCAGGAAGGAATGGTAGCTCCTAAGTATATTCCCAGCACTCAGAAGACAAGGATCACCTTGAGTCCCAGGCTAGCCCATAAGGGAATATGATCCTCCCTCAAACAAACAAAAATAGAAAGATTCCATTGTCAGGAGTCATCTTAATAAGTTGTTGTGGTGATGATAGTAATCACAGTATTTGTCTGCATGAAATTATTAGTGCAGTTGGGTCAGACACATGCCTCATCTTTATCCACAGAATAATATCTTCATATTAGTATTAGGTATGACTCCATAATATCATCGCTGCTAAAGGAAAACAACATGTATGCGGGATGCTTTTTATATCACTCCTCCAAACTGAACATTTATCTTCTATAACATGTTTTAAATTTTAACATTTAACTATGTTTAAAAATCTGGTGTTATAAATGCAAGTAAGCATTAGCATACCTTAGTAACTATTAGACTATGACTAAAAACAGAATTTTAGTTTTGAAGCTGTTAGTATACAGGATACAGGAGAACAATGTGTAACATGTTTCTGTAGGTGTGTATAATGTTGTCACTCTTAGTATCATGCTTGACATCAGTCCCTGATGATGATAGACATAAGCAAGGGCTAGCACAACTGTATCTTGTACCCCATGGCTGAAAGGTGTTTCATTTGATGGCCACTCACATCTTAGCACCTCTGTAGTCTTTAAACGAGGAGCTGGATTGCTTTTCAATTCATTGCCATTATAATGGTGCCGAGATGTTACGCAAGTGTTATCAAGATCTATCTATAATAAAGTAAAACTCATGTCTTCACTTAAAGGCAATGGCCCAACACTTAGGTAAAGATCTTGAGGTGCATAAATAAAATTCCTAAACTGAAATATTAGTCTCACCACATAACTCATTCTTTTGAGAGCTGAGAATTTTTAAACAGATAGGTGAGCATGATAAACAGGTACCACTGCACAATATTTACATGGTAGGAGGGGGAAAAGATGGAAAGGAAACAACTCTAACTTAATGTTAATCCATAGTGATTGTTTCTTTTGAATCCCATAGATATTTTGCTAGATGACACTGGTGATGCAACAGGACATAAGGATGGCCGCAGTGTGAAAATTATAGTGTCCATCAGCAAGGGCTACGGTCGAGCCAAGGTATTCTACTAATCTCATATTTAATCTCCTTCTCTGTAAGTCAGGAATGAGAACTCTTATCAATTTAAATGTATTGTATATCTGAGAGCTTGTTCTTGTTGATATTTTATTTTTCTGTATTGGTGCCAGTTGAATATATTATATACGTCGAAAAGATAGAGACAATCTGGGCTCTAAAGCTGCTGTGTGATCATTATACAGATGGAAGACTATAAGATAACAAATATTGTAGATGCCAGAGCAACAGTCTACTGAAATCAGAAGAGCAAATCCCATTAATGACACTTGTCTATGTCCTTTTAAAGCATAGTCCTACCCAATCAGGCAACTTTTTAACTTCTGTATTTAAAAGTTCTCTTCAAATTAATGTTATTTGACTCTGTGTCCCAAACCTCAAAGAACTTTTTTAAATGAATTGTTACATAGTAGCCCAGAATACATATTTGTATTTTTAATCAAAAATAAAGTCCCAGAGTTTTAGAAGGGAAATACTGCTTCTGAAAATGTTGCTCATAACACAGTGTCTCATCTTTTTGCTTGAGCTATAGGCTTGTGCCTGATTTTCATAAGTGGACAATTATGTCTAATGGAATCAGTGAAGCCTACACGACTTCCAATTGAAAAGCAGCTGTTCTAGAGCTCTGTGCATATACCCATTTTCACTGCCCTAGAAACATATCAGAAAGAAAAAATTTCCACTCAGAATAACCTAACTCACATTGTGTTTCAATATCTTTTCCCAGTACAACCCACGAGGGTTGTCTTGATACGCAAGGATAGCCACGATAAAGTGTCATGGTAGAGATGACTTTAAAAAGTCATTTTCTACCAGTTCCAGAGGCAGACAAGTCCAAGATCAAGCTTCTAGCTAATTTGGATGCTGGTATAGGCACTGTGATAGTCATCTTCTCGGCTGAATCTATGGTGCCTTGACTTGTGGGTCTCTGATAGGAATAGAGAGGCACTACCACTTTGACGTCCTCACTCTCATAGTCTGTGCTGACCCTGAATGTCTCTGAAAGAGTGGGTTCCTCTGTATCATGACATTGGAGATTAGGACTTCAACAAATGAATTGGCAGAACATATTTAGCCCCTAATAGTACTAAAATGAATAATATCAAAACCACTTAGCTAAATGGTTGTAAACTTTTTCTATATTAAAAATGACTCTTAAGTCATATTATATCTCTGTAAAAAGTGACAATGATTTACACTTTCTGTGTTAAATATTATAAAGAAAATGAGGGTTAAAGTCAGCTGCGTGATTTACTTCTGATAATATTTCTTAATGAGGTGGTACATGTTATATGTTGTAGAATCCATGTATTCTAAATGCTTGGCTCAATTATTATTTTATTACATTTTAATGGCCACTAGACTTTTAAAACTAGAATTGTAATGTGTTAACTAAATCTACCCACTGGTATCATAATTATTATACCATATAGTTACTTCCACCTAACCAAAAAATAAAGAATATTACAACTTAATTGCAGCTGACAAAATCTTGAATTTCTCATATACCCAGGGAAAAACCCTCAATTGCCTACTCTATAAATAATTTAGATACGAGACAATCATTTCTAGTATTAAGGTCTGCCTCATAATAAGTCCTATAAGTTCCTCTTGTGGGTTCCTAGAAATTTTCTGACAAATTCAAAATCATACTTCTTTTCAAATAGGCAAATATGTTACCCATAGGAGCACGGGGAACCTAGTTGTTACTGATGCATTGGTTTTTTAAAAATTCAAATTAAAAATGAAAACACTGTGTGTTTGGTTTATCAAAGATAAAAATCACAAAGTAATAAGACAAAGTTCCAGATTTGTTTGACAAGATCCATTCTGTATTCTATATTTTCCTTCTGCATGGGTTCTCAGAGGAGGAATGAGTCAAGTACATCCCTATGAAAAGCAAATCTGTCTGACAGCTGTCATCTTCTCTTTCTTCTAAGTAGCTTATGCACCAGGTTCTTTTGGCCTGCCATGTCATCTGAGCTTTTTTCTTTTTTGTTGTTGTTCGGATGATTGCATTATTTGTTTGGTTGTCTAACTCATTGGGTTAAATTTCATTTTATGTAAGCCACCAGATACCGTCTTAAGCAGTAACTCCATTAATACATTTAATTAGGAATTATAGTGATAAAGTAATAAAACTATTGGGTCTTATCTTCATTTTGTTCTCCTTAAGGACCAGAAGTCTCAGGCATATTTGATAGGATCCATTGGTGTTAGTGGAAAAACTAAATGGGATGTCTTAGATGGTGTCATTAGGCGTCTCTTTAAGGTAAGTTTTTGAAAGTAGCTTAACATCAATTTTAATATTTCCCCTTTTGATGCTGTACTTAACTTTCATAGCTTAAATGCATCTGATTCTCCCTACCCCATCTCCATATGGAAAGATTTCTTTCCCAGTACTGTTTAATACAACAATTCTTACATAGTCTATCATTTTATTAATTTTAAAAAATGTATTTGTTTTATGTGTCTGGGTGGTCTGCATCTAAGTCTGTCCACTATATGCATGCCTGATATCGGTGGCCAAAAAAATTACATCAGATCCCTTGGACCTTTGAGTTGCAGCTGTTTGTAAGCTGTCATCAGGGTACTGGGAGTTGAACCCAGGTCTTCTGGAAAAGTAGCAATTATTCTTAACCACGGAGTCATCTTCACACCCAAGAAGCCTGTAGCACTGAGCATCCCAGGTTGGTTTCCCATGTAACTAATAAAAAAGGTCCAACCACAGTTAGCTTCTGAGACCGGGGAAAATCGCACACATTCCGGGTGACATGGCCATAGAGAAAATTGTGACTCAAAATTCTTGACAGTGTGTGTTATAACCTCATGAATTTATATTTGTTGCAGAGGAGTTGAAGTTCTATTTTGACTTTTTTCCCCCCTTTGGTGTGGACTATTTTAGGAATATGTGTTCCGAATTGATACATCCTCTAGTCTTGGTCTGAGCTCTGACTGCATTGCTAGCTACTGTATAGGAGATTTAATTAGATCTCATAACCTGGAAGTGCCTGAACTGCTACCTTGTGGATACCTGGTTGGAGATAATAATATCATCACTGTGAACCTGAAAGGTAAAATGAAAAACATAACCTTTACCCAGACCCCTCCATTTCATTTGCACTTATAACTTGTTAAAGTTTGCATACATTATAAATTATATTGACCTCTGTCATAATTTTGGTATGAACCAGACTATTGGGTTGTCTATATATATAAATTCCTACTAAAACCATTAAAATCCCAATAAATTCATCTTTTCAGTCCTGTAATAAAGTTCTGAAGAGTCACCAAGATTTGTACAAGAAAGGTATCTTGGGGAATTTCATCTTCTAGATCGTTTTTTCTATCTCATCTTTATAAGAGAAGCTTTCAATGAAAATTATTGTATTTCCTGAACTAACATATTCATCACTATATTTTGGAGATAAAATATGTATATTCAGTAAGCATCCACATTGGAGTAGAGAATGAAAGTCAGAGATAATACATGCTGCCTCCCGGGTTCTGGCTCTGGTGACTAGTTATAGCTAATGTAACATCTGATGCCGGCTTGCCTCTTTAGTTCCTTGTTTGAATGTGTTCAAGAATGAGAAGGTGTCTGTATAAACTGTGGGATAATAGAGGGATTAGTCAGTATTTGATTTTATGATGAAAGTAATTGGGTTAGTAAAAGAAAACAATGTTGCTCTCTTCTTAATCCTTTACCAAACACTGTAATTTATATATATACTTTTAAAAAGCTCAAAGGGTAATACAGCTATGGTGCTTTTATGACTGACAGAAGCTAATGCGTATGGGGAGGAGTGTAAGGATTGTCCTCTTTAGTTTTGGCTTTTTGAAAGTGGGTTTCAGCATGTAGTCTCTGCTGGCCATGAACTCATATTGCCTTTCACTAAGCCTTCCTCACTCCTAATGAAGCCATTTTCCCATCTTCGTTCTATAGAATGTTACAAATCTCCCGTTCTTCTGTAACACTTTAAATACAGTTCTAAGACAAATTATTTATTTTAATAAATAAATTATTCTTTTTTTTAAAAAATCAATTTTTATCTTTCATTCTTTAAGCAATAATGGAAAATATGCAGCCGACAGTGAAGGAAACAGCTTAGATTTTTCACTGTATCTTCTAATCAATACGTCCTCTTTTCTAATGACATCCAATATGTGCAAGTTAGAAATAGCTACAAAATTATTTCATAAGAGCTACATTTTTATGACTCACGAGGTTTTATTTGGGTAATACATTTCAGTTTTTCTCCAGAACAATAATGCCTATTATCTCCTTTGTTTCTTCCTTCAGGGGTAGAAGAAAATAGTTTGGACAGTTTTGTTTTTGATACACTGATTCCTAAGCCAATTACCCAAAGGTACTTTAACTTGTTGATGGAGCACCACAGAATTATCCTCTCAGGACCAAGCGGGACGGGAAAGACCTATTTAGCAAACAAACTTGCTGAATATGTCATAACAAAATCTGGAAGGAAAAAGACAGAAGATGCCATTGCTACCTTTAATGTGGACCACAAGTCAAGTAAGGTAAGTCACAGATACTAAGAAAACAACCCTCATTTACCCAGAAATATCTTTAGCAATTAGGGTTTAAAATGTTGTGCATTTTCACACTTGAAAAAAAAATCGATGTTGTTCACTAAAATTATAATCTAGTAGGTGAAGAAACTTTGCTTTAACTAATATGCATACAAAGGCTGCTTTTACAAACAGTCACTTACCATGTACTTGGAAAGGCACTGGGATTATACAGAATCAGATGCTGATTTCCCTTAAACATACTTTTACAAGATGCTAGACAAAGGGGGCAGCTATTATTTATGGTGCTATGGAAACAAGAGAGTTACATGACTCCACAGGCTGAGCCAGGCTCTATAAGAAAACAAGAGTTGGTTTATGCATCAAGAAATGGACATAAATTAACTGGGGCATTGCAGAAATCGGATTGATTTGGGATCAGCTGTAATAGCTGCAGAAAGTCTGGAAAAGCAGCAGTTTGCTTATATCATGTCTCCAGAGAACTTCTGCTTGAGAAGTTGGCGACAGTGAAGAATATTGCAGTGGGCCACAGTTCTAACATGCCTTGCTAATCCAACCAGTCTACATTGTCATGTGAGGCTAGAAAAATCTCACCAGCACTTTCTATGATACTTACTTGAATAAGAATCAAGTGGTGGCTAATGTGTTCATAACACTGCACTAATTTTACCACTTGTAGATATTAAAATCTCAGCTACTTCTACCTGAGCACTCTTGGGAAAGTGCATCTTGTCATAACCATTATGTTGATAGAGTCCTAGTGAGAGAGAGAGTCATACCATAGTTTCAAAATGACCTAGTTGGATGATGTCAACTTGACAAGCCTTTCTGTGTGTTGGTCAATTATTGTCACTGTATGTAATGAAACAGCCGTGAGAAACTTAGAGCAAGGGAAGAGTTATTCTTTCCTACACTTTCTTGAGAGCTCAGTCCGTGGTCATCTGGGCCCATTGGTGAAATGGTGGTGTAGAACATCACAGACACCAGAGGACATAGTGAAATGGAGATGTCCAGCATGGTAACTAGAAGTCAGAGAGAAAGAAAAGGGATGTTTTCAGAATCATAGGGCTATGCTTTAAAGAGATGTCTCAAGGACACTCTTCCATCAGAGCCTCCCTTTGAGTCTCCCACCTGGTATCAACACCTCAGCAGATGCATCAGTTGATGGTATTAGCAGTCCCTGGATAGAGTCAGTTCCTTGAAGCCTGCCCATTAGCATTTAACTGCATAATGAGTGAAGCCTTTGAGGAGTCATAGAACATAATATCTGAGATTTGCACATTTGCAGAAGTACCACCACTGCTCTCAAAGTCATTGGGTTCTTCAAATACCCCAAACGTGGAACTAAATGAACAGAGCCATCTCAGACGGTTCATTAAGTACTGGGGGGATTAGGATCTATTACTGAATTCCTTTATACCTTCATTTTGATTTCGAAACTTTAAAGTGAAGAAAATTGTGGGGCTGTGGTAAGAAGTCAAAGAAAATCTGTGTGGGTTTCTTTTTTTTTGTTTTGTTTTATTTGGGTTATGACACTAGGCATATATATGTTAGCACACATACCTAAAGTATACTTATTAATTATTAATTATAGCCCTTTTTCCAATGAAGATTTTGTGCACAAGTACGTACCCTCTCCCCAACAACACACATAAACTTTGTTTCAAAATTATTCCCAAATTATACATACAGTACAATGGGGTGTCTTAAACTCAAACATTCAAACACACACAGCCTTTAAATCCTGGATATTTTCTTGGAATTCAGCATTATTCGAATTGTGGTTACCTCACTTTTTATTGCTGCTCTGCTGAGTGACGTAGAAACTGAGCTGGAAAACCTGAGTCTTCTCTGAGCTGAAGGAGAAGGAGATGGTTGCTCATTTGTTCCTATCTGCATGTTTAATGTCTCCTGTGATCTTCCTTCTTTATATCTTCACATGAAAGCCTTGTAGTTGCTGCACTTTCCTTTCCAGCCAAAAGATAAAAGGACCCAGAGGTCTCTTGGGTACACCCTATGCTCTCTTTGGCTTTTCCTCAATGTTGACATGCCAGAAGTCCACACAAGTTCTTTGTTTTTGAAAAATAAAACAAAGGTGGGTAGGGGGGAAGTGGTTAGAAAATAAGGAGAAAGGATTCAGAAGAGGAGATAAAAGCATTTTGATGAAGTGTGGGAGTATTTTGTATATGATTGGAATCAAATTTACCAACTCTAAAATTAAATGGGATGCATTTTGACAATGTAAAATATAGTTGGTCAATATCTGTAATGAAATGTTCTCCTTTGAAAGATCTATGTGTTTATATATAATCTTTTCAGTTTCAATTATTTTTTTAAATAGTACTTGGAGAAATTTTTAATAATGGTCATTAAATTTCTACCTACATATTTTAATGCTCTTTTTGCTTTCAGAAGTGCAAAGGCATTATGAGATCAGTTCATATTTTCTTACAGCTAAGTGGTCAGGGGTGGGATTTTTCAGGAGTATTTAAGTAGAACATGATTCTAGGAAGTAGTGATGGGAAGAAACTCTTAAATAAATGACGGAGCACTAATCTAGAAAACGCAAAATTCAAGTGAAAGATGTTGATTTTTCTCCCTCAGTTTTTCACGGATGAATGATCTGTCATTCAGGATGCTTGCAGAAGTCGGACAAGAGAATATGCCTTATTATTTTGAAGTTTAAAGCAAATACACAAAGTCATTTAGGGAGTTGTTTAGAGGAGAGGTTTTACGTGGGAGGGTGATGTAAATGAAGAAGGAATATCAAGTGAAGATTGTGCTATGGGTAGCAATAAGGAATATAGAACTTTCTAAAAGAAATTGCTAATGAGGCATAAAATAATAAGTCTTTTGCTATAAAAAAATAGAGAGCCATATAATTGCTGCTTGGTTTTATGCTATGGCATTACAACGCAGAGGACATGTGGCCAGCAATCAATTACTCAAAAAGAAAAAAAAATAAACAATATCAAACAATAATCCATCAAAGGGAAAAAAAAAGCAAACTGTCTCCTCGTGTTTTTGGGTACCTCTTCATTTTACATTCTGTTCCTCTTCCCACACTTCAAGCCCTCCCTCAAGCTGCCAGCTGGAATATTGTGATTGAGAGCCGAGCACACAAACAATTACACTTTGTGGCATTTGATATAACAGACCCAGAAGGGTGGAAATGGATTTAGAAAAGAGTATGTGGCCAGCTGAAGCCACTTGGAAGGTTAGGTAAAAAAAGATCAGAAAACTGGCCTTGGCAGAGTCCTTTGTAATGTGTCTAGAGTCGAGATCCAAGAAAACCAGGATTCAATCTCTATAGAGTGGTAGTGCTGCCACAGTCTCATGGTCTAGATGGGGAGTCATCTCAGTGCCAGGTCTATCTGGCTTCAGGCATTGCTCTCATTTACCTACCTCAGTAAGAATGGCAAATGCTTAATACAACTTCATCAGTCCATCCACCTAAGAGTTGTATCCCATAAATTGGACTGAGAATCACAAAGTGCTTTCCAGAGGGCCTGTAAAAATCTCTATTTGTGCTGTGCACTGGTGGCCCAGGTGCTGGTGTGCTCTAGGCAGAGGCAAGTGGATCTCTGTTCTACAGAGAAAGTTCCAGGCCAACCAGGGTTACAGGGAGAAATCCTTTCTTGAAAATAAATAGATAGATAGATAGATAGATAGATAGATAGATAGATAGATAGATAGATAGATAGAAAGAAAGAAAGAAAGAAACAAAAACCTGTATTAGCACAGATGAGTGGCCCATGGCTTTGTCCTATTTCCAGCACTGCATTATATACCTTTTAAATGTTCTTCTGGTCTGAATTCTCTTGCTTCCTTGCATATACTATGCCAATATAAAAAAAAAATTGTTTTCTGAAAAAAATTGTTCCAATGATTCTGATTATTTTTTCTTTCCTTCCTACTTCTCTGGTCAGATCTTTCTTGGTTAGTTCCATTGCTTGCTCAACTTCACCTAACTGTAAATTAAATATTCCCAACATTCTCTCTCCTCTCCCTCTCCCTCTCTCCCATTCTCCTCTCCCTCTCCCCCTCTCCCTTTCTCCTCCCTCTCCCTCTCCCTCTCCCTTTCTCCTCTCCCTCTTCCCCCTCCCTCCCCCCTCCCCCTCCCCCTTCCTCTCTCCCTCCCCCTCCTCCTCCCCCTCTCCCTCTCCCTCTCTCTCTCCCTTTCCCTCTGTCTTTCTCTATGTCTTTCTCTTTCCCCACTGAGCACCATTGGCCATGTCCACTCTCCCCAGTCAGAGAGTGCCCTTCCAACCTACAGATGTGTTCCAGATCAAATTATATGTAGAAATGACAGATGTGGCCCTGAAAGGCATCAGAAGACAATCCTGCTCCATCCACCTCTACCCCATTCATCTTCCTGCCTTCTTAAACTCCCACAACTGTTTTGTTTCTGACTTTGTGCCTCACAGCTCCCCTAAAGCCCCCCTTCGTTCTATCTGTTCACATCATGGGAAATAGAAACTCTCTTCATAATTAAAATCTGCCTCAATTATAATTCTCCAGTGGTTTTTGTTGCTTTCTGCACTAAACCCAAAACACAACACTTCTCCTGTTCAGCATGACAGTGTCCCTTGGCTTCAACAATCTCAGGGTTCTCTTGGCTCATCTCCTTTCTGCACGACAAAACCCCAATTCTACATTTCCTTTCTGTGAACGCTGCATATGTCTATGTGGTCAACAGGAGAGGTTGTGTTATCTCACCAATCATTTCAGACTGTAAATTTCCCTTTACGTTATGTCCCTCTGTGTCTTTTTCACAAAGCTCACACTTAGAATTTGTCTTTGAACAATATATTCTCCTATTTCTGACAGAACTCGTTCCTGTCTTTCTATGTGAGGAGCTTCTCTCCCATTTCTAAGTATTAAAATATTCCCTGCTCTTTAAAAAGAAATACAGCTATAGTGACAAGTGCTTCTGCTACTTGAAAATATTTCCCAGAAGCTGTGAGTGATCTTTACATGTTATAAAAGAAAATATAAAAATAATGTCATTTATGCTTAATTGTAGTTATATATATGTATTGCCAAACCTCTTTGTAGATAATAAACATTTTGAATTCTTTCATTATTATATATTATATTATGTATGTTATATATGCACAATATATAATTATATACACATATGTGTATATAATTATATATAATTAATATATAATATATCATATGTCATTATAATATATGTATATAATTATACATATGTATATACATATAATTGTATATACCTATACATGTATATACATATACATATAATTATATAGAATATATACTTATATAATATATAATGACTATAATTTTATACTATGTATCTATAATTATATATGTGTACATAATATATAATTATATAATGTGTATATAATTTTATATATGTATATATAATTATATCATATATTGTATATTATCATTGTATGTTTCTAATGACAAATAAATTGCTCTCTCCTACAACAGATGAACAACAAAGGTTTCATGGTCCACACTTTTCAGTGTGATATGTTTCTATTCTGTGTTCATGAATCCAGGTTCTTTTATTTTCTTCCCTTTCCATCATTTCACAGATCACAACCATGCGCTGGTTCCCACTCCTCAAGATCCTTATTATCTTCCCAAATATATCTTGCAGCTGTACTTCCTAACTTTTACTTTTGTTCTTCATATTTTGAACATTTTCCTCCTTACATTCTGTTGTTTAAACCTACGACAGACTTCTCTTAACCCTCAGTGTGCTGTCTCATGAGTTTTACTTTCTGTTTGGTATTGTGATGTTCTTATTGACTTGGTTGTCTGCTCATCTACCAGATGTTCTTGGAACAAAGAAACTGGGTTTCTGAATTCCTAGTGCCACTGTGCCTGGCACATGATAAAGGCGTGTTGAAACAATGAATAACTTTCCAAACTTACCAGTTGGAGTTTTACTTATTATTCACGATTCACCTCATAGGCTGTCTCCCTATAGCTCATGAAAAAACCTGAATGAAGATCACTCAGGGCCTCTGCTGCTCCCTTGCTTGCTTTGTCTACTAAGCTGTTAGTTCTCTAACTTAACTTGGTGGAAGGAGTAAGGAAGCATCCGGCATGCGTGCTGCATGTGTTTACCTGACTGACAGAAATTGGGATCCTGGAATTGTTTTAACCCTGAGCAAGATTTACAAATTGAAAATGGCATTATGAATATGCAAATCATATGGAAATGTTCCAACTGATTAGGATAATTCTAAGAAACCTGATTTTGCTCCTGACCTACCCATCTGCAAGAACCGTCAATCAGAGAACTGGTTATCATATTTAGGTTCAAAGTTATTAGACAAGAATAATGCCTGAAAAATGAAAGGAACCACAAGGAGTGCCATGTGCTGATGCTAAATGGTCCCATGAAAGATGAGAAATGCTTTCTGTGTTTAAAATTGCAGCAGTCACCTGCAAGCTATAAATAAATAATTATCTATTTTTTTTTATCTGAGCACTGAGGCTATGTGGTTAGATTCAACTCATCTAAATAATTCAAGTCAAAATGTTGGGAGTGTATTAGAAACCTTAAAAAGTGTCATTTTGGCTTTATTCTCTAACTGAAATAGCTTTGGTAAAAACCTACTTCATTGAAATATCAAAACCAATAAGAACCTTGATACTTGTAGCTGACCATGAGGGATCCTATCCAGAACTCATCTGGCTTTCCATAGGAGGAGGAAGGAAAGGTATCCATGCTTTCAGTTTGGAAAGCCTGTGGCAATAGCCTGCCTTCTTCCCTGCCCCTCTCTTCTCTTAAAATGTGAGCCTCTCCATTTTAGATTTGCTTTGTGGGTTATTGCCATAAAATCTTCTTATGAATATTAGCAGAAAAAAAGCTGAATGAAGGACACACTATGCTCTTTCTCAAAATGTGGATGCTTGCGTCATCTGGAGACTTATTAGCGGTGGGTTTGTTCTGTGTCTTTAAGGAACTGCAGCAGTATCTTGCCAACCTGGCTGAACAATGCAGTGCAGACAATAATGGGGTAGAGCTCCCTGTTGTCATAATTCTGGACAATCTTCACCATGTGGGCTCTTTGAGTGACATCTTCAATGGTTTTCTCAATTGTAAATACAACAAATGGTAAGCTCATAAAATAAATGGAATCATCAGGTAGAGAAACAGTGATGTCATTTACTTCTTTATACTGTTTTATGTTTTAATACTTGTAGTGGATACCATTAGTGTAATTAATATCTAGTGATAGCCTATATCTCTACAGAATTTGTGTGCATGCTTTAGAATGTCTATTTATCCACAGCTACGTTTCAAGAAGGATTTTTGCTTTGTTTGTTTCATTTGTTGCTATTTGGGTTTTTGTTATTGTTTAGAGACAGGGTTTCATTATATTAACCAAGTTAGCCTCAATTCCACAAGTAACCCCCTTCCTCTCCCTCCTCACAGCATTGTGTTGGTCTTCAGGAACTTTTATGAAAGCATTATGCATTTTTGTGATGATGTTAGTTTCCATAGACACACTGGATGTCTAGAAAGCCCATGGTAGGATGCTTTGGCTAGGGCGTGTAATAACTAGAAGGAGATTTTAAAGCTCCCTAGGCGTTTATTCCATCACTATCAAAGTAACAGTTCAACTTTTCTCTAGAGATGAAGTTAATTCACTCAGATACATCTCCCTCCAATAATGTAATGCTTTATTATGCAAAGTTAAGGGACACATTAAATCAAGGCATAAAACAGTATAAAAACCTGCATGTGTGTTGAAGAATGATCTCTAGAGAAAATCATACAGAACACAACAATATAAGTGGCACTAACCATATTGTATTGGTGTTTTAAGTAATCAATCATTGCTAGTGACAAGCGACTACCAATTGATCAGCATAAAATAAAGGTTAAAGGAGGAATCAAAGCATCATGTTTAAGAAGGCTGGGGAGATGGACAGCATCACTTGCTCTTACAGAAGACCTGGGTTTGATTCCCAGTGCCTACGGAATTGTTGCTCCTATTGATCTATCACTCCAGTCCCTGGAGATCTGGCACCCTCTTCTGACCTCCATGGGCATCAGGCACACATGTGACACACAGACACACACAAGAGCAAAACACACATGCACACAAAATTAAAAATATCTGTGCTAAATCAAATCTTCAGATAAACTGAAAATTAACAGGGTATTGGAATAAACACACCAGTTATAACATGCTAACATATGCTGGATGTAGTGGTTCATGCCTTTAATCATAGAACTTTAGAAATGGTCATATTTCTGAGTTCAATGCCAGCCAGGGCTATATAGTGAAGCACTATCTTAAAAAAAATTAGAATAGACAAACCATTGTGCTTATTCTGCACATCCCACCCCACCTCTCCCCCACTCCTGTTGTGTTAATTGATTAACACTACTCTAATCACTTGGCAGTGGCATTCCTCACTACCTGCCCCAATGTTCTGAGTTCCTGAATGAAAGGCACACACACACACACACACACACACACACACACACACACACCCTTCTACTTTAATATGCCTTAATCAGCTCAATGGCTGGACCACTTCTAAGCATCCAAATGCCTAACACCTCCCCTCCAGCACTCCTTATATTACTTACTAAAATCTATATTCCATGTTTGCTGCCCTAGACCCGATTGGTGGGAGGGTGGAAGCTGGGGCTGCACTTTCCCTGCTCTTACATGATTGGTGTGCTCCCTCTTCTGCACTTCTTAGGCCTAGACCTGATGCTTTGTCTGGCATGGTGGTTCTAATTCCTTTCTCTCCTGGTCCCCTTGCACTGGAATCCTAAAGTCCCACCTCCTCTGTCTCTTTGCCCAGTGATTGGTTGCCGGTCGCTGGCAACTTTATTAATCAATTTTGGGAACCCAATTAACATAATTCAAGTGTTAAAACAAATCCACAACATCTCTATCTATCTGTCTGTCTATCCATCCCCTATCTATCTATCTATCTATCTATCTATCTATCTATCTTCACAAAGGTTCCCATAGGGAGAGAAAGAAGTCACTTTGCCTCAGTGTTAGATTTCAAGTTAGAATCCCCAGCAGACACTTTGTTTCTATTATTTTGTCACTTTCCAATTTAACATTATGAAATTTTCCTCTTAAAGGAGAATAATGTGTATTTTTCTTAATTGTTTTTCTGAGATGCATTTAATCGCTTTTCCCTCTAGAACAACTTAATGCTCCATTCTCCATTTTTCCTAGCCCTTATATTATTGGAACCATGAATCAGGGAGTCTCCTCATCACCAAATTTAGAACTACATCACAATTTCAGGTAAGGACTTGAAAGATTGTGTGTGTGTGTGTGTGTGTGTGTGAGAGAGAGAGAGAGAGAGAGAGAGAGAGAGAGAGAGAGAGAGAGAGAGAGTGTATGTGTGTATGTGTGTGTGTGTATGTGTGTGTGTATATGTGTGTGTATGTGTGTGTGTATGTGTGTGTGTGTATGTGTGTGTGTATGTGTGTGTGTATGTGTGTGTGTGTGTGTGTGTATGTGTATGTGTGTGTGTGTGTGTGTGTGTGTGTGTGTGTGTGTACGTGCGTGCGTACATATTCTCTTCTGTGCACCTGTTCTACTTTCTCTCTAATCATAAAGGTGTCTTGAAGGCTATTTTCCCTTTCGGCTCCTGAGAATCCTGCCCACAGTGACTCACTTCCCCTGGCACTCTGTTTAAGCAGACATCCTGGGATCTTTAACCTGTAATCAGAAGTGTTTCTTTTCCTGCTTACTACTTTCGTGGATAAGATAGAGCGCTCTTCTTCTGAGTGAAGACTGTGAAGAGAGCTCCAATTTCAGGGTCTAGGATTCTGCTACATAAGCTCCCTCAGCATGTGTGTACCTCCTCACTCTCAGGAACATAAGCCCCTCGGAAGCTCTCAAGTAAAACTCACTGTATTATTACTCTAATGGTAATAGATTTGCTAAATGTTTGCAGCATCAAACTGTGGCCACTAATTAACAAGGGAACATCAGTGATTTGTCTTGCAATGGAAGTTACTATGGAAATAAAGTTTAGGTTTAAAAAAATTAACATAATTTTTCTTTTCTTTATTTGTAGGTGGGTATTATGTGCAAACCACACGGAACCCGTGAAAGGCTTTTTAGGCAGGTATCTTCGCAGGAAACTGATAGAGATGGAAATTGAGAGGAATATACGTAATAACGACCTGGTCAAAATTATCGACTGGATTCCTAAGACATGGCATCATCTCAATAGTTTTCTGGAAACTCACAGTTCTTCTGATGTCACCATTGGTGAGTTCCACAATTACAATTGTCCATTTTGCAGACACTGAGCATACTGGGTAAACGTAACAGATTGGGAGATAAAACCACAAGGATAGCTTGTCCTTTCAAAGATTCCGAAGATTAAGAGATTCTTTTCTAAAACTGTCCTCTTCTAAGTGTTCTGTCTGCAGTGATTTCACTGTGTCTGACAATTATGGATAGTGAAATTAAAGTTCGCAATGGGAAGGTATCTAAAGACCACATTACTAGCCAAAAGAAAAAAGTACAAAGAGTAAATTTTTTTTATTCTAAAAGAAAAAGAAACCACATGTTTTATCTATTAGCCCATTCACCTGTGACTGTGAGGGAATGGGCTTTTTATGAACAACTTTTGTATTTCACTTTTTTTTAAAAAGATAAAACCAAGTTAATTTCTTTGGGGGAACAATGCAGTTTGTTTTTTCTGCTCCTTCTTAAGGTTCATGTGCAGAGGGGCATTTCTCAGTGCCATAAAATAATCAAAAGGTCCTCAGCTGCAGGCAGGAATTCTGTCCTCAGCTCACAGATCTGTACTGATTCCATGTACTGCAAATAACTGCTTTTTGCCATGAACCATTCGTCTAGCTGGAACAGAACTCTGTACAGTTTGTAAATCAGGCCTGGATTAGACACTTCGCTATTTCTCATGAATCCCTGTTATGCCTTAGATTAGTATTTCATTGTTAAGGAAAAAGACAGTCCTGGAGGCCCTCTTCCATAAATATGTGTTCATGATGACTGAGCTAATCAAGCTAGGAATTTTCTAGGAATATGTGTATTATATTTCTCCAAAATAAGTCTAAGCATGTGTTTATATTGGTAAATGTAACACTTCTGCAACATTGTGCCGATTGTGTCTTCTCAGGTCCTCGGCTCTTCCTTCCTTGCCCCATGGATGTGGAAGGTTCTAGGGTGTGGTTCATGGATCTTTGGAATTATTCCTTGGTACCTTATGTTCTGGAGGCAGTGAGGGAAGGCCTACAGGTAGAGTACTTGATTTGTATTATTGTGAAGAGAAAAGAAGCCAATAACTAACTAATTAAATAAATAAATAAATATAGAAAGAAGGAAAGAGAAAAGAAAACCAAATTATTTTAAGAAATAAAACCATTTATTTATTTATCTATTTGCTTGCTTGTTTGGCTATTTATGTAGAAAATTAAAGTAGGGAGCAAGAAACACTCAGCAGTATGTCTATTATGACGAATGTGCAGTAGTTTGTCTGTTAGAACAAGGCTGTTATTGTCTGTGTCTGTGCAAAATGGAGTTCTTCCTACCTTATGCATTGAAAGCTAAGATTGTTGCAATGGGGGTTTAAAATGTTCTTAGTAAACAGATATGTAATTACATACTTATACGTCTTAGAGCACAGACTATGAAAATGACACAGCTTTAGTTCTTCATAACATTTTGCATTTCATGAATGTTTAAAAACCAATGTGCTGTGTACAGTATAAGGTGGTCTTTCAAACTTCATTTGTTCAAAGAATTCATATTATCATTTATGAAAACACATTTTATAGTAGAGAAATCATATTTTTAAATTTATATTTTGGGAAGTTATTTGCTCTCCAGATATAGTTTTCATATTAGTAAGCTATTATCCTCATCTTTATATGTCAAGTCTTATTTCATATTTGCTTGCTAACAAATAAAAAGCAACAGAAGCCTTAGCAGCTCCAAAGTGGTGATTATAAACGGCACAATTTCCTCAGATTTTTTTTGTAGTTTGGGAGATAAATGGACTGTTTATATTACAGTAAATAATACCTGTAAGTCTCTTCCTTGATCATTATAATTGTGTAAAGCTTCCATCTGAGTGAGTGATTATCATTTAAAATTCATAATCTCTCAAACAAAACTTCTATATGCCTCTAGCTTCGTGCTTTGGCTCACGATGCTTTGGTACTAGATTAGAGTGAAAACCGAATCAGTTACCCTGTAGGTGTAGAAGATCAAGTAGTGACCCCACCTAAGAAAGGTGAGGGTGTGGGGGAGAACCCTCTTCTTGGCTGATGTTCAGTCCTTAGTGAAGCTGAAACTTTTACTCTGTGAAAGACTTTAGATAGTAGGAATCTTGGAGAACTCCAGCTATGACCTCTAAAGCAGAAAAGGTCATATACTGTGCTCTTGCATCTACTAATGTCAAAGGACCTTGAGCTAAAAGTGCAGAAATGAACCTGAGTCTCTCCGTTTGGAGGAATGGAAAGGGAAAGTCATTTTTGGATGAAGGCTAGTGCCTGCTGAGAAACCATATGGGGGATGCTCTCTGCCACATGATCTGTTTGGAAAGGATGCAGCTGACACGTTGAGTTATTCTCCTGGTGATTCCATCTTTCTTGAAATGTTAGCGATTAAATCAGCTCTTCCTGGGTGTTCAGATTTATCCTATTATAATATTTACTTTCTGTAACCTGGATGCTTGCTGTCCTAGCTGATTATGAAAGACTGACTCTGGTTGTTTATACACACTCAAGTCCTTTTTAGGTCAATTCTAGCCTCCAAATTAATAATAATAATAATAATAATAATAATCAACTGTCTTGTGTTTTATTTATCTCTTGTTTTATTCTATGTGTATGAGCACGTTGCCAGAATTTATGTATGTGTAACACATACATGCCTTGTGCCCCTAGAGACTAGAAAAAAAGTGTCAGTTACCCTGGACCTGGAGTTCAGAAAGGCTGTAAGCTGCCACCCAAGTGACAGGCATTGAATCTGGATCCTTTGGAAAAGTAGCCAGTGCTCTTAACTGCCGAGTCAGCCATCCTTCCATTCCCTAAACATAAACTTTCTATGAATTGTACATTTTTTTCCTTTTAATTAGCTGTACACATATCTGTATTCTGTACCCTCTATTAAGCAGTTTTCAGCTGAGACAAAATTTACTACTCCAAGATGAGACCTATTTAAATAAAACAAAACAAAACTAAACAAACAAAGGAGACTAATGGGCAACAAATAAGCTTTAGATGTCTGCCTCTGTCCCCTCTTCCAAAAGGCATCTTGGGGCGTAGATAATTTCGTATTGTCACAGATTCAAACTTTAATATGATTTCCAGAGAATCCTAAAAGTATTGTGTGAGCTGGTACTCACAATGCCTATGTTTTTCTTTCATCTTACTGAGAACATTATCATCTCTGGACACACCATGCACCACCCTCTGAGGTGGTGACACTAAACTCTGGATACCCAGAACGGTCCTGGGTGGTCCAACACAGGTCACAAGGGTAAAGAAAGGACACTTTCCTCTTCCTAGGTGTGGCATTTTTGTTCCCACGTTCTCCTGGCCTGATGCCTTCTTTATGAAAATCTTGCCAGTCTGTGTCCCCTCGGCAGTTTGATGTCAGTGTTGTTCCTAACTTAGAAAATCCTGGGTCCACCTGCTCCCCTGCATTCTCCAGATATTGCTTTGTGCAGTCTCTTACATTTCTTTTTTAATAGGTTCATTGTTTTCACATAGATTCTTACAGAATGCATATTTGGATTTCCATTTTTACCCCTCCTTTCTCGGTGATCTTATTTATAAATATATAAAACGTCTTTCAACAGGAATCAATGGAATTATGAGGTTATTAGAGGGAAATGGTTATCACCATACCCGAATGAGAAAAGCCTTTCTTTCTTTCATTCATCATCCTTCCAAAGTACAGTTTGGCACAGAACTCCCTTTACTGTAAAAAACATATTCTGTATTTCAGACCTCTCCAAAATTTAGCTTTTGTTTATCAACCTTGAGATGTTTGGTTTTTTTTTTCACCTGCATTTGAAAAGTTATTCATAAAATCAAATGTGTGCACTGATGTCTTTATTGCCGTATAATACACCTCCTTCATGCTTCCCTCCACATCAGGTGCTCCCTCCTATTTTGCAAAACTTTTAAGCATCAAGTGAGCCGCATAGATGGACATATTTAACCCATGGGTAATTCTCTTGACACATATGCAGGAACTGGATGTGAGAATAGCTACCTGATTAGCATTCACTTCATATTTTTTACCTAATAGAAATGTTTTTTGTTTGTGGTGAACCTTTAGATGTATGGGAAACGTGCACCGTGGGAAGATCCCTCCAAGTGGGTCCTTGACACGTACCCATGGAGTTCTGCATCCTTGCCTCAGGAAGGCCCAGCTTTACTGCAGTTGCGGCCAGAAGATGTTGGCTACGAAGCCTGCACATCTACAAAGGAAGCCACAACGTCAAAGCACATTCCCCAGACTGATACAGAAGGGGACCCCTTGGTAAGGATGTCTGATCATTCCTCTCTAGCTAAGCCACTGTAGTCATTTTTACAACTGTAAACGTGTAGTCATTAGTACTAGCTAATATATCAAAGGCCAGCTACTATAGGGAATATATGGAACCAGCCTGATACAAGTAATCATTTAAACTGTTAACTTTAGTGCAGTTTCCCTGGTTGAAAATTTTCAAAACAACAACAACAACAACAAAACTGTTTATCTAAAATAAAAAAGTAAGAAACCCTGAAACTGGGACAAATTCCATGACAATAATTTTTCTCTGATTATACATTAAATTGTGTCAATATTTAAATAATCAGTATATTAAATCTTACCACTCGGTATTGAAGAGAAAACTAAAGTTTGTTCATAAATAAAAATATAATCAAATGTATACAGAACAAAAACTGTGTTTTATAGAGATAGAGATAAAGACAGAGATAGATATCTACTAGCCTAATTAAATACAGTCTTCTGTTGCTCTCAGTTTGGAAAGATAAAGGCTTTTGTTTTTAAGATTTATTTATTTGTATATGCAATATCGTTTTACCTGCATTTATGTCTGTGTGAGGGTTTCAGATCTCCCAAATCTAGTGTTACAGACAGTTTGTGTGCTGCCATGTGGGTGCTGGGAATTGAACCCAGGTACTCTAGAAGAGCAGTCAATGCCCTTAACCACTAAGCCATCTCTGTGACAATATGAATGGGGTTATCTTTACCACTTTTTTATTGTACTAGTGTATATAATTTTTTTTTCACATTCCAAAAACATTTAATCAGGTAAACAAATCTAGTCTAAACACACTTTTACTTATTCATAAATACTGATTTACATATAATACCCCAGACAGTTTTATCCTCAAAAACACCATCCAAAACTTCAAGTTAGATATATTTCAGGATTAGGTTGGGTTCTTATTTTTGAAGTTTGGTTTTTAACCATGTCTTCCTTCAGGTATACATCATCATCAGAAAGTGTATATAATTTTAATTTTAGAAACAATACAATAATTTAGGTAAGTGTATAGAACTCTAAGATATGAAAATATTAAGTACATAATGTAATTAGCAATACAATTATTTTTAGTATATCTTTTTAGTATAGCTCTACTCTTACAGCATTTTACTAGTGAGAACCTCAAGAGGAATTCATTGTCCTGTTTGCTCAGTGCTAGAAGGCATCACCTAATACTAAACCTTGGTTCTGATGTGTTCTGTTGGGAACACATATACACCTTCTCTGTCTTTGTTTTTATATACTTTCATAATCACCATTGGAAAGAAAAAAAATTGTATTGCGGTTAATATAAATAAGAGTTCCTAGTGAGAAAATTACTATTGTCAGGAGCGTGTTTTCGAATCTTAACAGGGATTATATGCTCTGGTATACTGAACATTATTTTAAAAAATGCAGTGGGCAATCGCCATCGCAACGCTAAATCTTGGCACATGCATACTGAGTGCTAAGGTCCAGGGATCAGAGTGGGGATCGCTTACAGTCTTAAAAGGACATCGTCCAGTAGTGGTGTGCGTGCCTGCATAAACTGCCTAAGATGTAGGAGGCATGGTGGGCAAAGCTATGAGTCTGGTAAGGGACCTCACAGATGGTGTGGTTAATCTGGATGCTGAAGCAGGCATTGGCAGTTTTCATGTGGTTGAATGTGGAGCCTCTAACATTGAGGGACTATCACACAGGACACTGCCAAACTGCACAGTGAAAATTAACAGTTAGAGGCCAAATATCCGTTAGTTTGAAGAATTAAAATGATAGACTTACCCAACTGTTAGATCACTTTGAGCCATTTTATTTTTATGGGTAGTTAAAACTTTATCACACAGACCGTGGACAGCCAGTGGGTATTTTTTTTTCCGATTTTTTATTAGGTATTTTCTTCATTTACATTTCAAAGGCTATCCCAAAAGTTGCCTAGACCCCCCTCCACTCCCCTACCCACCCACTCCCACTTCTTGGTCCTGGCATTCCCCCATACTGAGGCATATAAAGTTTGCAAGACCAAGGGGCCTCTCTTCCCAATGATGGCCAACTAGGCCTTCTTCTGATACATATGCAGCTAGAGACACGAGCTCCAGGGGGTACTGGTTAGTTCATATTGTTGTTCCACCTATAGGGTTGCAGACCCCTTTAGCTCCTTGGGTACTTTCTCTAGTGCTTCCATTGGGGGCCCTGTGTTTCATCCAATAGCTGGCTGTGAGCATCCACTTCTGTGTTTGCCAGGCCCCGACATAGCCTCACAAGAGACAGCTATATCAGGGTCCTATCAGCAAAATCTTACTGGTGTATGCAATGGTGTCAGCGTTTGGAGACTGATTATGGGATGGATCCCCGGATATGGCAGTCTCTAGATGGTCCATCCTTTTGTCTCAGCTCCAAACTTTGTCTCTGTAACTCCTTCCATGGGTGTTTTGTTCCCAATTCTAAGAAGGGGCGAAGTGTCAAGTGGATATTAGCCCAGAAACTTAGAATACCCAAGATATAATTTGCAAAACACATGAAACTCAAGAAGAATGAAGGCCAGTGGGTATTTTTGACTAGTGTTTTATCTGTTTAGATTTGTAGTATCTTAAGGTCTTTCTAGTAACAGAGCAGAGGGCGGAACATGGTGTTGGGGTAACTGGCAGTGGGAGACACACAGAGGAACATGGTAAAGTAATAGGTATTATCTTGGCTGTGGGTCTACAGAGGATGCAAAGGAGACCAGGGGAAAATGATGTCCAGAGACTCTACGTTGATCATAATGATAATTGAGTGATATGTAAACCTACCTTCTTTTTATAATGTCCTTTGATTTCAATATGCAAAAGAATAACCATTAGTCACAGAGTAAATCTCATTGTGTGTGTTTACTACAGATTTCAGATTGGGAAATTATGCTAATTGAACCTACTATATAGCAGCATTTCTTTTATTTATTATTTTATGTCTATGAATATTTTGCTTGTGTGTTTGTTTGTGTGTGTGCGCGCGTGTGTGTGCGCACATATGCATGCATGTGTACCATATATGCCTGGTGCCCAGTAGGGTCAGAGGATGTTGTATCGTCTCTTTTAAAGTCAGGAGGGTGCTCAGACACGGTCCTCTTTAATAAATCAGCTTCTTTAATGCTTTAAGCTTCAGACATTTTCACAAACTACTTTCATCCCATATTCTTGTGTAGGTGGTTTAATACATTGTAGTAGTTATGGCAGAAATGCTATTGAAAAAAAAATGTCCTGAAAACTATCAAAATGATTTCAAAATACTCTCTAACCATAGCCTCTGTGTCCAAACGACATTCCTGCTGGAATTGATGGTTATCAGCTCATTACTTATTTCCCAAGCACTTATCCAACACATGGTTTCTTTTTCTTTTTTTTTTTTTCTTTTTTTTTTTTCTGACATACAAATATCCATAGCCTGATTACAGACCAAGAAACCTTGTTTTAGATATCCTCTCTCTATTTCTCTGAGTTGAAAGATAAAAGACAACTTTGATTGCTGAGGAGAAAAAAAAAAACTATAGTTAGCATTTGGCACTAAGAAATATAAAGTTTACTGTACTGTTAGAAACCCTCAATAAGAAAACAAGCCCCTGACCCTCAAGAAGACAGGTGCCAATTACCCTGTGCCTTCCGAAATTGTCCAGCCATCGATTTGCCCAGACTGGTTTTAAACATTCTTTTTTCCCTAGCTCCTGTCTCTAATAGTGGAACTGCAGATCTATTGAAATCCAAGCCTTTTATTTTATAATACATTGGAGAGCTCTCCTTCTCCCCGGGTGCTTTCAGGCACAAGTCCCCTCTACTGGAACAAACGCTACCGTTCCCCTAGGACGCTGAGACGCCTGAGACAGCCGCTATTGTTCCAGGAGGAGGCTTTTGTTCTCAGTGATGTATCAATCATATTTCAGCTAGAGCCTCGGTGACAACAAACACTTGACAGTGATTCTTTCCTTCTCCCTCTTCAAATGCTCACGGTCTGCTTCCTCCAGTTACCCCCTCTGGAGGTCAGTTCCTGAACAACAGATGGTGTGTGCTGTGTGCAGCAGCTGGCTTCATTCCACTCCGTTGTCTCCTGCTTCTCTCAAGGGACAATGCTTGCAAGCCTCTATGCTGTGTGTGTGTGTGTGTGCGCGCGTGCGTGTGTGCGTGCGCGTGTATGTGTTTGTGAATATTCACAACTTTCATTTGCCATTCAGTGCTCTCTGTTTCTCCCAGCCAAAAAAGTGGGGAAGCCTGGCTTGCTCTCCAGCAACTAACCCAGATGTCCAGCTGTGATAGGGTTTCCTTTCCAGTTTCCCCGCTGAAGTAGCATTCATTCACAGCCCCACATAAAAGAGTTATCTTACGGCCCTATTTTGTTCTTCTGGAGAGAAACAATTTAAGAGCCAGGTCGGGCGAGCGAAAACCCATAACTGTTATGTGCATTTTCATTTGGATGGGATGAGCAGACACAGTTCTACTGAGATGGCTCAGGGCCCTGCTCGTTCTGGGGCTGGCTGACTCAATGCATGGTTGCTCACAGGGATGTCTCTTTTCCTTTCTTCAGATGAATATGCTAATGAAGCTCCAAGAAGCCGCCAATTACCCCAGCACTCAAAGCTGTGACGGCGATAGTGTCAGCCACCGTGAAGACATTTTGGATACATCTATTGAATCCACCCTCTAAAGGGTGAACGAGTTAGGCAAAGGACTATGCTTTTCAAAAGGTGTTTTAAAAGACAGGTATTGTCACTAAACCACTGCCAGTATGAAAAGTCCCCTGTCCAGGGCCCTGGCCCAGAGTTGTGGTGTCCACGGAGGTAGCAGAATTAGGTTGGAACTGACAAGATGCTAAATTGAAATGGGAGCTTAAGTTTACTTTATTCCCAGGCATTTTTATAACCATGGAGTTCGCAACGGCTCCATTGCTTGACTGGAAAGGGCCCTAAAGACGGGGCAACCGAGTAGATTACACACGGGATAGTGAGACTGGACTTTATTTTCTTCCTCTTTCAAAGTTTACAGTGCAGGCCTATTTTTTTTCTTTTTCTTCTTTTTCTTTTTCGTGCCTTTCTTTTGTTTCCTCGGGGCGGAGGCTGCCCTTCTCAGGCAGGATCCTTCTGATCCATGGAACTTCCTTTGTGCCACATGGTGCTGGTGACAGGGCCCCAGTAGAGTTTGGGCTGTGTGCTCCCTCACTGCAGAATGAACCCACGAGGCCAGTCCTCCATAAGCACAAAAGGAATTGTGCACCCACCGCAAAATAAAATCGCCTGTGGCCAACGGGAAGGACCAGCTTCCTTCTAACTGCCGTGCGCTCCTCCTGAAGGGCGCTACCCTCACTTAGGGTATGAGTCATGGGTTTTATAAGGTTGTTTTTACCACAGTGGTCTTTTCAAACCACCTGCCAACTCCCTGAACCAGAGTTTTATACCAATTATTAGTCAACACTGACAAAAGGCTTTTTAGGGCTTTGTTTGTTTGAGCCTTTTCAGTGAAAGAAGGAACATTTTCTATGGTGCTGTCTCACTGCCTTAAACCAGACTTCTCCAACAGTTTCAACAGTTCGTTTCAACACTAAACCATTGGTAATTTCCACTGTCTCTTCATTGACAACCAAGCAACACACCAGTTAACACAGCAGCCTCATTTTCTGTATATCATCTTTTTAAATTTTCCTTTTCTTGAAGAAATGGATAGGAGAAAGATCAGTATTTTTTATCATATGAATAGAGATTTCTTTGCCTATCCTGCAAATAATTCGAGAACCATAGAACCCTTCCTTGGCCATCACTTAAAAGCAGAGACATGTGGCTGCATTCTGCCTAGTTCTAAAATGAGAGCATTTCTGAAGGTGGGAGATTCCTAATCTGGATCCAGTTGAACTACAAGTACTGGATTCGGCATGAGCACAAACCATTTGGCTTTCCTCCCCTCATGTTTATCTTTCAAAGACAAAAGTTAGTTTTTGGTGCATGTTTTGAGTGCTATCGTCATACACGAGACATTCTGCATTAAGGAGCGCTGATCTGGTCAGTCACTGTGGAAGAGGAAGTACTTATACTGTACAAGAAGGTTAGATTTGCACAGTCTACTGGGTAGGTATTGTAAATAATGATTTTTTTTCCTCCAAACTTGCACAAATTCAAAAAAAAAAAAAAAACCAGACACAAACAAAAAAATTGTATTTTATCCTGTTGGTGTTAAGAGGCGTCTCGCCTGCTGAGGCTCCCTGTCTGCTGCAAGCGAATACAGAATGCAAACCCTCAAAGCTGTTATTATCTGGTGTGTTTGTCCTGTACTTAACAAGTTGTTGTGACAATGCAGGAGCCATCAGTGCTAGAGTGAGCATGCTTCAGAACTGTACATGAGGCCGGTACAATTTTGGATGAGTAACTGCCTGAACGTACATATCTCGTGGCGGGCTATTAAGACAGTGCCTGAGAACTAACCAGTCACTGGCAGACGTACACCAGCCACAGAGGACAGGTTCCAAGTTTATGAAACCTAAGGTCTATGTCACGGTAGAGATGAAGCTCTGTGCGCCTTTTAGGAGATATCATTGGTGCTACCCTCTGTGACCACCTTTGGGTTGGTTTCCGTAGAGCAAAATTAGCAATGAGAGGTATCTGGTGCAGATTTCGGAATGTCGCTAAGAATCTAGGTCCTTTCACGGTGCTACTGCCCCGAGGGATACCAGACTGAGCTGAGGCACACAGAATTGTCACCCTGACTTTGGAACCTCAACTGTGGATCAAACCTATTGTGCACCATCAATCTATGTAGCTGGATGAGTGGACTAGTCGCCCTTGTATGATATGTGAGCTAAAGGAAATTGCTCATCTTTCATTTTTTTCGAGACACACAGTCCACACATGAGCATCAAGAGAACTTCCTGCAATACATCCCAGTAGGTACACCTAGTTTACAATTTAAACTAGTTTGTGAAACATTTGTCTGTATACATTTTATATTTTGTACATTTTTTGATGTAACATATCATGTAAATAGGAAGAAGCAGTGAAAAAATCATCCGAAAAGTTTTGTAGTCTTTGTAAAGCCCCATACAATAAGTATTTGGTGTCAATGGATCTAACGGGATGATGTATTTTCTATTGGTTTATTGTCCCCCTAGCTTGTAAACCAGCTTGCATATATTTTTTTGCAAATGTGCACCCTGTATCTGTCTAAATTATTACCTTGCCATTAAAGTGGAATTATTTATTGACAACAAGGTGTGGTGTCTATGTATGGGGAAATTTTGAATAACTATGTGCAGGGACATGTCAAGCTATACAATGTTTCTTCACTATTAACACACCATCATTAGGCATCTGTGTCCATCTAAATTCCATAAGCACCTGAGGAAGGATTCCAAAGCTTTTAAGGAAATAAATTTAACTAAATGCAGTACCTATGTAGCTCCTAAAGTGAAAGTTATTTATTCAGTGAATATTTTTGAAAATTCTGAATGGTATTCAAATATGCCTGATATCAAAACACAAATTAATATAGAAATAAAATGTCAATATTCACTGATTTAAATCAACTCATTCTGTGTTTGTTTTTTATTCCATTAAGTTATCTGTTGGCCTCTTAATTCTAATACTGATTTTAAAGCAAAAGTAACTCTGTGTGTGTGTGTGTGTGTGTGTGTGTGTGTGTGTGTGTGTGTAAAGAATGAAAGGGAAGAAGGAAGAGAGAAAGAAAGAGACAAAAGCAGAAAGGCAGAGAGAAATTTTAAAAATGCAAAGAAACTTCCTTTAAAATTGTGATTTCTTTCCAAAGAGCCTAGACAGTTCTTTAATCCTAGTAGTAGCATGTATATTTGGATACTTACTGATTTTTTAACAGCTGAAAAGCACTTGAATGACTTATAATCAGTGTCCTTATTTCTACATTCCGTTGAGAAATACAGGAAACTTCGACAGTTCGTCTCATTCGGATTGTTTATGAATTAATCCGGTGCCTGGGCTGGCAGTGTAGCTTAGTGGTAGAACACTTAACTTGCATGTCAGAGGCACTGGACTTTATATATATATATATATATATATATATATATATATATATATATATATATATATATTACTTTGGGGGAGAAAACAGAACTTGAAAATGACTCTTTTGAATGAAACATAACACTGCACAGTGGGAATCCCAACGCCACCATTCTTCTCCTGCGTCGACCACCGCAACGCTGTACGTGTCTGTTTTCTCACTGTAAAATGATAAGAAAAGTACCTGCCTCTTAGATGTCACTGTGAAAACCAAATGTTATTTATTATGTACAACTGAAATGGGCAGTGCATAGCCTTCCTATTGTCACCAAAAGTAACATAAAATATTTATTGACATATTTTCAATATTTTAAAAAAGTAGTATGTGGAAAAGTTATTTTTGAAATAATTATTTTGTTTGGTTTGGATGCTTGGAACCGAACACAGGAAATTGTGTATGGTAAACACATGCTGTGCTACTGAACTACACCCTAGTCCAATATATACATTTTTGTAAGCATATATGTTTAATTTAGCTTTCTTTTGTGTAAAATGAGGCTTGTGATTGTTCGCATTCATAAGGTTTCTTAGGAGTGCTGAGGAATAGACCTTAAAGTGCTCTGAACAATGCCCTCTATTCCAGAAATGTTTAATAGATGTTTGTTGTTGTATTAACATTATCTTCAATTTAAAACATCAATAATAAAAATAGTTGGGCTTCAATTTATAAATATACTCACTGTGATAGAAGGCTGCTATTAACAGCATATCCTGCCAGGATCTGAAAGAGATGGCTCAGTGCTCACTTCAGATAGACCACAGTTGCTCCCAGCACCCAGATCCGTAGGGTAACAATTGACTATAATTTCTGTACATTATGTACATCCACATGGTGCACATAATATCACATAGGCACACACACACATAAACACTAGATAAATCATTTTTAAAAGAGTATCTAGTTATCCCATTATTTTGAAAACTGGATACGTTAGCAGAAAGCTCTGAGAAAAGTAGCTGGCACATCATAAATGCTACCCAAGTGCTAGCTATCATTACTATTGTTCAATGAAAGTTTATTATATACCTAACATATGCCAGACTTCTTGTGGAATCAGATGAAAAGGGATGTAACCCATTTTTCCACAACAAAAACAATGTGGGGGGGGGGGAAGAAAATCATTAAGATCTCCCTTCCACATGAAGTATCCATTATCTGAGTAGTCACCAGGGTCTTTTAACTTGGTTGCTAGTATATTCAAAATAAAATATCTTGTTCATGTGGTGGCTTGCTTGAAAGGTACATTTCTGTTGAATAGTTTGTTGGAGAAGTCTGGAGACATTTGCACAATGTGGTATCCTCCACCATCTCGTGTATACACAAATAGGAACAGTTCCTCACTTAATTGGCTTTGTACATCCCCCAGTTTCCCATGTTTACCATTTCAGTTCAGGTTGCTATAACAACAACCTAGTGTATAATCTAAACTGACTTATGTAAGTACATACAATAACTTTTGAGACAGCCTAGCTATGTAAGCATGGGTCAGTGTTCTGTAATCTCCCATATGCTGAAAATGCTAAAAGGTAAAAATGTGAAGGGTTCTCTCCTCATAGACATATTTAGAAAAGGTTGAAGAAACCAAAACAAATGATTATTTAAAGATTCTCAGGTCATTAGCTGTCAAGGAGAAGAGTGAATGACTGATCCGTAGGATAAATATTAATCTTAAACCTCATTAAATCATCAATGAAAATTGCTTAATGTATTCTAATTTACTCAAAGAAGGTAGTCACAAATGACATCATCCATGACATCTTGTCTGAGCCGAATTTGGAGTGATACTCATATGGTCTACTCTTCTGCCTCAACCACAGCCCTGGGATTGTAGTCAAGAGCCACATGCCCAGGTTAGAGCACTATTTTTTCTTTCAGAGAACCTTCTTCTTTTCAGTCTTTCTCATGTGTGATGCCCAATTTGTCATTTTGTTTTAGATGAGCCTTTCAATCTGTCAAATTAGGTCAAAGATCTGAATCATTTCCTTTTCCAGAACCAGTGTGTGAATGAGTAGGGTGGAGGAGGAGGAGGAGGAAGAGAGCGACCCACTTACAAGGTTTCACTCACAGGGACTAGAATGTACTTAATCCTCAATAACTATGTGCTGAATAAAAGTATTTTTTGAATATGGAGATAGCAACTAAGCTTACCACATGCTAAATGATTATATTAAATGGAAGGTTAACCACCTTTGGAAGTGATGTTTCTTAGGAAGCCAGACAATTAATTAGAAAGCCAGACTACTAATGAGAACAGCTAATAATTGGTGACCAGAGAAGGAAACAGATAACCTAAGGTCTTGCTAGTCAGTGAAGGTGGTATATTACCTAATATTCACGGTGCTTTTCTTACTTAGATGTAATGATCTGGAGACTTCCTTTTAAATTTTCTTGTTTCTTCTGCTCTTCAAAATCTCCGCTGCCTTAGTTATGTGTAGGGCAATTTCAATATGTGAGGTTTCTTTTTTGAACAAATATACACCAAACAGTTGGTAATGAAATGTTAAGAGTCTAGAAGGCAGGTGGCAGCTGAAGATTCCGAAATGAAAACCCTTAGCATAGGAAGGGAGCCTGGAATTAATTGCACTTTGGGATGGTTCCCCACAAGGAAAAGTCTGACAAAGTGAAGCAGACTGAGAATAGAACCGGAGGGTTCCAGCACCGATCCTCAGAGTTCATTTGGGTTTTCCCAAAAAAACTTTTACTCATATATTTGCATGCATTTAATGTAATGTTTGTCAAGAAGTGTGTAACTGGGGAATTATTGAAAGTGAGTACGAATGTTTCTGTTCTAGCCATTCTGTATGATTGTTTTGGGATGAGATTTTATACCCTAAAAAAAGGTGATCAGTAATAAAGTGCAACCAATATTATGGGGTCATTCTGTATAAATAATGTTTACCTATCCAACATCCCCCAGTAGACAGGGGAATATCTACAGACCTACTCATAAGTGATTTAGATATTCATTCTATGTTAATCCTGTGCATATTGTGCATGAAGTGCTATCTAAATTGTAGAGCTGAGACCAAACTCCATTTAGAGAGAGTATAGTGAAATCATCATTTGCTAAGAATCGAAGGTTTGTTATCCAGTTCTCAGACAAGGTTCCTTGCCGGTAAGATTTTCTATTGCATTTCCTGATTTCTTTCCTGTAGTGCACTGGACTAGGTAGTCTCTTTCGACCTTTCTGGTTGGGATTTGAGACTTAGTGATGGAGCATTGCTAAACAGAAAGATGACTCTGATTAAGCTTATGAGGCTTAAGACTTGAATGGGGAAGAACCAAATTTAGCTTCATTTTTACAGCATGGCTACTGTGTAGCCACAGGAATCTCTAGTACCAATAGGTTTACAAGGAAGGGAAACGCATCTCCTCTGCTTACTTGAGATGCTTTATGTAACTCAGACTACAGCAGTACTCTCAGGAGAAACACAAGAGCCATATAGGCAATTCTAGATTTTTCTCATGACCACATTAACAGGCAACTACTACTATAGCCAACATACTACTTCAATGATTAAATAGAACTATTTTTATATAATAGTTATATTATATAAAAGTTATAAAACTTTTGCATGTTTTGCCACCTTCCTTATTTATGAGATTTTTAAAAATCCTTAAAATTCATGTATTCTATGCTTACAATTCAGATGTCAAACTTCAATCAGAATAATTCGGTCTGTATTTAGATTTCAGTAAAAAATGGAAAAGATTGAAATAAATACTGAAAGTCGGTATCAGTCTTGAATTTAAATTTTAGTAATCGCCATAAAAATATAACTAAATGTTGAGTTCCTGAATTGTTCTGCTCTCAGGTGCTAAAACCTCTCTGTGCTCAGTGGTTAGTACTGAATAGGACCACAGAGTTCTAGCCACACTTGATCCCTCTTGAGATGCTGGGGCTTTCAGCTGAAATGCAAGCAAAGAGCTTGGTTCAGAAACCTTATATATTGTATCTATTTGAAGAACTAATTAAACTCAAGATCATTATAGTTTCACTCTAAAGTTTGCCTCTATTTGCAGAAGTTGCATTTCTTTATCTTGAAACTTTGGTAATAGCTTAGTTTCTGATTTCTGTGGCTGTGTTACAAAATCACTAAAGGGAGAAACATACAGGCCACCATGATGATGAAGTCAAAGTAGCAAGAACTCGAAGAAGCTGGTCACATCGTCCACAGTCAGAGGCAGAGCAGCCTAGATGCAGGCTGCCACTCAGTTCCTTTTCTCTAGTTTTACAGTTCAGAAGTACAGCCAGGGAATGGCACCGCCCACAGTGGCCAGTTCTGCTCAACAGGATCAAGATAAACTCCCATTTCCTAGGTAATTCTAGACCTGTTACATTGAAAATGAACAGTAACCATTACAGCTTACCACCACCCATGTCTGTCTTTTCTAATATTTTCCACCATGTAGTATAAGGCCATAAATTTAACCATGAAGTTAATAAATGTGACTATCCTTTCTTTAAATAGCTTAAATTTCTGTATCAACCTATTTGTCTCATCTATCATATATCTAAGCTACTGCTAATCATCTGTCATCTCTATTGAGATATGTTTTTAAAACAGTAACAGAACAAATTTTTCTTGCTGTCTAACTTCATTGGGGCAACTATAAGAAAGTTCTATCATGAACAATGTGTTTTCCATATTAAAATATCTATTTCCCCATGCTTCTTGAGAGTAGCTAGCCTAAGATTAAAGAGATAGAAGACTCTGTATATGGTGAGGTCCCACTTTCTCATAGATGGCTTCTGCCTTCACCCTTATGTGGTTGGGAGGTGAACGAACTGTCTAGGATTTCTTTGATAAAGCCATGATACTGTTGGTGATGGCTTTACTTTCATGAACTAATCACCTACTAATAGACACCCTACTGGTCCATTCAAATTGAGAGGCTACGATTTTAACTCATGGTTTTTATGGAGACACAGTCTATCATACTTTATTTCTGTATTTGGGTAGTAACAGAGCCTTCCTCACTTTTAAAAATTTACCTATCTATCTATCTATCTATCTATCTATCTATCTATCTATCTATCTACATTCTGAATGTTGCCTTCTCATGTCCCCCCCTTGCAGAGTTCCTCCCTAATCCTCCATCCCCTTCTTCTCTGAGAGGGCAGCCCCTCCAATATACCCCCCACCCTGGTGCATCAAGTCTCTGCAGGATTAGACATATCCTTTCCCACTAAACTCAGACAAGGCACATAAACATATGCTACATATGTATTAGGGAAACAGGACCAGCCCATGTATGCTCTTTCGTTGGTGGCTCAAACTCTGGGAACTCCCAGGAGTCTAAGTTAGCTGACACCATTGGTCTTCCTATAGGGTTGCCATTCCCTGTGGTATTCTCCAACCCCCATCCAATATTTGTCTGTGGGTATCTGCATCTGTCTCAGTCAACTTCTAGGTAAAGCCAACCAGAGGACTGCTACGCTAGGCTCCTGTCTGCAAGCACACACAACATATCATCATTAACAGTGTAAGGGATTGGTGCCTGCTCATTGGATAGGTCTCAAAATGGGTCAGTCATTGGTCAGCCAATCCTTCAGTACTTGCTCCATCTTTGTCCCTGCATTTCTTTTAGACAGGACCAATTTTGGGTCAAATGTTTTGTAGATGGATTGGTGTCTCCATTCCTCCACGGGGGGGGGGGGGGGGGGGGGGTCCTGTCTACTACTGGAGTTTATGTCTTCAGGTTCCATATTCCAACTATTGGGCATTTCTGCTAAGGTCACCTGCATTGACTCCTGGGAGCTTCCCTCATCCCAGGTCTCTGATACTTCTTAAGGCATCTCCCAGTCCCTGACCCCTGGCAGATGCATATTTCCATTCATTCTCCTGGCCCTCTGGGATTCTCTCCTGTTTCTTCCCATATCTGACCCTATGTCCCTATTCCTGTAGCTCTTCCCTTACCCACTCAGGACCCTTCCTCTCTCCCTCTGCCTCCCATGACTATTTTGTTTCCCCTTCTAAGATATATTCAAGCACCCTCACTTGGGTCTTCCTTCTTGTTTATCTTCTCTGGGTGTGTGGGGTGTATCATGTGTATTCTTAAATTTTTGGATAATATCCACTTACCAGTGAGTACATACCATATATGTCCTTTGGGGACTAGGTTCCCTCACTCAGGATGATATTTTCTAGTTCTTTCCATTTGCCTGCAAAATTTATGATGCCCTTGTTTTTAATAGGTAAAATAATACTCCATTGTGTAAATTTATCACATTTCCTGTATCTATTCTTCAGCTGAGGAACATCTGGATTGCTTGCAGTTTCTGGCTTTTAGGAATAAGGCTGCCATAAACATCTGGGAGCATTTGTTCTTGGGGTATGGTGTAACATATTTTGTGTATATGCCCAGGAAGGGTATAGCTGGGTCTTCAGGTAGACCTATTTCCAGTTTTCTGAGGAACTGCCAGATTGGTTGTACCAGCTTGCAATCCCACCAGCAATGGAGGAGCATTCCTCTTTCTCCACATCCTTGCCAGCATCTGCTGTCACTTGAAGATTTTGTTTTCTTTTGTTTTGTTTTTGTTTTGTTTTATCTTAGCCATTCTGCATGGTGTGAGGTGGAATCTCAGGGTTATTTCGATTTACATTTCCCTGATGACTAAGGATGCTAAACATTTCTTTAAGCGCTTCTTTGCCTTCCTCACTTAAAAAAAAAGAAAAATCAGGTCAGGTTCTATAGACTTTTTTTTAAGGATAAAAAAACTTCAGAGATCCTCAAGGGCATTTAAAGGAGTAGGACTGCTCCGAACACAAGATCGGAATCTCATGGCAGATAAACATTATCTTAACATTTACAAATACAAACGAGGATGGTATTGAGAGATTTGGGGATACCGTAATAAGAATGAAAAACCTATAAACACTTAAACTGTGCTATGTAGACAAACTATGTCAGAGGAAACAGACTGAGGAAATACTTTTCCTAACTGGTGTGGTTTTCCTCTGGCTTTGTTCCCTTTTATTCTTTCGGTTCACCGTTTCTTAGTCCGCTTCTGCTTGCCAGTCTGACTCCCTCTTAGGGAAAATTGTAGAAATACTCCTAAAATGAAATGTATTTCCCCACTACATGAATGTTTTGGCCTTAACACAAATGTTTAGTGGTTATTTTCAAATATCAAACAAATATCTTGACTAGATATGCTTTCTTATTTGTATAAACTAATTGTAAAAAAAAAATCATGGGTTTCACTGTGACACCTCCATACTTTTATAGTTTCTTAACATCTGAAAGTATAAATGTAGCTTATCTGAAGAAGTTATAGCACTGATTATAGAGAATACTACATATATATAGTTCCTACTTGAGTGTAACACAGCAATTAGCCTTATTTTTTCCTGTGTGCCCTTTAGCTGTTGGTTTTCCTTGGCATCAACTGATAATTTTATTAGCCAGCTTGAGTAAAAGATGCCTTTCATGCTGAGTAATTGCTTGGAAAGATGAAGTTATTAATATTACCAGTATATAAAAGCATCAGGACTTAAGTAAAATGAAATTAATTTTACCATCACAATTAGAATTGGCATTGATTGTATTGTAATTGTCAACTGGAAAATAATGTGTCTATATTCTATTAGCATGGAAAATAATGGCAGAAAGTTCTGTGTGGCCAGCTGGTGTCCTCACTGGGACAGTGGCCTCCCTCCTTGCTCCTGGAGGACACTGTGGATTTGCAGTCTGCTCTGGAAATTTCCTTCTCAAAGAACAAATTGCAAAGGATCTGTAAGACCTCCAGAGAACTAGAAAATAGATCGTGTGCAAATAGATGAAAACATTTCTCCAGCCAAGCAAATATTGATACGGCTAGAATCAGACCTATAGTCACAATGTGGCCATTAATTTCAGAGAAAGGTCAAGTTAGAGATACCAGCAACATCTGTAAGGCACAAATAAAAGGGAAACTTGAAAAATCAAAGCTGAAGGCAGTTTTACAACATTGCCTTTTTTATTGGGAAATTAACCAGTGTTAATTTAGGTATAGAACCATAGACTATAGGAAAAAATTCAAACTCATAATATAAAGTATTTTAAGATGCTTTAGTAATATAAGGTAGGTATTGGAATAATTTTTAGCTATTTTTCTATAAAATGACTTATTCTACTAAATGATTCATTTAGAATATAACACCTAAACCTAAGAAAAGTTGATAGGATCCCAAAACAAATACAACTGTGCAGCTGTCAACTGTTAAGTTCATGCCACATTTTTTTTAAAGAATTATTTATGTATGTTGAGTACACTGCTGCTGTCTTCAGACACACCAGCAGAGGGCATCAGATCCCATTACAAATGGTTGTGAGCCACCATGTGGTTGCTGGGAATTGAACTCAGGAAAGTGCTCTTAACCGCTGAGCCATCTCTCTACCTTCATGCCACATTTAATCTATATAAAACATAAACTGCAAAATTCTGAAAGTAACACATTGGTAGTTATGGTTTCACGTACATTTCAGCATTTCAAAGTAGATTTTAGTAATTATCCGTTACTCTCAAAGTAAGACATCTGTTTGATTTGCTGACATATATTTTATAATCTTATTAAGTTAATGAATAGTTTAAAGACAAGTGAATGGCTAACAAAAGGATAAACTCTTTAGGCTTGCAAGGAATTGTCATTTCATTATAAAGAAGGCAATAAAGAACTCAACAGTTTAGTTCTATCCCCAAAGCAATAGAGGATGGGCTGGGGAATCCACAGACAAATGGTAGAAGCAGGAGGCTCTCACAGCCCACACGTATCACATTTGCATCTTGCAAGAAGAAAAGTCTTCTTGGAATGACTGCTAGCCAACGGTGAGGGTTTGACAGGTCTCCAAACTTCCATGTAGTTAGAGCTTAATCGACCAATTCACATATGGTATTTGGAGGTTAGACTTTTTGGAGATCTTAGAATCAAGAGAAGGTTTCCCTAAAAAAAAATGACTTGCCCTGATCAATGGTTTAATCTCTTCTTAGAATAATGGATTATTGGGTTATTAGTGATGGCTTTGTTATTTTAAAAATGTTCTATTCAATGTTCTCCATCTTATGCGTTCTAACAAGTTATCATACAGCCAGCAAACCCATACTAGATCCCAACACATGCTATAGAAACTGGAGACAATGAGCCCAAGCACCTGTTTTTTAGAAAGACTTCATGGGAAGTTTATGACAGCAGCAGAAGAGGAATGCCAGATTTTCTTTAAAGCCGTTGCCTGTTTTTAAAAGCCCTACTCTTCCCGAATCTTCTTCAGAGTATCAGGAGTACCTAGTGTAATGCCTATGGCATACTAGTATGTCACAAGAAGAGAAAATGTTCTCCTCAATATGTTGGTATTCAGACCCACTTCAGTGGGTCTCAGTGATCTTTGCAAGCATCAGAAGCCAATGAAAGCCCCAACAGCCTCTGCATCCCCACCAGCAAGCAAGTTCAAGTCTCATGTGTGCTGTGTTTGTGTATATGGTGTGTAGAGGGTAGTTAGGAAATCTTAGTAAAATTTGTTTTGGATATTTTATTTATTTTTCAAATGTTATCTCCTTTCCGGATTCATCTCCCCTCCCCCGAAACCCCCTACCCTATCCTCCTTCCCCCTGCTTCTAAGAGAGTACTCACCCACCACCACCCACTCCTGACATTCCCCTATACTGGGGCATCAAGCCTTCCCAGGACCAAGGTCCTCTCCTCCCATTGATGTCCAACAAGGTGATCCTCTGCTACATATACAGCTGAAAAAACATATACATGTTTACTTTCTTACTGTGACAAGAGGTTTAGAAAATAGACAGTAAGAAAATTGGAGATAAGACTTTATTTTTATTTTCTTTTTATAAATATTTTTTATTATTACGTATTTTCCTCAATTACATTTAGAATGCTATCCCAAAAGTCCCCCATACCCTCCCCCCCACTTCCCTACCCACCCATTCCCATTTTTTGGCCCTGGCATTCCCCTGTACTGGGGCATATAAAATTTGCCTGTCCACTGGGCCTCTCTTTCCAATGATGGCCAACTAGGCCATCTTTTGATACATATGCAGCTAGAGTCAAGAGCTCTGGGTACTGGTTAGTTCATAATGTTGTTGCACCTACAGGGTTGCAGATCTCTTTAGCTCCTTGGATACTTTCTCTAGCTCCTCCATTGGGGGCCCTGTGCTCCATCTAATAGCTGACTGTGAGCATCCACTTATGTGTTTGCTAGGCCCTGGCCTAGTCTCACAAGAGACAGCTATATCAGGGTCCTTTCAGCCAATGCTTGCTAGTTTATGCAATGGTGTCATCGTTTGGAGGCTAATTATGGGATGGATCCCTGGATATGGCAGTCTCTAGATGGTCCATCCTTTTGTCTCAGCTCCAAACTTTGTCTCTGTAACTCCTTCCATGGGTGATTGTTTCCAATTCTAAGAAGGGGCAAAGTGTCCACACTTTGGTCTTCGTTCTTCTTCAGTTTCATGTGTTTTGCAAATTGTATCTTATATCTCGGGTATACTAAGTTTCTGGGCTAATAGCCACTTATCAGTGAGTACATATCATTTGAGTTCTTTTGTGATTGTGTTACCTCACTCAGGATGATGCCACTGTTGCTGTCTTCACACACACCGGAAGAGAGCTTCTAGTCTCGTTACATATGCTTGTAGACCACAATGTGGTTACCGGAAATTGAACTCAGGACCTCTGGAAGAACAGCCATGCTCTTAACTGCTGAGGCAAGGCCTGACACTATTACTGATGTTATGATGTGCTTACAGACAAGAGACTAGCATGGCTGTCCTCTGAGAGGCCCTACCAGCAGCTGACTGAGACAGACACAGATACTTATACCCAACCATTGGACTGAAGTTGAGGACCCATATGGTTGAATTAGGGGAAGGTTGAAGAAGCTGAACGGGAGGATAACCCCATAGGAAGACTGGCAGCCTCAACTAACCTGGACCTCAGGGAGCTCACAGTGACTGAGCCACCAATCAGGAGTAGGATGGCAGATAGATATACAGCACACATATAGCAGAGGTCTGCCTGGTCTGACCTCAGTGGGAGAAGTACTTAATCCTCTAGAGACTTGAGACCCCAGGGAAGGGCAGGGAAGCACCCTCTCAGAGGCAAGGGGGAAGAGGAATGGGATAAGAAACTGTGGGAGGGGAGCCAGGAAGGGGAGTAACAGCTGGAATGCAAATAAAAAAATTGTTCAAAATACAAGGTTTTTGGTGGTTTTTATCCAAAAATAGAAATTTAGAGTATTAAAAAGAAAAATTGGAGATAACTCTATATTTTGTCTTTTTGGTCCATTCTTCGTCTTAGCAGTCTCTTTATAAGACAGTGACTTGAACATGATAGTTGTTCAATTAATGATGCTGACTGTCTGAGACTTGTGAGAACTTCTGGAATTGATGGTTGCTGATTAATCATCTTTAATTTTTAAAAATTACATTAGCCAAAATGTGCTATCTTTAGGGCCTGCTGGTTGAGGAGAAATTTATTCCCCAAGTTGATGGAAGTAAACATACAAAGTTTGATTACAAAGGGTAACAGTATCTTGTCAGTACTCGGAATTTGTCTTACCTCTACTGAAAGTCCATCTTGGAAACTTGGTCTTGCAAATATTTCCCATGTGTTTGAAGGCCAGATCCTTGGTCACAAAGAAATGAGGTGAATTTATAGATTGTGCAACCGAGTTTGAAAGAGATAACTATCCTTGATTCATTTCTTTTTTTTTTTCATCTTCATAATTCAGATTTATTTATAATAGAATGGTCCAGGAGGAAAACAATTCTCACCCTATTTTCTTTTTTTTTAATTTTATTTTCCTTGATTCATTTCTACAAAAACAAACAAACAAAAAAGAAACCTTGTTGGAGAAAATCGCTCTTCTTGGTTTACCTCTATTTCAAATCCCCAGATGCTCTCACATTCCCACAAGCTAACTGATTAATCTTTATGGATGCATTTCGTCATGTCTTTACCCTTCATTTCTTTGTGAGTTCATTCGCATCTCAATAAAATAAGAAATAAAAAATAAAATTAAAAAGACAAAGAAAGAAACACAAAATATGACTGATGCTCGGTGGAACCTGTGGTGTTGGTGTGGCATGGGAAGATGAAAAGATGCTTAGGATACTGCCAGATACAGTTTCAAAGTGAAGCCTTATTGACTGGTGTCTGTAAAGTTTGCTACAACAAATTTTAAATACATTGAATGGCTTGTTCTGTTAGCTTTCTATTACTGAGTGAAACATAACCATATTCGTTTACTAGTGCATGGTTTTGTAAGTCGTAAATCAGGCTGGCACCCTTGCTTTCTGTGTGGACAGTCTCACAAAATTGGGATGAAAGTGTCTGCGAGATGAGACAAACCTACAGAAAGGGTGCACATTCAGGGGTTGGCAGAGTTGGTGCGATTAACGCTTCCATTTCTTTCCTGAACATCATCTTGGCATCCCTCTCAGATCCAGGAACCAGGCTGAGTTCTTTCTGGTTCCCTACATTTTCAGTGCCTGGAAAGCTGATGAAATTGTTTTCCTTGGACTTTACTTATCGATTACAGTGTGATTAAGTTGAACTGACCTAATCACCTGCTTTCTGAATAATTAATATTAAATATGCAAATATGTCATCACAGGAACAAATTCTACTTCTGACCCAAAGGAAAATTATGTAAGAAATAGTATCATTTTCTCTCACTCTTAGACCTTGCCAACCATAGGTGCCAAAGCTTAAACATTAGACTATTTTAGATAAAAGGAATGCCTTTTCTCCTAAAAAAGAGTCTCTGTTTTCAGCGTAGAGTGTACCACTCCAATAACCAATTATACCCCAAAGATGACAGCCACCCTTTGCAGATATTTTCTAATCTAGTACCATGGTGAGTACTACCATGGTACTCACTCTTAATATATTCCTAACCAGGTTCCCTATACAAGAAATCCAGTTTTCTACAATGTCGGTAAACAATACTGAAACACAACATTTGTGATAGAGCACATATTCTCAGCTCTCCAGTCCCAAATTTCCCCAGAAAATGAACCCTTTCAAAGAGAGCTGTGCTTTAGCAATAATGAAGCAATCCTGAGCTAAACATTTGTGCTCTTCTTGCCTCCCAAGGCCGAATCTTATAATAACATTCCAGTACACTTACTCATTCTGAACATGTACTGGTTTGGGTCTGATAAGTGAATAATATCGCAGAAATTAAATGCTACCACTGAGTTAGCCCATGCAAATGACACAAATGTACTCTCAGTGGACAAATGTGTTCCCGTGTAATCATGCCAGCAGCAGAAAATGGAATCTGTCATAAAAAATAAATAAATAAATAAATTATCCGAGAGTCAGACCACGCTCGCTGAGCGCGGAACTAAATTTCTTTTGCCTTGTTCTTCGGCTGAAAGCCTAAATAAGCACTTTAAAACAGAATGAAGGATCACATTGTTCACCCACTGTGGTTGCTACAGTCTCAGAATTCAGATATATGAGACACTTGGGGAGAGGGGCTTCTGTTCTTTGTATATGTTATTTTCTGTGAGCCCCCAACTCATCTACTATACATTTGCAGTTTCAGAATGGAGTAGGAGAGACATGTAGAAATGATCCAGGACATGAAGATACAGAAATGAAAGAGATAGCTACAAAGAGCGAGGGTGTGTGTGTGTGTGGTAGAGGACAGCCATTGTCCAACAGGGAGAGCATGTGGTGGAGACTGAGATCATAAATGATTGAAATCGTGGAATTCCATACAAGCTGTTGGGAGCTTGTTAGACATTTTAGTGTCCGAATAAGATATTAAGGAATTAACCTACAGTGAAGGGGAAATGCTTTAATTTAGGATAGTAAAGGACTAATGTTACTGAGAGCATAGCTTTTAGAATCAGTCTGTATGGGTTCAAATCCTACCAGTTATAATTTTAATATTTATAAAGCCATCAAGGTTTTCATTGCAACTTAATTCCCAATCAATATTATGAAGTCATAAGGTGATTACAAATGAATGATAAGTCATAAACTCTTTTGAGTGATATAAGCAAAATTATAAAATGGTCTGGAAAAAGTACACAGGTCCTTTTGTTCTGACCCTTGATGATGGGAGGTCACAGATGAGGACACGCCCTCTGGAAGCAATGGTATGGTGTCAGCAGAGAGCAATGTTAGCAACTTAACCACAGACATTTAACCTCCAGATCTGAAAAGTATGACCTGAGCCCACCAGAATAGGGTCCTAAATGGTGAGTTGAAGAAGAGTAGACCCACTGTGAGAAATAAAGAAGATGGATAGCTAGGACCCAGCCTTGTACAAGTGAGTTTATTGAGTCTCTCATCTTATATACTGTTTGTAGGGGGAAGATGGGCCCAAGGTCAGCAGAGAGCTAAATCAAACAATGTTGGCAAAGAAAACACAGGATATCTCAGACAGAGATGCCTTAGCACTGATAACTACAGCCCTCCAAGGGAGAAAGTCAGGTTTCCAGGAACCAAAACCTTAAAGGGCCCAGGCTCCAGCCCCCAGCCCCCAGCCCCCAGCCTCCAGCCTCCAGAATGGACCTGGCCAAGTTGACCCTTGCAAGGACACAGAATTAACATCCCCTTTTAACCTTACCTGGAGGCCTCTGAGAAAGTCTTCAGTTGGTTTGGCTCCCAATAGATATGCGGATCTCATAAACACCCAGTCTCTAAGACTTGTATACAGTAGCCTTAACAGCGACCTTTCCCTGTTACCAGTGTATGTGACTTTAGGCAAGTTATTTCTAAACCCCGTTTTCTTACCATCATATAAAATGACAAGAATGATAGGGATGGGTTAATATGTTCATATTCAATTAGAATATGCCTAATGCAACTGTGCAATAAATATCAGTCACTCTGCTGCAGCAATCCAGGCTAGAGCTAACACTGAGGTTCCTAAAAAGTAAATAAGTAAATAAATAAATGAATAAATTAACTGGTAGGAGATCATTTTTTTAATTTTAATTTTTAAAGTATGTTATTGTCATTTGCTGTTCTAGGGAAAAGGCACAATTTATCTGCCTAAGTTCCTCTGACATCAGTGGTTCTCAACCTTCCTAAGGCTGTGACCATTTAACACATGTCCTCATGTTGTGCTACTTTAATTATTTTGTTGCTACTTCATAACTGTAATGTTGCTACACTGACAGCACCATATAAACATATGATATGCAGGATATCTGATATGTGACCCCTGTGAAAGGGTCACTACCCACAGCTTCGTATCAAATTTCTTGCCCTCTCTCTTCCATGGCTTCATGCCTTGCTTGCGGCTCTACAGCACAAACCCTAATCTGGTTTATCTCTGTTAAGGCCCTGAAAAAGGAAGTATGGACGTTTACTCTTAAATGTAGATCTCAGTCTAGGCTGTTTTCTATCTGGCCAATCCACTTTTTGGATATCTGTCCAGCCGGTAGGTGCCTAGCTATATCAAACAGCAGTTGCTGGCTTAGATGGTTGTGTCCCCAGTGGCAAAAAAAAGATGCTCGCATACATAGCTCCTCTTCTCCCTCCCGGCGTCTGAAGAAAGATGGTTGGCTGGCAAGTTCTTTTGCCGTCTCATTTCCTCTTCCGGTCATTGGAGCTTTGGGCTGTGTCTTGCACAGCACGGGACCCATGAGGATGATAGTCTAAAATGAAGAGCTCTTTCCTTGCACTGCCGAGTATGTCCAGTAGGGGGCCCAGCCTACACTTTCGCAGATGAATGAGGAAGTACTTTGAAGACGCTTTTCTAACTGCTTTGGATGAATGCAGTAGAATCATATTAAATCATCGGAACGTCTTTTGTTATGTTGATTGTGTCCTGGTTTTCTGTTTGAATTGGATGGAGACTTAAAAGATCTGAGTGTCTCCCTCAGCGATGTGCATGTGATTCTCTGCAGCAGCTCTCAGAGCTAGATCAGCCCTTTCCTTAGTAAAACAGCTCAGCCTCAGGACCTGCAATTTACTCTAGTGTCCTTTTTTTCCTCTGTTACACGCTGTCCTTTAAAATGTCATTCCTTGTTTGATAAGAACAAAAGAAAGAGAAAATGCTCTTAGTATCCGTCAGTCTGAGCTCAAGTGCTCTCTCTTGGACTGTCTCCTGTTCCATTTGCAAACATCTGTCATCTTTCCTTGCTGGCTTCTTTCTTGTACACCCCTGCCCCAATATATCCCTCCCTTCCTTACCTTGCTTGGATTTTCTTTCTTTAACTACACTTAGTTATAACTATTCCAGCCTTCGCCTTTTCAGAAGTCTCTCCAGGTTTTTCTTCTCAAGCATGTTGGGACTTGGTTGCAATCTTCAAGTTATATATTTTTCAAAAACAAAACAGGTGACATCTTCCTGTGTTGGGGGGAGAGAACGTGACTGCTTTCACTCAGTCGTTTTCTGAAGCTCGCAGAATAAATGAGAGCACTTGGAAGCAGAATGCACTTGCCAGTGAAACTGTTTTATGACGGGGGGGGGGGGTAGCTTTTCAGTTTGTGGACATTGCGTTCTGTATGAAGAACATCTGCACGACCTTTGCTGTAAAATGCTCACCTCTGCCAGACTTAGATGCTGAGGGGACCCACACAAGAAATGAGACCCACCATTTTATATAGACAGTCTTGTGTCAGTAATTTTTTTTAAATGACACTTAATGCATAGGTGTCAACATTGATAAAAGCAGCCTAAATGTAATGGGCTAGATTAAAGCATGTGATACATGAGGAAATACGTCTGTTAAAATATGTTCGTAAATAGTAACATAAGGTGTCAGTGGTCTGGTCAGCACAGTTGTCTCGTGCTTTGCTTTCTACAAGTCTTTCATATCCTTAAAATGTTAATGAATGCAATTATACTTCTGTAGACTATTGAGTCTTTGGGTCATGGGAAACTTCCTGAGGTTACATATATTGGCTGAGAAAACAGCAGTTAAAAGTAAATTTCGGGTTGGTGAGATCTCAGTAAAGTGTTTGCCTTGGAAGCATTTGTTAGGAAAAAAAAATATATGCATATATATATATATATAAAATGTTTATATGTATATGATGTATGTGTATGTGTATATGTAAATGTATGTATATATTATCCATACATACCTTCTGGTTCAAGAACAGAATTTTTGGGCTGGTGAGATGACTCAGCAGTTAGGAGCACTGGCTGTTCTTGTAGATGCCCTGAATTGAATTCCCAGCAACCACATGGTGGGTCACAACCATCAATAAAGGGATCTGATACCCTCTTCTGGCATGCAGATGTGCATGCAGACAGAGCACTCATACATAGAAAGAACAGAAGGGGGGAGAGGGAGAGAGAGGAAAGAGAGAGAGATGGGAACAAATACAGACTTCTGCAGCCAGACATTGTACAGAAAACGAAAGACTTTGAAATATTCAGCCCTAAACGTGGGGGGGCGGGGCACGTTGCATGGGGGCGGGGCTCAGTCAATCAATTGATTGTCTCAATGAATCCCTCCCCTCAGGGCTCAGGAAATCCACAGAAAAGGAGGCAAAAAGAATGTAAGAGCCAGAGGGAACAGAGGACACCAAAATTGCAAGGCCTCTGAAACAATAGGGTCTAAGCCAGCGGTTCTCAGCCCTCCCAGTGCTGCAACCCTTTAATGCATATTGTGGTTGCGCATGTTGTGCTGACCCCCAACCATAAACTTTCATTCACCACTACTTTGTACCTAATCTTGCTGCTGTTATGAATTTAAATGTAAATATCTGGTATGCATGATATCTGATAGATAACCCTTGTGAAAAGATCAGGGTCACTACCCACAGGTTGAGAACCACTGTTCTAAGAGTTCCTGTTACAGATATAGAAACTTACCAAGCCAAGGTCATGTCGCTTACAAATCTGCCCACCTTTTTGAATTAGTCAGAAAAATGTAACTTTCCCTTTTACTTTCTTTCTTTCTATCTTTCTTTCTATCTTTCTGTGAATGCTTTCCCTAACACTGGGTTTGTTTGTTTTTGTTTTTTGTTTTTTGCCACAGTGTTTTGGTTTCCTTATTCTTTCTCCAAAGCCTTCCTCCCAACCACGTGGCTACGTGTCTGCCAGGTACCTGACTTCTATCCGTGTTTAAATCACTGATCCTTTCCCCTTCTCTGCTCCATTCCTTTCCTCCCCCAGGCATCTGTGGAGGGTTCACAGCATCCTTTTTCTTTTAAACCCCAACAAAAATTGTCCATAAGCTTCTATTTGAGTCCATTCTTAAATTTATCAGTGAGACTGAAAACCCCAAGAAGCGGCCCTGATTTTCTCTGGATCACATAGGAACCTGAATTGTGATCAAGATATAAAGGGAATTTTTTTTTAAAAACTGGAGACAAGAAACACATACCTGGTGTTTGCTGGCCAGCCAGTCTAACCTACTAGGTAAGCTCTGGGTCAAATGAGATTCTCTGTCTTTGTTGTGATTGTGGATAGTGCTTCAGTGTGTGCTCCTGTCCCACACAGACGCTCCTGCACACACACACATACACACACACACACACACACACACACATACACACACACACACATACACACACACACATACACACACACACACACACACACACACATACACACAAACATGCACACACACACATACACACAAACACACACACACACACACACACATACACACACGCACACCCACAGAAAGGTGCACATAGACATAGTAAATTATATAGCTCTAACCCTTGAAAGAGAAAGGTTGATTTTAAAGCACTGGACCTTTTGGTTGATGATTTCCTTTCAGAAATAACCCAAGAGAACTTTGTACAGACCATTTCTCCACAGTCCAGGCTTGAAAGACTGTCACTAATCATTTAGGGAATTTTCTATGTGTGGTCGGGGCACTCAAAATTATACCTGAAAAACTAGGTATGTCAGAAATGCATTTTTAAAAGTCTATGTGAGATTTTAGAATACCTTTGTGTTAATTTTTGAAGTTAAATTCATAACCAATTTATGAGACTGAATGTTAAACCACATTTTTCTTTTGTTTCTGTTTTTATATGAAAACTATTGTTTTTTTTATCATCTAAATACAGTATTATGAAACAACCATGTTTATCCTCATTCATATTTTGACTAGATTAACTGTAATGGCTTAAAACTCTCTTAAATAATAAAAAAAAAATGTTTTAAACAGCTTAATTAAAACCCTTCAAATATTTTAAACCAAATCTATAGATTTAATTTTTAAGTGCTCCATTTTATGCTAAAACATCAACATGACAAACTTTTAGCATTTCAGGCATCCAGAAATGGTCTACTTGCTTCTTGCATGAATTTCACAGGTATGTATTTCTCAACGGATTAACATAAGAAACTCATTTTATGTTTACCATCTCTCCATATCCTGCTGAGCTGCCCACCCAATCAAGCAGATTTCTTCAGACAGTTACCAGATAAGTTATTTATTTCTGAGTAGAGAACTGGAACAAGGCAGTGATCTTCTGACAGCCCTGAAGAGAAAAGAAGAAAACCACAGGAAGGATATTCTTTACTCTCCTGGTCTACATGGAAGCTTCTGTTCTGTTCCCCAAGTTCTGCCATCTTCTGACCCTTTGAGCTAAACCATTAAAACTCTGATCTGCACAGGGCTCTCACTCTGTACATGAGGACATCAGTCTGCAGGTGTAAGAGAAAGCCTGCCTTAGATGCAATCTGTCAAGGAAGAGTTATTCAAGTCACAACAACAGTCAAAAGTACCGCAGTATGGGAAGGAGAACACATTCACTCGCAGAAAGCAGGGCCATTCTTTTTTTTTTATTATTTGAAGTTGAAATATAATTACAGAATCTTCTCTCTTCCCTCTCCTCCCTCCTAGCCATCCAATCCATGTCCATCCTCTCTTCTCTTCTCTTCTCTTCTCTTCTCTTCTCTTCTCTTCTCTTCTCTTCTCTTCTCTTCTCTTCTCTTCTCTTCTCTTCTCTTCTCTTCTCTTCTCTTTTCTCTTTCTTCTCTTCTCTTCTCTTTTTCTCCTCTCTCTCTCTCTCTCTCTCTCTCTCTCTCTCTCTCTCTCTCTCTCTCTGTCTTCCATGGTCTCTCTCATCCATGGTCTCTCTTTAACTGTCGTTACAAATGTGTATTCCTAAATATAGAAATACAACCTGCTCAGGCCTTACAATGGTACTTGTATGTATATGATTTCAGGGCTAACTACTTGGCATGGCTGCTTAAGCAAAAATCTGAACAAGGATGGTGCATGGCTGCTTAAGCAAAAATCTGAACAAGGATGGTATCAGTAGACATGTTAACATGGAAGGAAGACGACTCATGGGGCCTCCTCAGCCCTAGACAAAGAGTATGGGCAACTAAGAAATATTGAAGGCAAAAGAAAGAGTCTTCCCTAGCTAGGCAAGAGCTCCCCAAATCGGCTGTTCACTTTTTCAGGTGCCGCGGCGAGGTAGTGAAAAGATACCAAAAGGCAAAGGCTGGGGGTGGGGTCAAGAAAATTAGGTCATTTGTATTTGCTAACTTATCCTAAAGTTACATTGCCACCTTTTCAGATACTGGAAGATGGCCTCTCTGCTCTTCCTTTCTGTCTTGTTTCTTTTCTTTTTAAAAAAAAAAAGTGTATTTACATGAGTGTTCTATTTGCATGTGTGCCAGCGTGACAGATGAGGACATCAGATTCCATTGTAGATGGTTGTGAGCCAGTGTGTGCTTGCTGGAAATTGAACTCAGAACCTGGAGAAGAGAAGTAAGTGCTCTTAGCCAGTGAGCCTTCTCTCCAGTCACCCAGCTCTCTCTTCGCTCTTAAGATGCATTTTCTCTCAAACCGGGATATACACAGTGCTATCTCATGCCTATCTCCTGGACTCTCTGAAGCTAATAGCTGCAGGATTCCCATGCCTGCTAGAGAAAGGGAATTCAGAAGCCTTTCATTAGGATAGACCTGCAGAGAGTTTAGTCAGGCTGAGAAAAAAGAAAACAACATTCAGGCCATTTGGTAAGTCTCTAAGTGGTTGATGTCAGGTTTGTTTGTTGTTTGTTTGTTTTGTTTTCTTAGAACAACTAGAACTAGGTGAAAATAGAGCATGTATGAATCAAATCCAAGCCCTTGTGCACCCAAAGATAAGTGACTAAGGAGGCAGTCAGTCACTTCAGTCCTGTAGGTTGTCACTTGAGGTTTTCTACTATCTTAATAGTAGACTATTTTCTATTTTAATAGCACTCCTATTCTAGTCTATTATTTAATGTATATCTATCCCATCTGGTTCTTCCAACTCCAACGCTTCTTGATGTTAGAGCAACACCGTACACAGTAAGCACAGACGTGCATAGACACTCGTTATTCTGGCTTAATGAGTTTCCTAAGGGTGGGGATTGCTCTTCATTGTAAGATAATGTTACCTGTCAACTTGCAAACTGTGCACGATAACTGAGGTTGAGCAACTCACACTAAAGGAAACGTATGCCAGTCATATACTTTTAAAAGGAGTTTTGTGATCGTCTGTATATACTTTCCGTTTTGTTTTCCCAGGTCTTTCTAAGGCTCCGCATCTCAGCCTGCTAGGAGTCAGTCAAGTGCTTGCTCTGATTTAATAAAAAGCAGAGGCTGTCCTGTGGAAGGTGAGCAGAGGTGGATTGGATTCATAAGGGAGGAAATTAAATCTGCACATTTTAATTGATTCCCCCACCTATACTTCTGCTGATAAGTTGATAAGATATTTTACACATAGCAAAGCTGAATTTAATAAAAGTATAAATCAGGAATACTAATTGAAAAAAAAATGTTAGAAAGCCTTATAAAATCATTTCAGTTTGTTTGGGCCCTGATAAAAGACAAAGGTGCTTTGGGGGGATTTATGTAAATGTAATGAGTTAAAGCATTTATCTTACAAACCTGATAAACAGCAGGAGGTACCTTAGAGGATGAAAATAATTAGTTCCCCCTCCCCTCCCCTCCTGTCCTCCCCTCCTTCTCTCCTCTCCTCTGTGAACCCAAACTATTGTTACAGTTATATTTGTTTATCACTTCCGAATGACTTATTTCAACTCCGCACCGGCACCTCTTTTCTCATAATCTTTGTATGCATTTCATGTTGGGGATAGATGTCCATCTTTAATAATGGTACCACTTTTCCTCCCTCTCCTCAGGACACAAGTTCCTGAGTTGCTGTAAGAACTTGTTATGAACAGTCACTCCTTGCTAGAGTGTCCCTAATACATTCTCTTCGTCAAAGTCCTTGATCTGTTTCAGTGGCTATGAGGCTGACCTTGTCACTTCCTGTCTGAAGATCTTTTGAATATCTCCCCATTGTATACCATGAAGTTAACTGACTCTCACTAGCCAACACAAATTCATTCTGTACACATTGTCCTCACCGTTTCAGTCACACTGGATGCTCACTGTCCTCTTAAGATCTTTCCTCTTAAGATCTTGCCCCTTACGATCTAAAAGCAGATGTTTACACAAATATAATGTGATACATTTTAGTGTGAATACCCGGATATCCCTTCCACCACTAAACTAGTATTGTTTGGTACCTACTATATGCCATGTATCTTATGAGGCTCTAGAACACAGTGATAACATGCCATAATTGTGTAAGCATGTTAGCATTCCTTCTAGCATCCGTCCAATAGTTACCTAGCAACAGCCAGGTATAACCTTGGCTTGCTATAAAATGACTGTTTGGCTTCTTAGACTGTCTAACCCTTTTCTCCCTCTGATCCCTCTCCCTCTATGTCTTCTCTCTCTCTCTCTCTCTCTCTCTCTCTCTCTCTATGTATTCTCTGTAGGCCTCTTCTCTTCTTCCTCTCCTTCCCTCTCTCCATCTATTCTCTCTCTTTCTCTGCCTCAATGCCCCTTCCCATGCCCCCAGATAAATTTCATTTTATACTAGACCCTTATTGCTGGTACCTGGAGTGGGGGATGCCTCAGCATGGGCCCACTAAGGGACTCCCTGCTGCTATACCACAGGCCATTTTACAAAAAAAAAATTACAAAGTACATACTTGTTCGCACACACTACACTCACATACATAACAGAATTCTCATATTTCATAGAGGGAAAGATAATTCTCAAGTAAACAAGCAATTATGATAAGGTCCAAAAACGATAGGAAAGTGGGACGTGTCATCCTAGGAGACAGAGGGATGCACAGAACATCTGTATGAAATGCAGAGTGTTCTAGCTCATATCTAGCATGTCTCCCAGGCCCATTTGCTAAAGGGTTGATCACTAGCCTATGGTTTGATAGCTGTGGCCTAGTGAAAGGAAGTTATGTCACTTGGAAAGTGTCTTTAGAAGAGATGTTGGAACCCACTCTCTTCCTCTCTCTTGACTCCCCATCTCATAACATAAGCCATTTCTTCTCTTGAGTGCTCTGGCCACCATTGCTTCCATTAGTTTGGGATCAAATGCAACGGAGCCAACCAGCCATGGCCTGAAATGCCTGAAACCGTGAGGCAAGATGAATCTTCTATCCTTATAAATTGTATATCTTGAACATCTGCTACCACTGCCGAAAGCTAATATGGTGGCACTGACTTGAGTAGCATGAGGAAATTATTTGGACTGTCACCTGAATGTGTGGAATAAAATATTGTCATGCACAAAAATAAAATAAAATAAAATAAAATAAAATAAAATAAAAATCTGGACAGAGCAAAGGAAGTTAAGAGTCTGTGTAAAATACGAAAATGTAAATGTTGGGAAGCTCATTAGAAAGTGATTGAAATGATTAGGGCAAGAAACTGTAGTTTGGACCTGGCTCATAAATAGAGTGGATCAGGTGGGAATCGGATGATTGATTTCCAGATCAACGAAGAGTCAAAGATGACTCTTGTAATAGTTCATTTTATATTAACTGAATGAACCGTAATGATTAATTTAATCAAATACTAAACCTGAATATTATTAGCATGTGTGTGTATGTGTATGTTTATGTTTAAGACATGCTCAATATCTATAGTCAAGTAAAGAGTACTTTTTCTAATGAGAGGTTTCTTCCAGTCTTTAGTTACTAAAAGTAAGGATTTAAGTTTATGGAAAAAGAAGGAATTTTGACTTCAGAGTTAACCACAATGTCAACAGTAACAGACATCAGGGAGTAGATTCAATCTGGAGGTCAATTTTGCTATATTAAGCTTGAAATATTCAAGCAGACAGATGGCATAAAGGATTTGCAGTACTAGGGAATGGTCTCATCTGGGCATCATGAAGTCAGGCCCTCTTTAGTCTAGAGGATCCATAAAGCCAACTCTAAAAAGGAAGGAAATGTCAAGTAAAGAAAAGATTCTCTATTTTCACCTCTTTTTATCTCTGTCTCCAGTCTCATCCCATTGCTTCCTCTTGTAATGAAACATGAATTATAATAAACAAATAACCTTCCTTGTCCTGCTGTTCCTCACCTGAAAATAACATCTCTTTGTCATCTTGGGAAACATGAAATCAGAAATAGCATCCCAAAAGGTTTTTGTTTGGTTGGTTGTTTGTGTGTGTGTGTGTGTGTGTGTGTGTGTGTATGTGTGTGTGTGCGTGTGTGTGTGTTTTGATGAAATTCTCCAAAACCCAGCCAAAATGACTTCCCCAAAGAAGACTTCTGCTGTTTATTTCTTGAAAAAAAAATAGTTTGTTAATCAAAATATTAAACGCTAGATATATAAGATTCCATTCTCAAACCATCAAAGTCATTAAGGGCCATATGCATATAAAGGGAACTTAGAGACAAAATAAACTGCAGTCATTAGGACTGGAAAGGTAGACAGGAGGCTATGAGATGAACTAATTGCAAACGGGTTCTTAGAGACTTCAAGTTAGCAGCAGCTGAGTCTATCTATCACTCTTCCTTTTATTGGTTGTTCTTGTTGCTTGTTTTCATTTGTCTGTTTCTGTTCAAGATTCTTTTTTAAGTTCTTGTTTGTTTGTTTGTTTGTTTGTTTGTTTGGATCAAAGAAGGTTCATTCAACCAGGTCTGTAACTCATGCCTGTAATGAGCTACCAGAGACTGAGAGGCCAAGAACCCTGCTAATGCTCAGTTAGCCTGGGCAGCTTCTCTAGAGCACTGTCCTCAAAGCATTGCATCTGTTACCATTTTATCTGAGCATCTGTGAGTTCTCCCAAGAGAGCCTCAAGATTGATCATTAGACCCTCAACTAAGATCTCAGCCAAGAATTCCCTCACCTCCAGCTGTATGTAATTTCCCTCAAGGTGCAGGTGGTCTCAAGAGGCAATATATATATATATATATATATATATATATATATATATATATATATATGTGTGTGTGTGTGTGTGTGTGTGTGTGTGTGTGTGTGTGTGTGTATGTGTGTATGTGTGTATGTGTGTATGTATGTGGCATGTGTGATGTGTGTGAAGATGGCACATGAAAGAGAGAGGGAGACAGGCAGTGGGAGCTGCTGAACGGGATTCTCCATGTAGGCAACTATGAGGACGCCGTCTTCCATTCTGGGACAAGACTCTCTATCATTGTGGCTGTTTCTAACCTGGGCCCTGAAGGTAAAAACAATAAGCTCATTGGTTCCATTGTTTTGTCACCTGTTCTTTCATGTGTGACTAACTAGAGTTTACTTATACCCAAATTATCTCGTGAGTTTCTGATGAAGAAGTTCACAGAAATGATGCACAGCATAATTTGCATAGACTCGAGTTATCTTCGACGCGTCCCGTCGAGGAAGCATGATGCTCAAATGCTTTGTGACCAATGCAGTTGACCTGGAGCAGTTGCTTAAAGTACTTTATGCTTAATTCTCTACTGGTAGTTTGATTCCAGCCGCATTATCATGAATTCATATTGTTAGGAGTGACTGTGAGATTGTGTCCATCTGATGTTTTCTGGAAGCTTTCATCTACCGAATTCAGCATCTCTGTGTTGATTTTATTTACAACAAGCTTTACTGCGGAGTAGGCTGGGGATGATTTTGTGTTTTCCTCTACCTTACTAATCAGAATCTTGTACAACAGAGCTCTTCCTTCTCTTTTTGTCACTTGTTCAATTGCTAATACATGAAAGCAAAGAGTTCGTGAGTGTTTATTATTCATGGATTACAATCTAAGACTATTTTTTTCCTCTCAAATAATTCTAGCTTTGGTCCCTGTGAGTGCCTGTGTTTTTTGATGAAGCCCTTTCCATTTTATTGTGCCGTGCCTGCTACCACATCATGGTCAAGTTTAGATTGCATTTTTACCGCTCGAATCCTGCCATCAATTATTTCTCCAAGGATGCTTCATGCTCTTTAACGGAGCACAGTGTTTAAAATCCATTATCTAGCGGCTATGTTTAATGCTACTGGAATGTCATTGCTTTTGATTGCACTTTTATGAGTGTCTGGACCTTGTTAGGTTCTGGCTACAGGTTCATTGGGTCACACCCACCTATAGCAGCATCTTTCTTACAGCCATGGTAAAAAAAAAATTAGCAGGTTCTCTTCTGAAAACTGGTCTGAGTCTCTAACCATCTAACTCACTGCAGAGAGGCCTAGATCAGACTTCCCACCTCAATTGGGTGTGTCTGACTTTCTTCACTTCCCCTATATCTTGGAAGTCTCACATTATATTTCTAGAATTCAGGACCCTCTCCCCTTGCCATCCAGGAGCAAGGGGCAGCCTAGCTGCCATCTCATGCTGTGGCATGCTCACTAACAGAGGAACATAAACCCTCCCCCTTCTTATGAGAGTGTCACTGTACCTTGTGAGCCTGGACTCTCATAAACGCACCCACCATGCTGCTGTCTACCTAGCTGTCTTCAAAGCTCATATCTTTAATAAAACTATTATGTAAAATGACTATTGTTCTCAATATCTCCCTTGAATCTCAAAATAGAAACCTTTTAACTTTTGATTTCTTATCTTGATATTCTCTATCATAAATGATAATTCTTGCTGTGGGTTTTAATTAGGATTATTTTTTCTTTCCAACACTCTGGAATACTTTCTATATCACTGGGATTGTACTGCCCTTGGGGGTTTATGGAATTTTGTTGTGAAAACATCTACCTTTGGGACCTTTAGTCTTTCTAATTTTTTAGACCAACTCTCACTAGGTAGTTTTACCTGCCCTAGAACTCACTATGTATTGTAGACCAAACTGGGCATGAACTCACAGAAATCCTCCTGCCTCTTTCTCCTAAATTCTGGGATTAAGGGCCTGCTCCACCATGCCCAGATCCTGGCGCTATGTAACAATAAAACTATGTTTTATCTGGAAGCGATGGGGCATCCTTGTATCCTAGTATTCAGAAGGCAGAGCAGTAGGATTGCCACAAGTACCAAAAGCAGTAATGGCTGCATAAAAGACCCTGCCTCAAACAAGTAAGTTTTAAAATAACCTTTTCTGGGTCTTTTAAAGGAATTTGTCTTGAGTAGGGCAGGGAAATGTTTTATAAACTAAATCAAAATACTATTTATGTAATAGATGAATGTTCTGGCTGAATTGTGTCTCCTCAAATAAGTGTGTTAAAACTCTACCCTCTTCCCCTTGTAGTACTTACATGGTGATGGTGACTATGCTTAGAAAAGTCCCCTTTGCATGGTAGTTAAGTGAGTATAAGGTCAGGATTTCAAGGCTTCACCCAGTCTCACAACTGTCCTTAGAAGAGGGGCTCTGAACACACAGTGATTCATAGTGGTGCACATGCATGTGTGCGTGTGTGCATGCATGTGTGTGTGTGTGTGTGTGTGTGTGTGTGCCTGTGTATGTGCGTAGAAGGACTAGTGTAAATGCAGGAAGAAGAAAACAAGATCTATACTTGGTCATAGATGTCTAGCCTACACACTGCTAGTTCATAGTCTGTGGCACTGTAGTTAAAACAGTGAAATTCGGAGGCTACCTGCTTTCCATGCTGTTTTTTGGGGAAGTCCTTCTGCTTTCTTCCTCTCAGCCACTCTTCCTCCTTTCCTGAGGGACCCTCGGGATATTTTCATTTGATTCTTTTCCTTCTTGGATGTGTTTCTACAGTTGGTGCTGCTGCAGTTACTCTTTAGGAGGGTTTGACAATTAATGTTATAAACTAGAAATCATACTCTACATAAGCAGAAACTTAGTATGCAAACATCAATGAGGCTTTCGTAAGAAAGATTTGGAAAGTGGAATGTTATATTCTTCAGTTCAGAAGATCAGAAAACTATATACCAACCTGCCGTTCTTCATGTGTGTGTAAAAAAGACCAGCATAGTATAATCAGTGCCTGTGGGTACAGAGTGTGGCAGTCAACATAGCAGAAGTAAACATTAGTTGGAAAACTATCATTGGTTTTCTAATAAATGGCTCATGCCCACACAGTGATGGAAAAACATCTTATCTTCAGGAAACTAGTGAACAGAGGGAGATGGCTAGGGAGGTGGCTGAGGGCGACTGTCATAGCCAGCACTTCCAGGATTTTCCACTCTGCCCATTTCTTATTATTTCTGCTCAATGCTAACACTTTGTCATCAAAGACACATCTATCCCCAGCAAATGGCAACTAAGCTCTCTAGGTAAAGTATAAGGTACAGACCAAGATAACCAAGCACAGAAGTGATCTATGCTTAACCCACCAGATTTATGTTGAATATCTATTAGACACAGCATAAAAATCTCATCAGGAGCTCATGATGACAGTGTGGGATTTCCAGGAGATTTATTTATACTGGAAGAAAGGCAGAACAAATATCTCAGGAGATAATATAATCAAATCATTGAGGATTCTAAAGTCTATAGATTTTTCTCTTTGTTTCTGTAAAAGTATAAACATTTTCTAGTCTTAAATTCTCTCTTCCCAAACTGTTTGCTCTCCTTATCCACTGCTTGGAAGAAATAATTCAGTTCTGGATGTGTAGCTACTCTGGGCGCAGAGATAATACATTGAAATACTGAACCTGTGCTCAAGTGTACGTGCCCTTCCCCTGAGAGAGTCACTGGATGCACATTACCGGGAGAATTAGAATGTTGAAGCAGAGAAGCGAAGGGAAAGAGACAAGGTTCGTGTTTTTGACTTCCAAATTGGCTCTGCAAGCCTCCAGCAGAAGCAGTGGTCAGTGCCAGGAGACTGTTGAATGTTGTCAGACTCTGTGCCAGGGGGAAGCATAAGAGACAAGCCAAGCCTGCAGACCGTCCAGGCCATGTGAGCAAGCTCATTGTGTTTCTCTTGCTAGGGAGAGCCTCATTAGCAGCTGTTGTTAATGCCAGGTAACTTCACTATTAAAACGTGCCTGAACTCGTCCAGGTGAGACCCACCTGTGCTTAGATTCCATGCTGCTGCTTATTAAATTGCCCTTCTAAGGAGCCTCGCTCTCTGCTTTTTCCCTCCTCTCCTCTCTTGGGCCCATTTTCAATCACCTCTGACCTTTAGAGGGAAATACTCAGAACAGAAAGCAGAGTACAGGGAAACAGAAAGAGTTAATCTTGCAAACAGATTGAAGGAGACCTGAGATTATATTATTTTTAATTTGCTTAGTATGGGTATAGTATACGCATGGGTTCCTATGAGTGTATGCAGATGTAGGTAACTGCATGGGTACACATGTATGCATAACTGTGTAGCAGCCTGAGACCAATATCAGGTCTGATTAAGTCACTCTCCTCTTCAGTATCATCATCATCATCACCATCACCATCACCAGGAACCTGGAACTCATGATTGGCTAGGCTAGATAATGAACCTTAACATCCACATGTTTCCCCAGGGTTAGGGTTACAGATGCCTCTCAATTTGGCTTTTGCATGAGTGTTACACATTGGGACTTAGATCACAATGTTTTCAAGGAAGCCACTTTACTGACTGAGCCATAGTCCCAGCCCCTTCCTCATTTTTAATATGTACATCCAAGTGGTTTTTCACATTCACTCAGAGTAGAGAGCAAAACCTTTACAGTGGGCCACCCCGAGCTGCCCCACACTATATAGCTTAGGGGAGTCAAAGCCATGACAAACCCCCTCAATACACGATGAGGAGAAGGTTTGAAAATGTGTGTGAATTGTCATGAAGTTGTGTCAATGGATAGAAGAAGAGTGGTCATCATGTATAGTTTAGTTACTTGAACGAATTTTGCACATTGGTGGTCTCTCAACTCAGAGTAGAAGCTATCAGCTTTATACTGGGCTTTGAAGTTATAAGCTCAAGGGCTAGACTATTCTACTGGTGGATCTTCGCCTTGGTTGATTCATTGATTGATTGGTATTTATTTGGTCTTTTTTTTTTTTTTTTTTTTTTTTTTTTTGGAGACAGTTTTTCTGGGCAGTCCTGATGGTTCTGGAACTTGCTCTATAGACCAGGGTGTCCTCAAACTTGGAGGTGTGGGCTACCACTGCCTAGCAGGGTCTCCATCTTTACATGTCTGACCTCATACGTTTCTCTCTGCTCTCTCTCGTCACTCCAGCTCTGGTGACTTTCTCACTTGTCCCAGGACTGCTGAAGCTGCCATTTCATGAATATGGAATATCATTCTACACAGAGATACATCTGCACCGCGTGTTCCTTTAGGCTCAACTGCGGCCTTTGAACACATCCAGGTTCCAGTCATTGGAACCTGTGAATGTTACTTAATAAAATAAAAGACACTGCAGGATGTCACTAAGTGAAGATCCTGAGACAAGGGAAGTTTCAGAAATTTTCCAGGTGGGCTCCAAGTACAGCCATTCGTGCTCCTTAGAGAGGAAGGAAGGGGGAGATTTGATGCAGAAGACGGTCATGTGACCCGACAGGCACATCCTATCCTGGCTCTTTAGAAAGGGAGGGAGGGGCCAGGAGTCAAGGCAGGTAGCTCCCTTAAAAATGTCAGTCTCCTAAAGTTCTCCCGAGCAAGGACAGCCTGACCTCCTCCTACAAAGACTCTCAATGAAACTCTCCAGGATTCTGGGATACAATATGGAACTCTAAGGGAGTAAAAGTTTGTTGTTTGAAGCCAACGAGCTTCTCACCATTCATTAAAGCAGAAACAGGAAGAAAATTAAAAGCAGCCATATTTGCTTAAAGGGTTGGGTGGTTGCCCACCGAATGTAAAACTGCAACCCTCTCTGCTCTCTCCCCCACCTCTCTGATTCTATGCTTGGTCCATCTTTAGTCACATGAATGTCAGACTTTTGCCAGTTTCTGTTTTGGCAAAACAGAGTTTGTTAAATGAGGCAATGTCAGCCTCATTAGTGAATGGGGAGAGAATATTATTCTCTATATAACACACTGAACAAATACCTTTACACAGGGAGTGTGAAAAAGACCATGTTTCAGATAGGAACTGAAGAGTATTGAAGTTTCAAATACTCTGAAATGAATGGGTAAGCCAAGAGCAGGAAGAAACGACTTCATGGTTTTGATTTGTTTTATTGGTGAAATATGTTGAGTTGTGGTAGGGCGTGGGAGTGGATACCTACAGCTCTGAACTGAAATTTTTCCACTGCCCCTCCCCTTTATCCATTTTGTTGGGACTTCTGTAGGGAATAAGAGTTCAAGGACAGGAGAGATTGGGATGAATCCTTTGGGGCCAGAAGCCCTGAAGTAAACCAGTAAATCTTGATGTCTTCACAGTTTTGTTTTTCCATGAGAATGTAACAACATAAACACACAATTTCCTGCATGAAGGGCCAAGCATATAAGCTCTATTGCAAAGTAGCAGAAGGAGGAAAAAATATATGACTTTAAGAGCTGGCACAGAATTTCTCCTAGGGAGAGAAGAGTCATGTTTGGTCATAAATATGAGAATGAAGCCCCTTGGGCATATGAACAGATGGTTTATGATCAAACAAAGGACTAGCTAACGCTCTGCAGCTGAAATGATCTGAAACTTTGGTGGGAGCTACCAGCATATGCGGTTAGTCTGTGGAGGAAGGCAGGAAATAGCAGGCTACAAAGCTAGATGTCTAGTAGGTTTAAATAGAAAATCCTGAGAAGTTTTAGCATCAAGAGTACCTAGGAGACAATATAAGAATTTTCTTGCTGTGCAAATGGGTTAATAAACCTTTCCACCTCTGATCCCCAAATGATAAAGTGAACTATGAACTATGCATAGCCTTGGGATGGAGGAAATATGGCCACTTAAGACCCCTGAGGCTAAATCTTGGGGATAACTGGGGGGGGGGGAGGAGGCAGAAGAGTTCAGGAGTAGGATGTGGCATGGGGTAGAAAAACTAATGAAGTATAAACTTGCCTGCCATATCTTTACTCAAATAATCATACAATATTTAGCAAATTCAAGCCAAGTTCATGCAAGTATTTTGGATGCAATCACTGTGGCCAGCTGTAGCTACTGGACATGGCAAAGAAGCAGATGTTTGGATTATAAGCTTAACTAGGAACATTCCCGTTGCATTTTCTTAGTCTTTAAAGGAAAAAAAAAACCCAAAAACCTATAGAGGAATGAGTACAAGGAGAGAAAGTGCTTATGGCCCCTTTTGTTGGCTACTCTGGTCCACATTTGTCCTTTGGATCTTTTCTTTTAAGAACTCAGTTCTGGCCTGTTTTGTTCTGGGATATGTTCCCTTCCCTTCTTTTCTGCAACCATACATACACAAGATCTCTTTTCTCATCATGCCAAGTGTCGTGCTCCCTGATGCCCGCGTGCTCCCTGGCACCTTTGAGAGATGTCCTGCCAACAGAAGCTGTGCCGGCCCCCACTGCAGCTCCAGTGATTCAGGCTTCGGAATCAAACAAGTGCAGACCCTATTATTAATCAAAGTAGGCTCAGAGGAGATTTGCTTGGGAGCAGTGCAGAGAGCAGTAATAACATTAAATAAGTGCCTGTGGGTAGTTACACAGGGAAAAATGTTTCTTTTCTTGTAAGATGACAGATAAGTGGAAAAACACATTAGGGTTTGAGAGCCTGGGTGGGAAAAGTGCTGTCAAGAGTGGCCATTTCCAGACCTCTGCTGCTCGCCAGAGTGTCCTGTGTGTCCCAGTGCCTCCTCTGCTGGGGCTGTCAGAGGGCTTCACTCAGAGACCACAAGATGAGCTAAGGCTCAGCACCTTTTCATTGTTTCAAATTTTAGATTATTTTTTTAAAAAAACGGTTTGTTTTAAAAGCAATAATGCACTATCCCTGGGATGCAGAACTGGTGGTCTTAGTTCTTTTGAGTGTTCAAATGGCTCATTCATTTTTTTTTCTAACCAATTTCTGTTCAGTGCATGCTGCAACATAATACAAATATGATATAGGTATATACCGCCACATAAAGGAACCTTTAATATATATATATATACATATATATATATATATTAAACAAGTAAAATATATTACTTAATATACATATATACATATATATGGCAAAATGTAATACATATATAATTATATAGAGAAAGGCAATGTATGTACTATGTAATGTGTAATAAATATGTACTATGTAACACATAACATATAATACATAACATATAGGTTATATATATATATATATATATATGGCAAAAATACATGTCTACATGCAGATACAAACTAAAGCAATTAATGTTGTAGTCACTATTATATTTTACATGCCTCATTTTCTGTCATCATACTTCAGGAGCTGTGGTAAAAGAGAAAATACACACAAGAGGATTAGTCTTCTTGTTTTCAAATCTCCTCCTCCTCCTCCTCCTTCTGCCCCTTGCCATCTGTTGGGCACCCATGACCATGTATAGAAGGACCACTGAGAACGACACCAGAGGCATCCAAATAAGAAAACACTCAATAGATAATCCAGTCTTGGAAACAAGATGTCTGCACCATCTCCCTTCATTTCTTCCACTCTCTTGTATTCAATAGTTTCAAAGTGGATCAATCATTTCATCAAGGAATTCATTCTAAGCTGTGTGGGGGATGCTGAGCACCTGTAATTCCAGCATTGAGGAGGTTGACACCCATGACCGTGATTTTAAGACTATGCTGGAATATGTAAAAACAAAACAAAACAAAACAAAAATACCGTACCTCAAAACTAACTACAAGAAGAAAATCAAAGAACAAAGTCTCCATCTTTCCCAACTCCCCGAGCCTCTCCCAGTTCTTCCCGACCTTGCTTATCACTGTCTCTCCAGGGGCAGAACCGGTGCCTACACCACTTGTGGAAGTTTCTCCACACGTGGTGCTTTATCTTATTAGTCCTGTTACACATTTTTCTTTGAAAATTTTTACATGTGAACCAGTCATTTTCTAAGATATTTGCTGTTGGTTCACAGATTTCTATCTTCTCTCCCAGTATTTTCTATGTTCCATATCTGCATTCCCAGTGAAGAAGAAAGTCTCTTCAATAGTTCCTACCCACACCATATTCCTCTTTCTGAACTTGTATGTGTTGAGTAATCAGTACACCCCTTCCCGTCTACCTTAACCAGAACACCCTATTTTCTTTATCTCAGAGTGTATCTTCCTAGTGATATGAAGTAGTTCAATACAAACAAAATAAGACAAAAGCAAAAACAAACCAAACAAACAAAACCCAAGATCTACCTTTTCCTCCCAGTGTTGCTCATTGCCATGGTTTTCTCCTACAAATGTAGTGATGGTCTTCATAGCATTTGGCTTATAGTCTTGACGTAGGTCCTCGAATTATTATAATCAAGATTTCTCTGCAAGTTCTTAAAGAGACTCACGATTTTACATAAAATCTGTAAAGATCAATAATATTAGATAAAGACATAAATATCCTATGAAGTTGTTTTGTTCATCCTCTGTTGTTCTTGCTATGAGAGCCACATGGGAAGTTAGAGCCACTGAGAGTTCTTATGTCCTATCTCTCCTCATACATCCCAGTTCCATGCAATTGCTGGAGAGGATGCTGAGTGGGGTGCCTTGAACTATGTAATCCTTTCTTTTACTCTTTTTGTCTCTGAAAGAATACCTAAGAATCTGTAGGATTAAAAACAATCTTCATCTATAAAATAGCATGTAAAAGGCTCTGGGTTTATTTCCCAGCATCACACATGGACACACAGGCTCAGACATAGTCACATGCATGCATTCACACACTTGAAATGCATAGGATATATTCAGGCAAGATCATTAGATTTCTGTAGAAGTCAGTATTTGGCAAAGGTTGAAAGAAAAGACATATAAATAGATCAATGGATGAACATGGATCTCTTTGCTAGTAGAAATACACAGTAGAAAGACCCTACATTTGGATTGTTTTTATAGATATGGAGTGTTGTCTAAGGTTCCCCTTCACTTAAGATCAACAGGACTCTTGAATCTCTTAAGTATCTGTAAAGTAGAAAGAACTCTATTTTGGAGAATGACTGACTCATACTAATACTAGGTCTCACCTGTGGGAACAATAGCTATTTATATCCTTATTGCTCAGGAATTCTGTCAGGAGCCTTGTTCGTGTTTTGCTAATCCTTTTATGCTGCCACAAGTGAAATAGGAACTTTTTTCCCATGGGTGCAAATTGTCACAGACTTGGCTTTATTTGTATTGAAAAAGAGATGTTTAGTAAGCTTGTGATCAACAAGCAGGATTTTTTTTTTCTCAATTTAAGTTTCACAGGATAAAGATCATCAGTGAACTTACTTGGAAATGGTTGACAGGACTGGGGAGCTAAGAGTTGTAAAAGATCTCCTAAAATACATGTTGACACCTGAACTGCTGATACAAGAAAAGAAAAAAGACATATACATTGGTCAAACCCACGACTGTCTTGGGTTAACAGTATAAAAACAAGCAGAATGTTGTTCACACTTCTGTGTAATTCATCTACATGATTCAATCCCACACTTTTTGATGGTGTGCATTAGGTAATACCAGCTGACTTTGAAGTTTCTCAATGTGCTCTCAGAAATTAAATGGTGATTGACATGTCTGTGAACTATTGATGTGAAACCAATGCATGCATGTGCATATTTTCAGACATTAGCTCTTCTGCATCAGATTCCCATAATATCAATCAGTGCAAACTATTTAAGAAACTTTGCTTCTGAGAGAGGTATGAAATGTCTGTCAAATTATGTCAATGCCTTGGGGAAAAGGCTGTGAGGCATAAAAACAATGTATAGGCTTTAGAAGGGCCCAAATGAGTGGGAAAATTCATTTCAGATGGTCATAAATGTAGTTATCATATCCACACTAGTTAGCCTATAAGCTCAAATGGCTTGAATAGATTATCTGATAAGGTCTAGATTATCCTAGCTGGAAAATGATGAATAATAAGGAAATAATATCAATCTACAAAACAAACAAACAAAAACTAGAAAGATGATGTCTCTGTTCGGAGAAAGAACAAATGATGCAGGACTGAGGGTAAGCATCACAGTCCATCACACAAAATACATGATACGGACTTTGGAGAAGAGCCACAAGGATAGTCTAGATAAATAGTCTTTTGTTTATTTTCTTCCATGTGGGAAATACTTAACTGGTCCAGTGGTGGGACAAAATACTTGGTATTTAACAGAAAAATAATGTTATTTGCTTAACACTGTTTTGTAGGTAGCAGAAGCTGTACTGTGGAGTTTTTGTAACTGGGTCACCATGGGCATCCTGATTATCAGAGCTAATATTTATGTGTTCCATGTTCCTCAGTGCGTTGTGAAGTTTATGTATACCACAATGCAAATTTGTATGCAATGGCTATTCAGAGCAGATTCAAATCTGAAGCAAAGCTCCTGTATAATATGTGCCACCCGAAAGCTAGAGTTCAGGAAAGGCAGAATTCATTTCCTTGCCTGTTGCATAATGTGGAACACACTCAGCTCTGTGTGCTGGTGAACTCTATTATAGCATGTTTCTAGGAGTAAATTTCTATCTCAATGAAGCACTAAGAGGAAGAAGCTGAAGAGAACTCCCTATACTGTCTCTAGCCTCAAAGCAGCGATTTCAAATGGTATACACTATAAAAAGTAATGTTAAAAAAAAACAAAAACAAAAACATTGGGTAGTGACTTAATCAAAGCTCTAAAACCTACAGAGCAGGTTGCCTGGACTTCCTAGGGGGAGAAAACACAGGAAAGGTGCAGGAAAGAGACTAAAAAGAAAAAGGATGGAGAGAAGGATTGGGGAAATTAGAAAGAGGCAAGGCAGAGGAGAGACTAGATGTTTCCACAGAACAGGAAGCCCTTCCTGCGTCATTCTCCACCCACATACACACTTGGACAGAGCGGTGTGAAAAATCTGTGAAGTACTGAGAACATGCCCACATTTTCTAACCATCTCCTCTGAGCTGTTTATTCAGAATTGTTCCAAAACTCAAGAAAATCATCTTCCTTCTGCATCTATGTAGCTGTCTGCAGCTTCTAGCCTGTGGATTTTTATCTCCTCCAAATTAAATCCTCGCTTATTTGTAAATTCTTCCAAAATATAATTTGGGGGAGCCAAATTGAATTTTGGATCTTGCATATTTACCTATCCCATTTCTGATTGATCATCTAAGTGTATTATTCATGGTGGTTGGTTTGCACTGACAATCTAGAACTTTCCAGGGGGAGACGGGAGAACAGAATTTCGAGGAGAGAAGGCAATGTGGGAAAAGTGGAGAACACAGAAGTGACCCGAGTCCCTCCTTTCAAGCTGAGTGGATCAATGCTAACAGCTGAGGGAAGCCAAATTGTCCACAGTTGGGCACAGTCAATCCAAATCTGCCCTGAGCAGCCGAGACTACGGTACATTCAGACCATGGCGAGTTCAGCCTTTGGTTCTGATGTACACATATTTCAGTTCCAAGAGTAAAGTTTAATTTGGGCAGAACAAGCTCACTGGAAGAAGAATAAATGAATAAATGAGCGTTAATATGGTTTAGATAGCATGCCATTGTGTGCATTGAATTTTCATTGAAACCGTGCACGGCAGCATACCTATGGAGAAACATCTACTATTTCCTTTCAAAATCAGTTGACAGCTTCTGGCTTGAAGAGATTTCAAATCTATGAAAGCATGTGAGCCTGGAGCCAGAGTCTCTTTCTCTTTTCTTTGTTGCTGCTTAGAGTGTCTTACATAATCATGTTGCCCAAATCAAACGCATAAAAAGTAGATTCTAGGAAGTGACAAAAGACCAAGTGGCCTTAGCTTTCAAGGCCACTTCCTGTCAGAGCTGTGGTCAGATGCAGTGATATATTTTCCATTTAAGTACCCAATGAATTAGTATGGTTCTTATTATAATGGTGACCTCATCTTATCATTTTTAGTTTGGCTGAATACATTTCAGGTCCTTGGAAACAAAGGGAACATCATTAGAATATGCATGAATTAGATGAATTGGGTAAGCAGAGAAAAGTCAAAGGTTTGGGAAAGGGGAAATTGCATTTTATGGAATAATAATGGATGTTTCATCCATTCATTGCTACATCTTCTTAAAACTAAGTATAATTGTGATTCTTATGATAACTTTGAAGCAACCTGATACTTTGACCAGGATGTGTTATAAGAATTATCTATGGACATAACCTACTTCTTAATAAATAGCACAGTTCAAGCTAAAGAGTCACATAGATTTCTTTTTATGTCACCGTCTCTTTTTTTTTCCCCCTCTCAAACAAGAACTTTAAGGAATAGCTTTGTGAAAAGGAGGTAAAGAAAGCCTTTAGGAAATGATGTCGCACTGAGCAGTTCGTTTGGATTGATTGACTTCTCCATTAGTCCCTCCCGATTGAGGACAATAAGGGTTTAAAACCCGTCTGTTCAACCTATCAGCTCGAATGCAAATTTCCACTAGACTCGGTGAATTCATTCCGATGTAAATTATAAACAATAAAAATCATAAACAACTCACAGTGACAGACAGAGAATAAACAGGTCCGTGTCTAGCACTTTGGAAGCTGCGGTTGCCTAGGAAAATGTAAGCTAAGAGATGCCGCATCACCGAGTTCAGGCATCCCAGGTGACAGATGGCACAAAATCAATAGCTGATCAGAGACAAGCACTTGGTATTTTGTCCTGTGGGTGGGAGGAAATAAGTGTTAAATTTTTAGGGGCGGGGGAACCCAGTGCAGAAACAGAATCTGCATACAGACTGAGAAGCAGGCAAAAGTTTAGCTGTCTTTCCTTAAACCTGTAGAAAATGTCGGGTGTCCTAGCAAAGTTAGACAGATTCTTCACTGGCCACAGACCTCGTACTAACCACTTTAGATGTAAAACTTATCCCGATTGCTTGTTAACATGGGAAACAGAAATTCCTTGAAGTATTTAGCATTGTGCAAT